>NC_051317.1:7432354-8034708 GCF_015220235.1 Choloepus didactylus
CAACCACATATAGCAAGCATATATTACAAGCACAAAGAGGAGGCTGAACAATGTCATTGGCAGTGAACCATATTTACACTTTTTATTAACTATTAGCTTGCCAACTTGCTTGTAAAACTCAACCATAGCTAATGTTAAAAATTAAAATCATCTTATCTCCTTATTATTAAAGTCACAACTATGATTTTCCTTCTATAAATCTAATAATAACAATTATAACGAGCACTTATTGAACACTTACTATGAGCCTGACAAGGTGGTAACATGCTCTGTATAAATTAAGACTCAAAAAACCCCAGATGATGTAAAGACTATTATCACTCACAGAGGAGAAAATGGGGCCTCAGGGAGGTTAATTAACTTGCCCAGTTGATACAGTTAATAGATGAAACAGCTGCCATGCAATCCTGGGTCTTCCTGTTACCAACATGTAGAACTCCAAAAACATCTTCATCTTACTTTACTTTTTATTGTATGAGAATATTATTTGCCACAGGATGGGGTGATGCTGCAGAACACAGATTATAGTTACTTGACTTTGATTTGCAAAATGATTTGTAAACATATACAGAGGCAATAACTCTGACACTATTTTCATTGCAAGAAATTGGCTTTTGAACCCTAAAATAGAGGATCCTGGATGGCTAAACAACTAACATGTATGACATAAACAGTAACCAGTGAAGAATATATGATTCTCAAGATTGTTTTTTTCGTCATCTGCCTTCCAACTTCCTCCCCTACGCCTTCCCACTCCTCTGCTAAGGAACAAATAAAATATTTTCTAGTCCTGCAGAACTACTCGGAGGAAAGCAATACAGCTTAGATAAGTCTCTGACAAGTTCCTGTTTCTGAAGTATTGGAGTTGAGGTCTGGTGAAAATGGACCAAAGAATCCTCTGAGAAAGAGCCAAGAGGAAAAGTTTGTAAATACTAAGGTGATGTCTGGCAAGACAAGAACCCCATGATCACCTCTGCTCCGAGCATGGCTTGGGGACACTAGAATATAAAAAGGCTATCTAATAGGCCCAAGGAGAGTGGGTATGGATAACTTCAGAGAATCTCCCTGGCCCTAGAGCAGTAAAGGAGAGCAGCCAGGCAATTTCCCATGCTCCCTTGAAAGATGAGAACACAAGTAGCTGGGGCTTCAGACATAAAAAGGCATCATGATCACAATGAGAATCAGGAGTTGTGATTTTCACAGACTGTAAAGCTAGACAATAGTTAGTGCTGCTGAATTTTCAGTGGATACCACCCTGAACAGAAAATAGTTGTCTAATCCAAAATAGTGCAAGGTCCTTCACCACTGGAAAATTGGTCATGGTGTATATAGATCATTTACACCCAAAAGAAACAGTGGAATAGAGTTCACATGATGCATTCGTTCTACTTTTCCGCTTATAAGATTTTGTTCAATAAAAGTTATTTTATAATCACAAGGCATGGCACTGGTGTTATGTATTTGTGACTCCTCTGCATGACAACATGCTTAACCATGTGATCAGTACATAATTTGTTAAATTATTGCTTAGTTTAAATTACCTTAAGTTCATAAATGGAAATTGTTCCTATTAACTTCTTCTATTAGAGATAACCTATTGATGCAATGTTTAGTTTGTAAATTACACAGAGCAAGAGCTACAACAATTCAATATATAAGTGCCTTAATTACAATATGCTGAGAACTGTGCTCAGTTGAAGATAAAAAAACAAAACTGAGAGTTAAAATTTTATGAGATAGAATTCAAAACTACATATTAGGTAAAGAAAAACACACACAGTTTATTGCAGATCTAAAATATTGTGTCATTCAGCTTTCAAATTCTTAAAGAAATTGAACACTGATTTTACTTTAATATCATAAATTTTATTTTTAAAAAGTTAATATTTATTACTCATTTATAAATATGTATATATTCTTACATATATTATATATGGTTATGTTTATTATACATACATATTAAATATACCTAATTTATTAAACATTTTGAAAAATAAGTGATTTCATAATTTATTCTAAAAGTGTATTAAGCAAAATTTCAAATACATAAATTGATAGAAAAGAATACAACTCTTTCCTCAAGATGTAGTTTAACTAGATAAGCAGTTTTATTATCCTATTTTTCACATCTTAACACCTTACTCACTGACATTTTTTCAGGAGGTGTTTATAAGGTAAAATGAAATGAATTATCAAGCAAATATCTGAATAAAGGCAAATCTTGATGTACAGTAGGTCTCTATTTTTCATTTTTAAAATTTTAAATGTCTCTCTCCAGCTAAATACTCTCAAAATAACACCAAAAATACACCTACTTATGCCGACATTCGCTCAATCATTGCAGGCCTTTAAGCCCACACACTCCTTCTACTACTTGAGTTGATTTCTTGCTAAGACACAATTCTCTATTTCTAAAAGCTGTTTATGCAAATTGTTCTTACCATAATTATAAATTTTATTTAAATATTACTTATTTTAAAACAGTGAAATATGAGTGCAAAAATGAATTTTTTTCTGTGAAAACTAAGTTGGATCTTTTGAAAAGTTTGATAAATGTTGAGTTGCTAACCAAAAAAAATGCCAAATAATTACGTAGGGTTGAGAAAATTGTGAAAGTTAAATAAAAATATTTTAAAAATCTAGAAGGATGGTGCATTCAGAATTGTAGCTGTCTTTAAATTACGCAAATACATACACAAATACAAATGAATAAAACAGAATACATCAACATATTACTTGGCAGGCAGACTTTCTATCTCCCATTATCTTTTCCCCAAATTTTCTGTAATTACATGTATTACCTCTATAACATGGGAAAAAACATCTTTTCTTGTTTGCAAAAATCAAAAGAATAATACCTTTATTGACTTTTTTGACATTTGCATTATGTCCATTTTTGGTGTATTTTCTATGAAAAGGTCAGGGTTTGCCATAGTATGATTGACAAAATTATACAAGGTAAAACAATATTCCAGGAATTATTTATGTATTTTTGTATGTTTGAAGGCATAATATGATTTAAATATCTATATACAAAGTTATCCACAATTGATTTTAGATGGCTTACAATAATAAATATAGCAACTATATTCAGGGAAAAAATAAGCTAAATAAGGCTGAAGACAGATGCACACATGACACCTGACACGTTTCATTTAACAGAAGCAGTCACACATTTGATTCTAAGCTTCCTTACAGGTAGAACAAAGAGGAAAACAGCATCAATCACTGTATCTACAGGCTCTAAAGAACTCAGCTATGGAAAGGAACCAAAGGATCACTGAGTTCCCAGTGATTTTAATCAGTAGCCTATAAAACTAACACTGATGGGTTACAATGTTGTCTTAACAATTATCATCACTTTTCTGTTGACAAAGTTACTTCTTTTTGAAATATAAGTTTTACAATAAAATATTGTACTAGAGTTCCTAAAATCATATGTGGAAACAATATTACTTTATGTGCATGCAAAGCAGCAGTTTGAATATGAAAAGTGCATACAAATTAACAAAAACAAGAAATCAATGTTTATTGTTAATTTGGTGTTTAAGCATTAAACCACTCCAGCTATCTAATGTGAGGTAAAACAATGGACCCAACTACACATGAGTTAAATAGCACATGGAGAAACACTTTTAAAGCCAATATTTATGACTCTCAAGTTTTAAAGTAAGTTCAGAGTGGGAGTCTAATAATATGAAGTGACAACTTCCAAAAGCATGTATTATGTTTCTCAAAATTTTAAATTTCTTAAGCTATGCTTAGTACAGCATGACAAGTGAGAAATAAAACACACATACACATGATTTAGAAGGGAAAACATCTACTCTGTCTACTCTTTATGTGGAGATCATTACAAAAATACAGGTCAATTAATCCCTTCTGTTAGCTTTTCATATTGTAGGGTCACTTACACTGCCAGATTCTGTTCAGCAAATTCACCAGTAGAAACAAGGAGTCCAATCTTTGAATATTTTTTGTTAAAAATAAAAGCAAAAAGGAACTCGACTGTGCTTCTAGATTTAACTTATCTTGCTGACTTGATATTATAGCATGTATCTAGGTGTCAATCACCCAGGGGCCACATGGACTCATTGGGCTCTGATTTCTCCATCCCACTCACGTTTTCCTATAAGATCTGCAACTGTTACTTCCTTTCCTTTTGCAAATGCCACAATCCCAATTCATGCCCTTCTCCTTTCATGCCAGGGCTAGTGAAACTGCCTTGCAAATGCTTTCTTCATTTTTGGTCACTTCCTTAAGAAATATCATCTCTGCGTTACTAAATATATCCAAAAGTGTTTTGATTGCTCACACCTAGCAGTAAAGTGTTTGTGAGTACAACCCCTAATATGTGTAATAGTACTTTATTTATAGAATTATGTACTTGAACAACTCTGCTAATTAATTTTTCACATTATAAAACATATCCTATAATAGATATGTTTGAAGGATGAGATGAAGATAAAATCGTATTTTCAGTTGCCTCCTAATCATGGTTATGAATTTATTTCACTAATAATAGTGGAAATGTATGCATAATTCAAATTGTCTTCTTAATAATTTATATTGACCAACTTCTAGACAGATTAGATCATAATGGTTTGCCCTCATTATGTTAGTGACCAAGAGCTTATAATTAAATTAAATTGATGACATTGCTGCCATTTTCCTGTTGATTGCTTGTGCTTGCATCATTAGAATGATATGCATTCCAATGTGTTTTTTTTTGTAAGACATCTATTCATTTTGTGAAGTTTAGTTAAAATTTGATAATACAATACCTAAATCCACTTAACCTAGCCCATGCAAATGGCAATAAATGACAATGGACTGGAAGCTAGAAAGAATGAGGCATGCCCTGTCATCCCCACCTGTTGTGAAATCTCATTTTCCTAAAAGATGCTCCACTGACCATATATGACATGGGATCATATAGCATGCAGCCCAAATGCTGGTGTCAGATTAAGTACTAAAAAGCTCATTATTTTCATATTGTAAATTAAAAATAGATATAAGAAGTTCTAATATTTCCATTCATATCCTAATGAATTGTGTTGCCTAAGCCCTGATTATGCACACACCACCTTAGAGATTGTAGTTTTAAAGCACAAATCTACTTCCTAAAAATTTGAGGGATATGCCACTGCTTTACTAAATTATGTTCACATTCAATACAGCCCACATTATGATTCCAACTTATATCTCAAAATTAATTTTTTAAATATATGTACCATTTATCCTAATCATTTGGGAATAACTTACATTTCTCAAATGTTCTCCCATCTGTGGGTTTCTATTCAAGCAATACCTTCCATCTAAAATAGCACTCAAACTCCAATTTCCAAAGTCCCCACCATTTTTCAATGATCATCTTAAATATTATCTCTTAATGAAAAAAGTCACATTTGTTAAATAGATTAATCTTTAGCATATATTTCATTTTGGTCATATTTTTCACAAAACTTACCATGCATTGTTTCAAAGAGGATGTATATAGCACAGAGCATAGCTGTCCCATCAGCCTTAGGAGAGAAGGAGTTGACAGGTGAAACAAATTGGGATTTTTTTCTTGGCCCTTATTAGAGCTGAATCAGGAAATGGGTTGAAGGTCAATACCAGGAGCCTCAATTCAGAATTTCAGAAATGATGTGCCTTCAGAGCAAAGGTGTTCAGGAGTTGGACTAAAGTATTGTGCTGACAAAGCTGAATAATGGTACTTTCTCTTCCAATTAAATTTTTTTCTTAAGTTGAAGCTATTTTTTACAGGTATTTCTTAAGCCTTTGAGTCAATAATGCTTTCACATACTAGCATACATAATTTAACTTGCAATTATTTATTTAGTTACTTAAGGTTAAATATGATCGTATTTGATTATGTTTCTTAAGGAGCACCATGATTTTAGGGGTAAACACCTGTAAGAGCCCATATTCTACATTAAGGTTTGGCAAACTTTTTCTGTAAAAGGCCCTCAAGTGGATATTCTGTGTTTTATGAGTTATATGGTGTCTGTTGCAACTACTGAGCTCTGAGCCTGACTGTGTTCCAATAAATCTTCACTTACCGACACTGGAATTTTAATGTCATGTACTTTCTGCATGTTAAGGAATATTATTCCTCTTTTGATTTTTTTCTCAACCATTTAAAACCATCCAATAAAATAAAAGAAAAGAACCTTTAGAGAGGCAGTGTGCTTGATTTGGACCATAGCCTGTAGTCTGGCAATCCCTGTCCTAAACTGTTGATTTTCAAACCATCTTCTATGCATCTGCTCTAGGCACTCACTTGTGGGGAAAATCATAAGCCAAGAGAGCAAAACTCCATACCAGAGCATTTCCATGTTTAACTTGCTTTTTATTTGGTTAACTGAAGAGACCTGGGATAATCACAGCAATCTATCTAGGCAGAATACGAGAATAGAGAAGCTAGGTCAGGTAGAGTAGCTGAGTGGTAGGAGGAGTAACTGGTTGGAGTAGCAGAAGGAGTGCCTGGATTAGGTGTTGCAGTTCCCTAAGAGTCATTTTGGAAAAGTGATTTTTATTTATTTATTTATTTATTTATTTATTTATTTATTTATTTATTTATTTTTTGGCAATTAGTAAAGGGGTCCTCTTCTTTCTCTCTCTTACTTTATTTCCTTTTTCCTTTCTTTTCTTTTTTCCTCCTTTCTTCCTCCCTCCCTCTCTCCCTCCTTCTTCCTCTCTCTCCCTTCCTCCCTCCCCCCTTTTCCTGCACCTAAACTTCTGATCCTTGGTTTTAAATGGAATCTATTCTGGCATCTGAAAAATCTCTATTGCAATTCAACCTACCAAGATTATAAGCTCCTTGTGTACAAGTTCAAGCTCATTCATTATTATATATTCTTTATAAAACTATTAAAATATTTTAAATACAATGTTATTAATATTGGTAAATGTAACATTTTAAAGCAATTGAATAAACTATTAGAGCAAGGTAAAGAAGCCTTATACGATAAATAGGACCCAATGTGGATGCTGAACTAAAACAAATATGCTAAAGAAACCTATTATCATGGTAATCAAATTATAAATTTGAAATACAAATAAAAGACCCAATTATCCTATTTTTGTTAATATGAATCAAGATAATACTAAATGACAGTGAACCTTAATTTCAAAAGCTCCCTCACTTCTAATGTGCTTCAGGAAATATTCTCATAACTGGTTTATAAAAGGAGATATAATCTGAATTTATGGTAGCCAATTTAGATATTCTTTCTATTTTCCAAATAATTACTGTGGTTGAACTATTAAACTGGTGAAATCAGTTGTGATATGGTTGACAATATCTCAGCTGAATAATAACTCAGTGATGCACAGAATCTCTTTCCTCTTACTAGAGAAGAGGTAACATAAAAAAAATCTGGCAGATTTAAAAAGAAATAGAAAAAAAAACAAACTGGAAAAAACATTGAACGTTTACTCTACTATATTTGATATACTTAAGAAACCTTTTGAATAAGAAAACTGAGAAGTTCTGAATTCTAAAAATGTATTTACTGTCTTAAAAATATAAGCTATCTTTTAACAAAGTCAGTGAGTATATATAACTGACAGCTTTTGAGAGTGTTTCCATGGCTCTCCCCACAATGGAGTCTGTCTCCCTGATATAAGCTAAAATGCAAAACAATTGTTGTCATTTTCAACTTTAGGCCACTTGATCTAAGGCCAAGATAAAGATGCAAAATCAAACCATTGAATTTGAGTTAAGTTTTCACCTTTGAGTTCACTATAGCAATTAGCACTTCTATTTTGTAAAAAAAAAAATTGCCTATTCTTTCTCTCAGTCAACTCTGCAGATAAACTCAGTACACTCCCTCCTATGTGGAATATGAGTCTCCCTGGCAACAAGGGACAGGACTCCCAGGGATAAGCCCGGCCTTGGCATTGTGGGATTGAGAAAGCCTTCTTGACCAAAAGGGGAAAAGAAATGAAACAAATAAAGCTTCAATGGCTGAGAGATTTCAAATTGAGTTGAGAGGTCAATCTGGAGGTTATTCTTATGCATTATATAACATTCCTTTTTAGTTTCTAGTGTATTAGAATAGCTAGAAGGAAATACCTGAATCTGTTGAACAGTAATTCAGAAGACTTGATTCTTGATGACAATTATATAACCATATAGCTTTTATCATGTGACCATGTGATAGTGAACCCTGGTGACGGACACTGCCTTTATCCAGTGTATGGGCAGATAAGTAATAAAATAATGACAAAAATATACAAATAATAGGGAGAGATAAGGGGTATGGGATGGTGTGGGTGTTCTTTTTATTTTTTATTTTTTATATTTTTTTCTTTATTTTGGAGTAATGTAAATGTTTGAAAATTGATTGTGGCAATGAATGCACAACTATACGATGATACTGTGAGATATTGAGTGCATATTTTGGAAGGATTATATGGTATTAGAGTACCTAAAAAAATTCATTTAAAAAATCGCCTAACAGGACACAACTAAAAGTACAACCCCTGCAAATGGGAGCATTCTTTTGTGTTTTCACTGAGAAAGTATTTTTGGTGATCGGGCCAGAATATATAGCGCATGTGCTTTCCACCATACAAAGGAAAGAAGCATGTTGTATTCACTTTCCTTTCCTTTGGACACACACTTCCCATCCACCACCTGTACTAGCACTGCTGTAAATGAAAGGCTACAGCTGGAAACAAACAAACAAAAAGAAGAAGAAGAACAAAAACACTTCTAGATTTATGGGGCATTTGAGTTCAAAAGTGGCGGAAGGGAGAGAAGCAGCAATTTGGGCATAGCAAATTGCTACCTGGGAAAATCCTTTCTCACAAATCAGAGATTTTCCCCTTCATTTGGTTATATTGCCTGAAGTTCTTCTAATTAGAGATCCAACTCAATTAATACATAGTTCTTACTTTTCAAAAATCCTGGGAAACTTGGGGAGTTGTTGTGGATATTCACCCATTCTCACATTCCTATACACCACTTCAGATAAATAAATTTTGCTGAGTGTAACTGCCCTAACATAACTTTGATTTTAGTGTACGTGTTTGGGGCCAGAGGTATCATGGGATTTTAGTGAATGAGCCTCTTGCCTCAGAGAATGACAAATCTATGTGGGTTTGCAGAGTAGGTGATTTAAGGCACTTGCTCTCAAAGAGTCTTAATTCTCAAAATCTCTGAACCTGCAGCACCAGCGTCCACTGGGAACTTGTTAAAAATGCAACTTCTTGGGCTTCACCCCAGACTACTGAATCAGAAATTGGTGATAGTGGTGATGGTGGGTAGGTGGGTGAGTAAGGCAATATGAGTTTAAAAAGCCTTCCAGGTAATTCTGATGCATGTTTATTTTTGAAAATTACTTAAGAGAGCACCAGTAAGTTTGGAAAGGAAACAACTAGGAAGTACTAAATACAAAAAGCAGGAATGAAGGGTCCTCATGACCAGCTTCCGTCATTTAAAAAAACTGCCAAAGGCTTGTCAGGACATTGGCATATTCCAGCACACCACACGGGGTAGCCCTTTGAGATTCTTTTGGGAAGAAAGTGACAAATAAAGAATTAGCCGAACAAATAGAGTGCTCTGTGTCATCCATCTATGCTTCTGACCACCTGAATATGACTGCTTTTGTCTATACCAGATGTCACACTGTCTCCTTGTCTTGCCTATATTACAGTTCTCCATAAGATGCGTGACAGCCACAGGGAGGCTGCCAATGAGATGTGGTGCGGTCTTTAAAACAACTCATTCACTGCAGTCCCTCAGTCCCAGGGCTTTTTCTCAAATGGCTCTTCTCGAGCATCTCAATATGTAGCCTACCATCATATCTCCAATTTTGACCTGAATTTTCACAACTACTCCCTCCTCAAGACCATGTCACTTCTGGCCTCAGCCTCTCTTAGTTTTGTATTCAGCAGCAATTCTCTACTGGCTTGAATCTGAGCTCAACCTCTAGTACTCATTATTCCTTGCGTCTTCAGCCCATGTGTAATTGAGGATTTCACCTTGATCCTGTCTCCTTGGCCTGTTAAATTATGACAATTTCCTTATCAGAACCATAATTCGACTTGATTGTATTTCAGACAAGCACAGCCCAGATGGCACTCTCCCCATAAATGATCTCCCCTTAGTTTTTACCTCTATAATCCCCAACACTGTCCATCTTACCTACAACTCATAGCACTACTTTCAGTAACTAGTTTGTTTTTAAACCAAGCTCCAGCTCAATTCCAGAGAAATCAGCTGATCCCTTTCTCATCTATCAGTTGTGTTTTCCAGTGATGCGTGTGACTATCAAGGAGTTCTCCCATCTGTCGCTGGATAAAGCTGTCAGCATCTGTACTTGGGTCTTTAGCAGATCAGCTACAAGAGAAACTCTATATCTAGTTTTCCCCTAATGAAAATGGACAAATAATCTTCATAAACAGTTGTAATACATAGTAAAGTATTAAAATATGTATTTTTCATTCATTTATTTACATAGTTAACTCTTTGTGGGATATCAACTTTGTGGCTTGATGCAGGAAATACAAAACCTACTGTGTTACATAGAGGGGTTATAGCCACGAACCATAGAAGGACCTGCCCTCAAAAAATTTACATGTATGAGGGGGAGAAAGACATTAAAACATTGATAATATAATTGATTATTTAATGAGAACTTCAGTATGTCCTATGAGTGGGAAATGTAGGATGTAACAAGAACTGAAAGAGGGGGAACTGAGCTATACTTGGAGCCCAGGAAGACTTCCTTAAGGAAGTCAGATTTAAGCTGATACAGCTAATAGATGAGTAAGAATTGCTTGGCAAGTGGTATGTTTCGGGTGGGCGATGGGTCATTCCAAACAGATGGAAGAGCTTGTACGAGGACCCCGAGGCAGAAATTAGCTTCATGCCTTCAAAGAACTGGAAGGAGGCCCAGAATGTAGACTGAGAAACAAAGTGGCAGGAGATGGTGTGAAGATGTTAAAGTAGGAAGGGAGGTGATCATGTAGGAGTTTATAAATGAAAAAAATATCTAAGAAGTTGTAATAAAGAATGACTTGGAGGAGTGGAATGGTTAGAACAGACTTCTAACAGGAGTTAAAGATCTGAAGAATGAAATTCAAGGGAAAAGGCAGGATCAGAAATTTCCTGCAAAGAGAAGAGCAAGTGAAAAAGTCCTGAGATGAGAATAAACTTGTGTGCTTAAGCTACAGAAGGAAAATTCCCCCAAAAGGGTAAAATTGATATAAGATGTGATCAGAGAAGAAGGAACTAGATTATGGTAAGTGATGTGGATTTTCTTTTAAGGACACTGAGATTCTATTGGAGGCCTTAAGGAAGGCAGAGTTATTATTTGACTCACATTATAATTGATTATTTTCACCGTTGGATGAAGAATGAATTGTTCAGAGCAAGATGTGAAGCAAGAGACTAGTCAGAGTGTTGGCCAGAAGGGGTGGGGGGCCCATTTGGTTAGGATGTTGGCAATATAGATGGTGCAAAATGAAAAGATCTATTCTTCCAGTAGAACTTATAGGATACAAGAACAGATGTTGAGTCACAATTTCAAACCCCAGAGATAAGTCATGCCTAGCAATGTAACAAAGAGACCATGTTTAGAAGTCATGGGATTATATGCTATACATAGTGAGAGAGTTTGGCTAAAAACCAGAGGCCCAATAGTAGGCACTACATTACTCCAAAATTTTGAGGGAAAGCAGAAGGGAAACCAGCAAAGGACAGTGAAACAGTAGGATAACTTGAATTTTATTTGCTGGGTTATTTACATAATAACATATTGCGCCAGTTTGGATATAGTATGTCCCCTAAGAAAAACCCATGACCTTGGATATATTAAGTCTCCTAAGAAAAAGCCATGATCTTTTAATCCAATCTTGTGGGATACTGGGATTAGGTTGTTTCCATGGAGATGTGACCCACCCAACTGTGAGTGACACCTTTGGTTAGGGTGTGACCTCTTGATTGAATGTTTCCATGGAGGTGTGGCCCCACCCATTCAGCATGGGTCTTGATTATTTCACTGGGATCTTATAAAAGAGCTCACAAACAGAAGGACCTCAGAGCTGCAGCTTAGAGTGATAATTTGAAGACACTGTTGAAAGCTGATGCAGACATTTTGGAGAGCACCACTATGAAACGCAACCTAGGAGCAAGCAGACGACAGCCATGTGCCTTCCCAGTTAACAGAGGTTTTCTGGATGCCAATGGCCTTTCTTCAGTGAAGGTACCCTATTGTTGATGCCTTACCTTGGACACTTATTGGCCTTAAGATTGTAACTTTGTAACCAAATAAACCCCCTTTATAAAACACCATTTGTGGTGTTTTGCAAAACAGCAGCATTAGCAAACCTGAACACCTATGTTCCAGTTTAGTTTGTCAGCAGTGAAATTTATAATCATTTAATCCCATTTTCAATCTTTGAAATAACAGTATTATCATTAAGAGATTTCTAATGTCTTTTCTAAAGTGTGGTGGTTATCATCATACCAGTTTTCATCTGTCAGATATTATTTTATAATGCATACTCTGTTGCTTAGAAGTTATTTCAGAAATCATATATTTGAAATTATTTCCTGATTTTAAGAATCATATAGGACATTCATGAGTAAACTGCAATTTACCCAAAAGCATTACACAAATTAAAAATATTTTGAAAATGTTTTGTTTTTTATTTTCATATTTTATATTTGTTATGGACTGAATCATGTTCCCCATAAATACAGGTTCAATTTCTAAGCCCTGGTCCTGTGGATGTGAACACACTTGTAAACAGGATTTTTGAAGATGTTATTAGTTAAGGTGAGGCCAAACTGAGCCATAAAGGACCTTAATCCGATATGTCTGAAGTCCTCATAAGCAGAGTCATGGGACAGAGCCAGAGGTTGAGTTATGGGCCACCAGAGGGCTACAGACTTCAGAGAAAGCATGATCCAGCTGACATCTTGATTTTGGACATCTAGCCTTCAAAACCATGAGACAATAAATTCCTATTGTTTAAGCAAACCAATCTGTGATACTTTGCTACAGCAGCCCTGGCAAACTAATATAATATTAATTTATTTATATTATGTATCTTTTTACTAGCTGTGTTTTTAATCACTTATATTCAAGAGAATTTACTTATCATATGAAAATGCAGTAAGTACACTAGAATAAAAAGGGGAAAGTAATAAGCAATGATGGGAAGAAAGACATTGCAAAACCAAACTTCATCCATGAAAGACTTGCTACAATGGTAAAGGTTTTGAAACATTATTAAAGGATAAGAGGGAAAGCTAATGCCTAGAGAAGAATAGAGAATACATAGTGTCCATAACAGCTATCTAAGAGATAATAAAAGGAATGCAGCAACTACTAATTTCCTTTCACTGAAAGTGATGCCCACCAAACCCCTTTAGCAATATTAGGAATATTATAATAGAGAAAATTATCTGGGGATGGATACAAAGAAAAACAACTAGAATTCTGGATTCATTCTATTGAAGGATGTGCTATTATTTTGACTTTGTGTTGGAAGAAAAATACTCTCATGTACAATGTGTAATATCCAAAATCTAATATGAGAAATAAAGAAGACTGAATGTAGATTATAAAATTAAAATAATAATAACAACAATGATAATTATATTTAAGATAAATTATTTGGGATGATTTCATGTTTTCTTTTGATTTAAAAACAAATTCATTATTCCAAGAGTAAAATGACTATCACTGTTTTCTTTTGTTTTTTTTTGTTTTTTTAATACATGGGCTCAGTGTTAATCTTATAAGTGATGTGAGTACTTTGGGAGTCGGCCAAATTACTTCAATATGTTAGCAAGTGGGGAAAAAAAGCAGATGTTGATTTCACCATAATATAATCCATCTGACAATATTCTTTTTGTAATGAACAATGAACAAACTGAAAGAATAACTGGAGCCTCCTCAAGAACAAAAATGTCTATCTTTGCAAAGAGATCTCTCTACATGTGTTGAATAAAATTGCAAGTACCTGGACATTTTTAATGGAGTACAATTGAAACAGGAAACTAGTTGCAGTTTCGCCCTGGGACATCACATTATAACCTTGAAGACAAATTGAAATCCTGAAATTACAATTTTAACTTTCAAAGTTTTCTAAGGACTTTGGAGGACTTTTTTGGTATTTAGGACTCAAATTAGGAAAACTTACTGGAGTAGCCAGCATTAGAACTGCAGAATAAAGTGAAAAGTAGTAGAATTGTGCACTAGTAAACTAACTGAAGGTCTTATAAAACTTGGTTAAATCATTTTTAAGTGGGAAATTCTATAATTTAAATACTTGCTTAATATTCAATGATATCTTTTAAAAAATGAATCAGAACCTCTCCTCTAGTCTTGGAAGAAAATAAAACATTTTAGTCAACCTTTTCTTTGAAATACAAGTGCTAATATAGAATCTGTTTCAATATATTATGGCATGTTTTGCAATTTAACCTGGAGAAATAACATATTTATATTGCAGATTTTATAGGCAATATGTTCTAAGTTCCAAATATTTATCTAATGAACAAACATTGGGAATATAACTTATTGGTGATTTGAATGCTCTTAGAATTTTCCAGGATGTCAGCACCATATGCTTACATACTTTCATTTAGAAAAATATATAGTAGGTGCTTAGAAAAAAGTAGTCATAAATAACTGAAACAATGATGTAAGATAAATGAGGAAAACGCTGCAATGGCTATTTAAGTGGATTAGAAGAAAAGCAGAAAACCACCTTCAAAAACACAAAGGCTTCTCCATGATTATGGAAGATTCATTTCTCAACCATACAGAAGATAAGATAAGGGAAAATGTTTAGTGTACATTGGAAAAAAGAGAAATTAGATTATATATATATATGAGCAAACTTCTATCTTACAAGACAACAACAAGTTACTAGAATACATACAAAATCTCTTTGGAGCTATTTGAAAATTTATAAATAGACCTCTTAACTAGAAGGTACTGAGGTGTCTAGATAAATCTCAACTTTTTACAATTCTATTTTCTTTAATTTTTTGCTTTCTTTTCAAATCTCAATGTCATTATATATGAATTATGAGAATTCAGTAATTTCTCTTCAGCGGTTACAACTTTCATGAATTTTACTTATTATTGGTTATTGATCATTCATTCTTTGTAAAATTAAAACACGCATAGAGAAGACAGTACTTCCTAAATATTGTGAAACATATTTTTTCAAAAACTTATTTAATTCACAAAGTAAACTTCCATTTCACTGACAAACAAAACAAAACAAAACAATAAATATACTGAATGACTTGCTTGTAAATCGCCAGTTAAATTAATGTCTGATATTTCCTTGTGAAATAATGATTAAGAATCAGTACAGTCATTGTGCCACAACTAATTAAAACTGTTTTGGGAGCCCTTCAGAGAGAATTATTAATGTAATAAATATATTTTTAAAAGGCAATCATAAATAATGATCAAAATATTCACAGCATTCAAGAGAAAGTATTTCAGTAGTAGTTTTAAGTATTTTTTGTTTGCTTTTTTGGCTTTTTGTTTTTAAAGGCAACTTTTCCTATATATTAACAAATTAAGCATTTTGTGAAACTGTAAATCTCAGATAGTTCTCTGGATATACTACATTTAGTTAAGTCATACAAGTTGAATTTTGTTCACATCAACTACTCTAAAAGAGTAAAAATTTGGAATTTGAAGGAAAATTAAAGTATCTACATTGCTAGTTGTGGTAAAATTGGCATAAATGAAGACAGCTAATCTCTGTAGGAATGGCCTATTACTTTTTTAGTAAGCAAGTTATGTTTTGGAGAACCATATATGTGAAAGACATGACTATATTTTTAAAAATTTTTAAGTTTTTTTTTCAATTAGAATCATTATTTTCATTTATAAGAACAAACAAACTGATTCTAAGTTCAAATGTATTTTAAGCAAACACAATGAAGAGCGAAAGCATTTTAATCATTTTTTGATAAAATAATATGATTGTATTATACTTACACATAAAAATATCTCAAATCTACTTATTAGTCATAGGGTAATATCTAGAAGAATAACTCAGATGGTTGTCAACTAATGAAACCTGATTTATTTGTCAAGTGGGGAAATATTGATAAGAAAGAACACCAAGGGAGATTAGTTGACATATGTGCTTCAAAACTTGTAGCTTTTATTACCTCCCATTGCTTTTATATATTTAGGAAAAGATAACAAAGATAAATGCCTTGGTGGTGAATTTGTTTGAATGGCTTGACAAACTAAACAGTCATGATAAAGAGAGATTTCTAAGATTTGAGGCGAGAGTTTCTCATAAATGACAATTGTTTTTATTATAATCTCTCAATCTTAGATTCAAATTCTGAAAAACAGCATTTATGGGAAAAAAGAACTGTTTATCCTTATAGTAAAAGAAATTTGCATATTAGGCTATAATTTAAAGCCGTCATGTAAATCAATGTGTTTTTTTGTTGTTTTGCAGGACAAAAATTGTTAAAAAAATACTTGCACCTATATATTTCACAACACATTTTTTATTGGCAAACTTTTTTTAAGAAGGAACACTACAATTAAATATCCTTCTTCTAGCTATCATTAATTTTTACATATATTTCATTGGCAAAAGTATCTCTTTGTCTTGCACAAACTGAAAGAAAAAACACTAGTATGCTAGCACTTCTGAAAATACCTTATGATTGGTAAATACAATTTGAAATTCTACCATTTAGATTTTAGTGCTTAAAAAATATTTCTATACCCCAACATGACAAAATAATCAAATTGGCAAATATTGTCATAGCATTTTCTTTAATTTTTTCTTTCATTTTTGTTCTTTGGCCAGACTTTAATACTCAGTTTATTTATCAACAATCACTCTCTGAAATCTTCCTGTTTTAATTACTAAGTAGCAGTACAGAAATAAACTGAAAAACCTAACATTTAGAAAATGTGTTAGTATCTCACAGAGTTAATGTTGAGACTTACTTTGACAATGGAAATACATGTTTTGTCTTCTTCAAAGGCAAAAGCAAATGATAATACAAACCATATTAGGAATAAATCAGAACACAGAGAACATTAAGTCCAGCAGTAAAATGAAATGTCCTTGGAAGTTTTTACTCCAGTGGAGCAAACAGCTTACAAAATTATTCAGGAATTGTAATAAGAATTAGTTACCATTTTCTCTTAGCTGATACAAAACTGAAAATATTTTAATTTCATTTAATCTACTTACTAGGACATTTTTATTTACAAATCTGCACATACCAACATCCTGGAGCAAATTTCAATATTTCTATTAATCTAAACTTATATAGATGTTGCAACTAAAGATATCTTAGCATATCATATTAGAATTTTGATTATAATCAGAATTGGCAAAATAAATTGTCTTTGAATTTGGTAAAGTAAATTATCTTGTGAACATACACTCTTTCACAACTTTTTAAATAAATGGTTTTATTTTAACCAACAAACTTTAATTAAGAACAGGGAATTAAAAAAATAAATATTTCCACAGAATACCTATTTTATATTTTTTACTACAATGAAAACAAAATTGGAATAAAATTTGGGGAGTTAAAAACAATGTTATAATACTTCCTTACAATTTTGAAGATACTATAACTGCAGATTCCTTAAAATTCTGCTTTCCAATCATTCACCTTAATTTAGTAAAATTACTACCAATCTGTCTGTGTGGGAAACTTTCTTTGGAATGATATCACTGTGGGTTTTATGCATTTCATTTCTTTGATGCAAATGTATTTCATATAAATTTTATTGAATTGAGAAAAATACAGCTGCAATATTCTCTAGTCAGCAGAACTATAATTTATTGTATGAGAACATCCCAGAAAGTCAGATTAGGACATTAAAAAGGACAAGAAGCAAGCAAGACAGACGATCATTGCTACCAGATCATTCTCTAAGGATGACGGCGCATTTCGTAGCCTGTGTCCCTATGGATGGATCTAGAAGGCTATAAAACATAATGCTTTTTACACAGTGTGTAGCTGACTGGTTCAGAAACAAAGTAAAAGCAAAGTAATAAAAGTGGAATGTTTGTCTTTAAATGGCAGTTCTTAGAAATGATTCCCTTTGGCAATATTTAGGTCTTTATGTTAAATTTAACAGTTAAGTATATAAAGACATAATTTTGCATATAGTGGGTAGCATATGAGAGCTTTCACACAGTAGAGCATCCTTAGAGAATTTACGGAATCTTCTTCAGTCAATTGCAATTCTGCTGTTCCACATGGTTACAACACTTTTATTTCATTAACACCTAATTTACAAGCACAAACCATTCTAAATGTATCAGAACAGATGTAGAAAATAATTATAATTTAGATTGAAATCTTCATCTCCTAGTCACATATTTTTAACCCATCTATCTTAAGGAGAAAAAACTTTTTAATAACTTACTGAAGAGAATTTTAAAGAGATAAAAGAGGTATTCCAATTTAAATAACTAGGTGCCAAAATTTAAGCTCTTTTCTATCAATTTTCCTATTATTGCACAGATGTACTATATCTGCTATACTGAGCTGTACGGTTTATACCAGGATACATGCAGCATTGCTAATGCAATCTGTACCTATTTAATTATATTTTTTTCAGGAATCCTCCTATCAAAGCCCCTGGGCAATTATTTTTTTCAAAGTTCTTCAAATTTTGTTTTCTATTTTCAAAAGGGAAAGCATTTTACTTGCTTGACTTGGTATTAAATTTGCTATATACAAAAACAAATACACAAAGGAAATATTTCACAATAATAAAAATCCCCCAAAAGACTTACTCTTTGAGATTATTTACCAAGGAATATTTTATGTCATCAAAACACCAACAACTCCACTCCTCACCCATGAACAGCTTGGTTCCTTGACTAAACTGACTAATCAATTGTCCCAGACTTGAGTGGAAAGAGCCCATGTGACATGGCTGCGTTGAATTTATCCTCTGTCAACATCAACTTTCTGTTCCATGTGATAAGCATAGCCTATCTTTGTATCCATTGGCCATTATCTGTCTAAATGGGCGAGGTGCATGCTCTGGCATAAAGTATAAAAGAAATGTCTTCCCACGATCATCTCCCTCCTCAAATTCAATGCATCTTCCCATGTACTGGCTTCCGGTATCTTACATTCACTCTACTTCCTACTCAGATTTCTCACATCCAAACCCTCTTTTGCCTGTAAGTCTTCCTATTATTGCCTGCATGAGCTTTGTGAGGAATATCCTTACAAAATATTTAATGCTAAGTAAGTATATCATATAATTTGCAGCAGTTTTCGGGTAAAGAAATCAATCTTCGCTTTTTTTTTTACATTAACTTCTATTTATTATGGGTCCGAGGATGGAGCAGATGAAAAAATCCAACTGTCACTTACTCAAAATCTCAGATTTCATGATGTTCAGTGACTCTAAAGAAATCTTTTGAGTGGGGGATATATCTAATTGTCTTTAAATTGCTGTCTCAGGATGTGTTTATTTTTCCACAATTTACATTTCGATAAGTTTAACTTTCTTAGAGCCAGCCATTCATTATGCTTTATACAGGTAACACTGAACAAATGGAATTATAAAAAATGAAAATGACTCTACCTCAAATGAAGTTACAGCAGGTCTTACTCCCAGACTTCATGTAGCCTGCAACATAAAAGAAAAGACATTCAATAGTTATTTATATTATGTAAATAACAGTATTTTTCAAGTAAGCAAAAACTAAGCCATTGCACTGTCTTCTCAGTTGAGATCTATTTCTAGTGGAGAAAAAAGAGAGATCATTACAGTGTTATTCCATTTGAAAAGGAATAAAATAAGGAATTAATAGGAAGATGACAATTAAGGTAGTCATAAGGTGAAAACCTGCAAATGTACAATACAAACTAATAAGAGATTCTAAGTTGAATGTTACGGTGGAATCTATAGTACAAAGTAATTTGTCTTAGCATTATGATTTACTTGACTTTCCATAAATGTATATCACACATAGTATTCACCATCATTCCTTTAATTAAAATATAACTCTTAGAAATAATTAATAATGTTAATATTGGATAATTTAAGATATTCTGTGGCATTGAGCCACTAAGATTCAATTGATTCTCACATAACAGAAGAATAATATAATTAATACATAGAAAATTTTGGCTTATAAACCATTTTCCTATGTTTTCTGCTTTGATTTTTGTAAGAATCCAGTGAAAGGTACAGACATTTAGGAAAACAGATTGTGTAAAAGAAGAGTTATCTCTGAGAAATAGGAAACACATGAGGTGAGCCCTAACGTTGTTCCAACTGGAGAAATCTACTACGCTGTGGCAGAAGGAGGGGAAACCCAGTGAGATCCTAGTAGTCTACCTGAGATGAAGACACAGAGCCGGAATTTCAGAGAAGTGAAACTGCACAGAGATAGAATTCCAGAGACCTTCAGAGGGTCCCAGTGAGTATTCATTTGATACACAGCAATGCATGCCTGTGAAGAAACCACCTGTGGCTAAGGAAAGAACTACCTGAAAAATGAGAGGGAATAGTGTCTAATGTCCACACAGCATTGAGGAAAGTGTCTACTATCACCAGCCAGAGTAGAAAACCTTTAATTCAAGGGATAGTGGTTTTAGTATTAAGAAGGGACTTGCCTGGTGTAAGGATAAAGTTCATCTATCAGTTTGGCCAGATTACAGTGTCTAGTTGTTCGGTTAAGCAAGCACTGGCCTGATTGTTATTGTGAGGATATTTCATGGATTTAAATCATCAGTAAGTTATTGCATCTATGGTTGATTGCCTCTATAATCAACTGAGGAGAATGCCTTCAACAATGAGAGAAGTCTAATCCAATCAGTTAAAGGACTTTAAAAGGAGAAATGATGATTTCAGCAGTCATCAGGGAGATTATACATCTCTAATTCATCCAACCAGCTTCTCCTGGGGAATTCATCAGAAACCTTCATCAGATTCCAAGCTTATGGCCTTCCCTGGAGAATTTGAACTTGTCCATCCCAACATTCATGTCAGCCAATTCCTATAAAACAATTCTCATATTTACTATAAATATATCTTGTCAGTTCTGTTTCCCTAGAGAACACTGACTGATATGGATTTTGGTACCAGGAATGGTTCTTGAGAAACAGAATCTCAAGGATGAGATTTCTGAGTTAGTTCTTGGGTTTTTGGAATTGGTTCTCTAACCTGCTTAGATTCAAAGGCACTAATGACTATTCCCCATGATCAAGATGGCACTGATAGTCCATGGGGTGAATTGGCAATAGGGATATGCAAAATATCAGCAATGGATATTGGCTACTCAAATACTTAGAAAAGGCAAGGCTTGGGGTGACAGTGTTTCTGTCACCTTAACAGAGTAGTGTGGAGTTAAAAATTATAATAATGTTGGCTTGTTGTTCCAAATGCACTGGATACAGTTGTAAAAGACAAGCATGAGCACAAGGCTCTTGATTCCTAACTTAAGTGCTGCACAAAGGACATGAAACTTTCTATGTATGTCTTGAGAAAAAGCTGATTTTATGTAGCTGCAAACTTGAATTTTCTGAAAACCAGACCCAGAGTCTCATCATGTGAGTGGCTGAATTACAACCTAAGTTGAATCCCGACACTTACAGGGTGTCTGCTATTAAGGTGAAAGCATTGACTGGAAAGGAAAGAGATCCTGAAAATTGGAATGGGGACACATGGGTTGATAATTATAAACGTAAGAACATTGAAATTCTAGATTCTGTTGACTGTTTGCTAGATAAACCTGTAATGGTCAGCCCTGAGGAATCAGCCACCCAGTCTCCAAGCTACCCTGAGGAATCACCCATCCAGTCTCCAAGCTACTCTGAGGAATCAGTCATCCAGTCTCCAGCTAAAGATATTGTGTTGGTTTGGATGTATTGTGTTCCCCCAAACACCATGTTCTTTGATGCAGTCTTGTGGGGGCAGACGTATTAGTGTTGATTAGTTTGTAATTCTTTGAGTGTTTCCATGGAGATGCAATCCACCCAACTGTGGGTGATGACTCTGATTGGATGATTTCTGTGGAAGCGTGGCTCCGCCCATTCAGTGTGGGCCTTGGTTAGTTTACTAGAGCACTATATAAGCTCAGACAGAACGAGCAATCTTGCCACAGCCAAGAGGGACACTTTGAAGAAAGCACAGGAGCTGCATATGAGAGACAGTTTGAAGACAGCCATTGAAAGCAGACTTTTGCTCTGGAGAAGCTTAGAGAGGACAAATGCCCCAAGAGCAACTGAGAGTAACATTTTGAAGAGGAGCTGCGGCCTAGAGAGGAACGTCCTGGGAGAAAGCCATTTTGAAACCAGAACTTGGAGCAGACGCCAGCCACGTGCCTTCCCAGCTAACAGAGGTTTTCTGGACACCATTGGCCATCCTCCAGTGATGACACCCAATTGTTGATGTATTACCTTGGATGCTTTATGGCCTTAAGTCTGTAACTGTGTAACCAAATAACCCCCCTTTTATAAAAGTCAGTCCATTTATGTTATTTTGCAAAAAGGCAGCATTAGCAAACCAGAAAAGATATTAACACTCCTGTATCTGATAAATGTGTAATCACCACCCCAAAGTAGGCAGCCCTCACAACTCTTTATAAAGAAATGAATCCTGTTTCACCAGATAAAACTGTAAGGGATGCCCTGAGGAGTTTGTCTTGCAAGAGACTTCTAATTCTTCTCATGACCCACCACTAATACCCCCTTTTTCTTCCAGAATCATAAGTAGACTGAAGTTCCAACAGGCCCCAAAAGGTGAGGTACAAAGTATAACCCATGAGGAAGTGCACTACATTCCAAAAGAGCTGCATGAATTTTCCAATTTATATACACAGAAATCAGGGAAATATGTATGGGAATGGATAATAAGGTTGTGGGTAATGGTGGAAGGAATACAAAATTGGAACAGTCTGAATTTATTGATATGGCCCACTAAGCAGAGATTTTTGGATTCAGTGTTGTAGCTCAAGGGGTTAGAATGGGCTCTAGCAGTTTGTTCAGGTGGTTGGTTGAAACATGGACCAAAAGGTAGCCTACAATACCTGAAGTTGAAATGCCAGAACTGACCTGGTATAATATAGATGAGGGAATCCAGTGGTTTAGGAATACTGAAATGTTAGAGTGGATTTATCATGTAAGACCTGCTCACTCACACCAGTAATGTCCAGAGGACACACCTTTCACCAAAGGACACACCTCTCACATCTTTCACCAGGATATGAAGAATAATTTGTGAGACTAACACCATCATCCCTGAAGAACTCTGTGGTTGTACTTCTCTGTAGATCAGGTTTTACTGTGGGAACTGCTGTCATTGAACTTGAATCCTTAAATACAATGTGGATGAATCAATCCTGGGTTGGCAGAAGCCAAGTAGCAGCACTTAATTGACAAAAACAAGGTTAGCATGGCCACCATAATGGACAGGAGACTCAAACAAGTAATGAAAATATTCTGACTTGTACAGACATATGGCATTGGCTAGTAGACAATGGAATACCCAGAAGTTAAATAGATGGCAGTCTACGAAATTCTTAGTTGATCTGTGTAAGAAGAGCTCTAGGTCAAGTGAATGAAAGTCTAACTGGAATTACAAAACAGAGATCCATGGCCCCTTAATCAATTCACAGACCTGAGATGGTTTACAGACACAGAGCCTCCTGAATGAAAGGGAAGTTGGGTCCCTTTGGGGACATTTCCAAAACTTGATACTATTAATATTTCCCCCACCCTTCCATAAAGGGATCTATGGCTTTTTAATAGGGTAACTGTGCTTTAGGGAAAAAAAAAAAAATGATCAGATATATTGGGGATTATTGTTCTCCAGTACAAAAGTGACATTAATTCCAAGAGACCCAAACATCACTGTGGTCCCACATTTAGAGTAGTGGGTTTTAGAGTTCAGGTGATCAATGGAGTTTTGGCCCAGACCCTTCTCGCAGACATTCCTGTGTATTGAGGGACCCATTCTTTGGTTATTCCCCCAGTTATGGAATGCATATTTGGAATAGACATATTCAGCAACTGGCAGAATCCCCATATTGGTTCTCTGATTTCTGGAGTGAGGGCTATTATGGTAGGAAAGGCCAAGTGGAAGCCACTATAATTGCTGCTACCTAGAAAAATAGTAAATCAAAAGCAATGACCACATTCTTGGAAGGATTGCAGAGATTAGTGTCACCATCAAGGACTTGAAGGATTTAAGGGTGGTGATTCCCACCACATCCCCATTCAACTTTCCTATTTGCACTGTGCAGTAAACAGATGGATCCACAGGAATCAGTGGATTTATTGTAAACTTAACCAGGTAGTTACTTCAATTGAAGCTGCTGTACCAGATGTGGTCTTGGAGCTTGAGCAAATTAACTCATCACCTTGTACCTGGTATGTGACTACTGAGACAAGAGCTTTTCTTTAAATCACTGCTAGTAAAGACTACCAGAAATAGTTTGCTTTCAGTTGGCAAGGTCAGTAATACACCTTCACTGTCCTCAGGAGTATATCAACTCTTCAGCCCTATGTCATAATCTAATCCACAGGAATCTTGACCATCTTTCCCTCCCATAAGATATCACACTGGTCCATTATATTGATGATTTAATATTGATTGGACATTGGACATAGTGAGCAAGAAGTAGCAACAACATTAGACTTATTGGTAGGGCATTTGTATAACAAAGGGTGGGAGATAAATCCAACAAAAATTTAGGGCCCTTCCAGCTCAGGGAAATTTCTTCATGTCCAGTATTGTGGAGAATGTTGAGATACCTCTTCTGACGTGAAGGTTAAGCTTTTGCATCTAGCCTTTCCTACATTCAAAAAAGTGGCACAATACCTCATTGGCCTTTATGATTTTGGAGACACCATATTCCTTATTTGAGTGTGTTACTCTGCCCAATGAACCAAGTGACCTGAAAAGCTGCTAGTTTTAAGTGGGAACCAGAAAAAGACAAGGCTCTGCTACAGGTCCAGTTTGTTATGCAAGTTTCTCTGCCACCTGGACCATGTGATTCAGCAGATCTAATGGTGCAGAAATTGTCAGTGATAAATAGAGATGCTGTCTGGAGCCTTTGTCAGGCCCCTATGTGAGAATCACAGTGCAGACCCTAAGGATTTTGGAGCAAAGTCTTGCCATCCTCTGCAGATAACTACTTTCCTTTAAATAAAGAGCTTTTGATCTGCAACTGGACCTTAGTAGAGATTAAATGTTGAACCATGTGCCACTAAGTTACCATGAGACCTGAGTTGCCCATTATGAAGTGGGTGTTGTATGATCCACCAAGTCATAAAGTTGGGTGTGTACAGCAGTACTCCATCATAACATGGAGGTGGTATTTATGAGACCGGACTCGAGCAGGCTCTGAAGGCAGAAGTAAGTTACATGAGGAAGTGGTCCGTATGCCCATGGCCCTCAATCCTGTCACATTACCTTCTCTTCGAAGCCCACTGTTAAGGCATCTTGGGAGGTACCTTATGATCAGTTGACTAAAGAAAAGAAAGCCTGAGTCTATTTTACAGATGGTTCTGCATGATATATAGGTATTACCCAAGGTGGACTGCTTCAGCCCTATAGCCCCATTCTGGGACACCCCTGAATGACAGTGGTGAATAAGATTCCTTCCAGTGGACTGAATTTTGAGCAATATACCCTGTTGTTCATTTTGGCTTGGAAGGAGGAATGGTTGGAAATGCATCTGTAAACTGATTGATGGGCTGTCACCTGTGGTTTGGCTGGATGGTCAGGGACTTAGAAGGAACATGATTGGAATATTGGTGACAAAGAGGTCTTGGGGAGAGGTATGTGGATAGTCTTTTCTGGACAAAAAGAAACATAAAAATATTTGCATCCCCTGTGAATGCTCACCAGAGTGTGATTTCAACAGAGGAAGAATTTAATAATCAAGTAGATAAGATGACACAGTCTCTAGATACCAGTCACCTCTTCCCCCAGCCATGCCTATCATTGCCCATTGGGCACATGAGCAAAGTGGCCACAGTGGTAAGGATGGAGGTTATGCATGAGCTCAGCAACATGTACTTCTGCTCACTTAGGCTGACCTGGCTACAGCTACTGCTGAGTGCACAACCTTCCAGCAGCAGGGAACAAAATTCAGTCCCCCACATGATAGCATTCTCCAAGGTGATCAGCCTGCTACCTGGTGGCAGACTGATTACATTGGACCACTTCCATCATGGAAGGGGCAGCACTTTGTTTCTAATGCAGTAGACACATACTCTGGATATGGGTTTGCCTTCCCTGCATGCAATGCTTTTGCAAAAACTACCATCCATGAACTTATAGAACGCCTTATTCACCACCATGGTATTCCATATAGCTTTGCCTCTGACCAAGGAACCTACTTCATGGTAACTGAATTTCAGGAATGTTCACATGTTGATAGAATTCTCCAGTCTTACTATGTTCCCCATCATCCTGAAGCAGCTGGATTGATAGACAAACGGAATGGCCTTTTGAAGATTCAGTTATGGAACCAACTGGGTAGGAATAGTTTACAGGGCTGGGGCAAGGTTCTCCAGGAGCTGCAAATGCTCTAAATCTGCATCCATTGTATGATACTGTTTCTCCCATAGTCAGGATTCATGGTTCCAGGAATAAAGGGGGCAAAAATGGAGGTGGTGCCACCCACCATTACCACTCATGATCTACTAGAAAACTTTCTGCTTCCTGTCCCTGCAACCTTAAGCTCTGCTGGTCTACAGGTCTTAGTTCCAAAAGGAGGAATGCTTCCACTAGGAGATACAACAATGATGCCATTGAACTGAAATTTTAGACTCCTACTTGGTCACTTTGGGCTCCTCATGCCTTTGAATCAACAGGCAAAGAAAGGAATTACTATACTACTGGGGTGATTGAAACTGATTATAAAGAGGAAATAGGACTGTTACCACAAAAAGGAGGTAAAGAAGTGTTTGCTAGAATACAGGAGATCCCTTAGGGCATCTTTCAATAATACCATGTCCTGTGATTAAAGTCAGTGGAAAACTGCAAAAACCCAATCCAGGCAAAATTATGAATGGCTCAGAAACTTCAGGAATGAAGATTTGGTTCACTCCACCAGGCAAAGAACCACAGCCAGTTTATTTGCTTGCTGAAAATAAAGGGAATATGGAATGAATATTGGAATAAGGTATTTATAAATACAAGTTCTTACCATGTGATCAGTTACAGAAAGAGGACTGTAATGGTTATGAATATTTATTCCTTGTTTTGTTATGAGTATGTTTGTATATATATCTTCTCTTCTTATCATATGACATAAGTTGTATTAAATTTATATCATAGTATTTAACTTGTAGGATATCAAGTTTAAGAATGAATATTAACCAAGAACTTATATCCTATTGTGGGGAAAGTTATTGTGTTTCTGGTGGTATGTAGGACAACTGAGTATTATTAGGCAAAAATATGACATTGTTTTTATCTAGAGATTAAGTTTGGTGCAAGGGGATGTGTATGGGTGGCAAGTTAACAAGGGGTAGACTAGGATATTAAGTTCATGTGTCAATTTGTTGGGGCTATAGTGCCCAGTTGTTTGGTCTAGCAATCACCGGCCTTATTTTTACTGTGAGGCTATTTCATGGATTTAAAACATCAGTAAGTTTATTGCATCTATGGCTGATTGCATCTACAATCAACTGAGGAGATTGCCTTCAACAACGAGAGAAGTCTCATCCAATCAGTTGAGCGACTTAAATGGAGAAACGATGATTTCATCAGTCGGAAGGGAGATTCTCCATCTCTCTTTCAGCAAGCTAGCTCCTCCTGAGAAATTCATTGAAAACTTTCTTCAGAATTCCCAGCTTTCTGTCTGCCCTCTGAATTTGGACTTGCCCATCTCCACAGTCATGTGATCTAATTTCTATTAAAAAAATCTCACAATATTTACATTGTGTGTATGCGTGTGTATCCTGTCAACTTTGTTTCCCTAGAGAACTCTGTGAAATACAGCCAGACAAGTGAGAAAATTAATCCTAGACTAAATGTAGCTATAGTCGTACCTAACAAAGATTAAAATCAAGCCCCAAAAGGACCAACTGAACCAAGATTAAGAATATTTACAGAATTCAAAAATATCCAGCACCCAGTAAGTTTGTCAATATCTTGACCAAGAATGAAAGATCAAAATTGCTCACATGTAATTCTATTTACTCATTCAGAAAGAAAAAAAAAAGATGAATATGATTTTCATTCCTCTTCTGCAGTTCACCAACAATCTATTAATTTGAGAAATACCAACACACTAAGAAAGAGAAACCTATTTTTTCAAGGAAAATATTCAAACACTTACACCACTGTTTGAAAATAATAATGCGTTCTGTTTTCCTAGTGCCAGTATTTTTTCCTCTTTAACTTTTGTTTGCCTGGTATAAATAATGTAAAGGGGTTTAGCAAAACAAGTGCATGATTTATATTTTATTAACCCTTTATTCAAGAACATATTATTTTTTATGAAATATTTAAAACTTTACTTCCTACCTCAGAGTCTGATACACAGAGCTGGCTTGCAAACGAAAGTGGTGAGGAAGAGTTGGTAAAAAAGGAAAAGCACTTAAGGGCTTAAATTTTCAAGGAATTGTAGTAGGCATAAAATTTAATATTTAAATAATTCCCACAGTAACTTTCTAAGCTATGGTACAAAGATGCAGGGAATTCACCACAAAATATTTTTAGTGTAAATTCTGTGATTAATATTGCAGATTAATTATAGTTATTACACTATACAAGCATCCCATTTTTACAGTAGCTCAAACAGTGCCCATATTGTACAATTCAGCATATAGCACACCAGTAAATAAGTCATGATAAAAGACATGGAAACAAGGGAAATTAGAAAATATTTTGAATTAAATAAATATTTACACACAATATGTAGAAATTTGTGAGATACAGCCAAAGCAGTGTTTTGAAAAAAATCATACTATTAAATGCCTGTTTTAGAAATAAAAATGGTTTCAAGTCAATGATCTAAGCTTCCACCTTAAGAAATTAGAAATAGAACAATCAATACCAAAGCAAGTAGCTAAAATGAAACAATAAAGATAAGAGAAGAAATCAATAAAACCAAAATAGAAAGCTATAGAGAATAATCAATGAAAACAATAACTAGCTATTTTAATAGATCAATTAAATTGATAAGTGTCTACTCAGACTGGCCAGCAACATACCCCTACATAAATGGTTAATTGATTTTCTTTTTTTTTTTTTTTTTTTTTTTTTTTTTTTTTTTTTTTTTTTTTTAAATCATCATTTTATTGAGATATATTCACATACCACGCAGTCATACAAAACAAATTGTACTTTCGATTGTTTACAGTACCATTACATAGTTGTACATTCATCACCTAAATCAATCCCTGACACCTTCATTAGCACACACACAAAAATAACAAGAATAATAATTAGAGTGAAAAAAGAGCAATTGAAGTAAAAAAGAACACTGGGTTAATTGATTTTCAACAAATTGAATTTGACAAGGCAATTTGATGGAGAAATGACAGCCTTTTCAAAGAGTTGATAATATGACTGCTGGAGATTGAATCACATACACTACAAAACGCATGTCTGAATCTTAATCTGAGTTTCTGTGGCTGTGAACCCATTTGTAAATAGAGATTTTGAAGATGTTATTCTTAGTTAAGAGAGGCCAAATTAAATCAATGTGGGTCTTAATCCATATGAGTGTAGGCCTAATGAGGAAAGGAAATTCAGACACAGTCAGAAGTCAGAAGACAAACTAAGACAATGACCGAAAAAAGAAACCCGCATTCCATATTTCATATCAAGTACTCAGATTAATTCAAATGACTCATAGACCTATATATAAAACCCAAACTTATAAAATTTCTAGAAAAAATATATGAGAAAATTTTCATGACCTAAGGTCAGGCAAATATTTCTTAGATACTACTCTAAAAGTATTATCCATAAAAGAAAAATAACAGTATATAATTTGGACTTGATTAAAATTTTGAACTGCTCATTGAAAGACACTGCAAAAGGAAAGAAAAGACAAGTATAGTCTAGGAGGCCATATTTTCAAGTTCATATCTGATAAAGGGCTTGCATTCTGGATCTATAAAGGACTCTCAATACTCAACAATAGAAAAAACAATAAAAATCAGCAAAGAATTTGAACAGATACTTCACTAAAGTATATATTAAGTTGGCAAATAAGCACATAAAATGATGTTCAACAGTTTTAGTTATATGGGAAGTACAGATTAAAACCACAGTGAGATACCACTACATATCTATTAGAAGAACTAAAATTAAAACAAATAAACAAAAAGCAGAAGGAAAACACACAGACACACACAGACACAATCCTGAGGATACCTTGGTGAAGAGGGTAGAGCAAGTAGAATTGTAATATACTTTTTTTGTGAGATATAAAATGGCATAGGCACTTTTGAAAGTAGTTTGGTATTTTCTTATACAATTAATTACATACATAATAACCACCCCAGCTACCCTACGACTAAGTATTTACTCAAACTAATATTCATTGTCACTTTATTCATAAACAACTCAAATGTTCTTCAACAGGAGAATGGATAAACAAACTGCGGTATATCCATACAATGGAACAATACTCAGCAATAATAAAGATTGAACTACTGATACATGAAACAATGTAGATATATCTAAAATGCATCATGCTAAGTGAAAGTAGCAAAACTCAAAAGGCTATACACTACTTGATTTCATTTATATGACATAATAAGAAAGGTAAACCAGAACACAGTTCATTGATTTTCAGGAGACGTGTTGGAGGAAAGAGTGACTGAACTGTTTAATGATTTTGGTGATGGTTACATAATATCAATTTGTCCAAATCATACAACTGTACACTAATGTGAATATCAGTAAATGAAGAGTATAGCTTAACAAAATAGTGACAAAACAACAAAAATTGGACTTCTCCATATTAGAGATAAATGGAAATAAAAATTAAAATATATCATTTACAGTAATACTAGAAATATGAAATACATAGGGTTAAGTTGACAAAATATGTACAAGACCTGTGCAATGAAAACTGTAAAATATTGCTGAGAGAAATTAAGGAAGGCATTTACCCAAGAAAAAAGAAAGCGTAATTCCATGCAAAGATTGTAACAGGAATGTTCACAGTAACTGTAATCATAGTAATTGAAAACTGGAAAGAATTCAATAGACCAAAGGTTTGGGATAACTCTGAAACAGACCCACACATATATAGAGCTTAGTTTATGCCAAATAACAATGCAGAACAGGGGATAATGAAAATGTTTTCAATTGATAGTGCTGGGACAATTGGAAATCACAAAGCAAGGAGAGAAAAAAAGATCTTGTCCCTTACCGTACACAAAATTCAATTCCAGATGTATTAAATATTGAAATGTGAAAGACAATATAATCAAGCTTTTCTGGATGATAATACAGGGGCATATTTTCATTATCACAAGGTATTGAAACTTCTCCAACAGGACCAAAAATCACTAATCCAAGAAAAAGTTACAAAACTGACTCAGTAAAATGAAGAATTTCCATTCATCAAAATGTCAGCTAAAGATGGGAAAATAAGCTACTGTATATTTTATGAAGAGATATTTGAAATACATATAAACCCCAAAGGGCTCATATCCAGAATATATAAATAGCTCCTATACATCAATAAGAAAATGACAAACAACTCTCCCAACAGCCAACAGAATTCATAAGAAATAATACCCAAATGTCTAATAACTGTGTAAAAATGTATTAAACTTTATCAATAATCAATTAAACTTTATTAATAATCAAAATAAACTTTGTCAATAATGCAACGTAAAAACAGTACTATTACAAAATGTAAAAGATGATGTGCCAAGAATCTGAAGCAGAGGAGACCTTCATACACTGGTGGAAAGACTATAAACTACTACAACCACTTTGGAAAATAGTTGGTATCAGACTAAGTTTGAAGATAGACATTTTACTTGATCCAGAAATTTCTCTAAAGTTTATACTGAACAGAAATGCTTGTTTATTTATATCGAGAAACACATATAAAAATGTGTAAGAGCCAAAAACCTGGACCCAAATGTCTACCAATAGGGGATGTTAGAATAAATTTTAAAATTGTTAAAAAGTGTAAATTTGTTAATATTTCACAGCAATACTACAGAGCAATGAATTTGAACAAACAACACCTATAGAAATAAAACATGGGACAATCTAACAATTATAATTTTGAGCAAAAGAAACTATATTCTGTATGTTTCCAATTATATAAAGTATTTTAAAAAAAGAGGAACAACTAAACTACGGTATGTATGGATGCAAGTTCAGGTGGTAAAATATAAAGAAAGGCAAGGAAAAGGAAAAGATTATCATAAATGTCAAGACATTAATTAACCTTAGTTGAGAGAAAGAAGGTAATGATAAGAAGAGAACATAGAGAAATTCTGGGCTGTTGGCAATTCTCTGCTTTTTAACCTCTTTGATGGTTACATTAAGTGTCCACTTTGTGATAAATTATTGAGCTGTACCTCTTTTCTGTTTTCCCATTTTTGTGTTTCACTATTAAAATTAAAAATGATGTTAACCATAGTTGAATTAATGAATGATTAACATAGTTAAAATGAAACTCAAAATCCTTTCCGTCCTAAACAATTCCAATGTTAGACTCCCAAGTTCAGCCCATGATACTATTACACTTCCAATTCTTACTTGAAAAATAGGTTCAATGTATTGCTAACGCAAAAAGATAAAATACATTAGCGTCTGAGAAATCATAGTTCAATCCTAGCCTTTCCTGTATTATCTGTGTGGCCCCAGGCAAATTACCTAACTGATTCTAACCACTAGTGTTCCCATCTGTTAAATGGAGATGGATAATGTAGTCTAACACTTAGAATTAAATGAATTACATACATAAAAATTTAGCCCAGAGTAGATATTTGTACAATGTTGATTCCTCTTCTCTCTTTACGCAAACCCTGTATACAATCAACCCTTTTCTAAATGTCAATTCTCTCTTTGTAATATGTTTGAGAAAGAGAAAAGAAGCCCTTGACAGCTGAGAGCTGACAGCTAGGTTGAGTGTTAGGTTGAATATAAGACAAGGCACTCTGTGACTGTGACCACAGCAAATCAAAACAAACAAACAAACAAAAAAAGACCACTTCATAATCATGTCTGAATCCAGACAAAAACTAGAACATTGTTCAAACAATGAAAATGATCTAACACATCCCTGTGCTTGCTAATATGAACGATTAGCACTTCTTTTCCAATTATAGCTACAGTGTTGCTTCATTCCTCTTACTTTCTAAATAAGAGTTATTAGGATACTCAGTTATAGAACTACTTCCATCTCCTTGAACCCTGTCATATCACCTAGCACAAGCTCAAATCCTATACAACTCTTCTAGCTCCCCAATTAGGCTCCCCACACTTTCCCATTAGGTACAGTCTCCCTCTATTGCAACAAACCAATAAACCCAATGTTGACCTCAGGTGTGTACTTGGTGGTCTTTGAGTGGGCAGCACTGATATGTCAATTTGGTCTCTCTTGTTGAGTTCCCACAACCCTCTTAAAATGAGGTCTGTTTTCCCTCAGGCATAAAATATTTTGGCACCCTCACTGGACTCTTTACTCCCTGCCTTTCCAACTACCCATACTGGAGCCTATTGAATGAATATTTGTTAGTCCAAAAAAAAATCTCTTCCTAAAAAAAAATTCTATTTATCAGGCAACTAATTTTACACATCTATTTTAATATTTAGTGAGTGAAAGACTGTCAGTAGATGTTATCTCAGAAACAAGATACATCCTTTGTGCTGGTGAACCAATTGCAAGCTGTGATAGATCTGGGTGCTCCGAGATAAGGTGCCAATGCACACTTGTAAATGGAAAAGCAATTTTCTTCTTAGGCTTCATATAATAGCATGTCAAAATTCCCTAATTCCTTTGTTTTGTCTTAATTGAAGAAAGGATAGGTTGTGAGCAAAAACTCTGTTTTGATAGCTTGAATCTCTAGAATAACCCCCCTAGGAATTAGTGGGAAGCAAATTGAGTCACAGTAATGTTTAGAAAATAGAAGTTTGTACCTTGTCATTATATTTCACATTTTCAACTAGACCTGAGATAAGAACACTAGCTTTCTCTTTTTTTAATTCAATTGATACTTTTCATTTGTGCTTTTTAAAAAGTATTTTTAAAATTGTGTTTTACATAGTGTGACACATAAATTGCATGCCATGGAAGGAATTGTCTGCCTCCCTGAATAAAGCCATTTTAATCTCAAGAGTTTTATTATCTGTTAAAATCCATTTAAATATAGGCATTCAGTCTTACATTACTTGACATTTATGGGGAAGCTATTTTATAGCAGCAGGTTTCTGACTAGACAAGATCACAACAAATATGCATGATTATATGACATGTAAGATTGAAAAATATGGGGAAAGAATAACATAAACATTCTGGGCAGTTCACACATATGAATATATCTAATAAAACTCTAGATTAGAGATCTGCTAAAACACTGTTTTTGTTTGACAACTACATTTATGACCTGTTTTTATTTAGCACATTACAATATTAATTGTCTATTGTTTTAAATATTAAATAAATTATTTATTGTTGAAACTGTGGTATAGAACATGCATTTTCCACGTGGAATTTCCAGTTAGTTAAGGCTGTATTTCTTTTAAAAAGAAAATAACAGCAACTTTGCTAGTTCAACAGGCTATCGAGACAGTGAAATCTGCTTTAATTATGCACCTTGGTCTCTCCATGGGGCTAGAAACTATCTTCAGTTTTGACTTCAGTGACCCAAAAATACAAATCCTAGGAAGAGTCTTAGGTGTGGAAAGGGACTACTATTTTTTTTTTTTTTTTTTTTTTTTTTTTTGCTAACACTTGCTCAAATTGCCAGCTTCAATTAGGGTTAAAAGAATTGGGAGAATGAGCTTCCACAACCAGGAATCTCTATAACTGTCCTCATGGGTCTGATGTATGACCCATTCAAACTGGGATTTTATGAACAAGAAAAGAAACAAATCATTGCAAGATTTTAAATTACACAGAAGAATCTGCATGAAACTTCTATCCATCAAATGGCCACTGAAAAATGAGGTAATTACCTAAAATCATTTGCATGTTAAGAGCTAATCCAATATTACAAACTAAAGTCCAGTTGTGAAAGCAATGCATAATTTCCTGATTAATGTCTCATGCACAATATTCCTCCATGCTTTGTCAGAGTCTAAATAACAATATGGCCAATCAATCAAAAAGAAATGAGTTCAGTTCTTAAAAATCATGTCTTGAACTCAGTGAATTTTATAGTTATGAAAACTAATCACAGTTTATTGTGTTTTTAAGGCAATATGTTATATTTTAATTGGTATAATTATAGAATTTTAGTCATTCAAGATTAGTGTGTGAAGGCAAAAAAATCATTTCTTTAGTTTGTAAAAATGTCATCTATTAAATTATTGAAGAAAATCTCACATTCAAATAACAAGTTTGTAACACTTGGCTCTGCCAAAAGTCAGGATTTGAGCGATATTTAGTCAGAAAGACTGAGAGTATGAGTGGAGTGGTACAGCCAATTTTCTACAGAGAGATTATGAAACATTTTCCCTTCTTAGTGTAAAGTGGAAACAATTTTTCCAGAAGTAGAATTCATCTCCTTTGGCAGCAGAAGGTAGGTGTGGCAATAAACAAAGGAGAAGCGTCTGAGACAAAGTCACCCTAACAGATATCAGGACTAATAAGTAAGTTCTGATCAGTCACTTATTAACAAATTCAAAGCAGACTTTACCATTCTTCTTCTTTTCTGTTCTTGTGCAAATGGAAACACTATTCAGAATTATGTCAGTTTGTATATTTATGTCCCCCAGAAAAAGCCATATTCTTTAATGCATTCTTGTGGGGGCAGACGTATTAGTGTGGATTGGGTTGGAACCTATTGGTTCAGTGTTTCCATGGAGACGTGACCCACCCAACTGTAGGTAATAACTCTGATTGGATAATTTCCAGTTAAGGCTATTTGTAGAACTTGTTAAGAGGCAGGATTTTTCTCTCTGTTGGTGGTAAGGGGAACGGGGAGCTAAAAGAGAATAATAATATGTTATTATTTTCCAAATACCCTTCTGCCCTCCTTTCATCCTCTTGCACAACCTTTTATCTACTTTATATCTGCAAATTTGCTATTTGTAGTCATCTCTTTTAAGTAGTAGCACAAGACTAGTGACTAGTGCTTGTTTGCCCAGTGATAGGTACTAGTAAGTGGTGAATAAATAACCCCCAAATTATTATTATTGATGCTGTTATTAAAACAGTTATTTAACCTCTTATACCTGTTTCCTCATTTCTGAAATGGAGATAATAATACACTCATCTGAAATATTTGCTGTGAGAAGCAAATGAGTTAATACACTTAAATTTTTTATAACCATGTCTTATATATGATTAGTACTCAAAAACTGTAATAAACTAATCTTTGGGAGCCACTAGCCACATGCAGTCATTTAAATTATAATTAATTGAAATTAAAATTTAAAATGTGACACAAGTTATATATCAACTACTCAGTAGTTGTGTGTGGTTAGTGGCTCTTTTACTGGACAATACAGATCACAATATTTCTTTTCTCTCAGAAAACTCTATCGGACAGCATTACTAGATATAGATATCAAGGTTTGTAGGGACAAATGGCCATTCATTCACATTGGTAGTGGGGAAGTCATGGCACGTGGCATGGGGAGAATGGGGTGAAGAAAAAACAGTTTAAACATGATTAACTTGTAATTTATATAATTTCACATTGCTTCATGGTTGTTTTTGGCATACTTTCTTTGCATATAGACATATGATTTTTGAAGAAGAATTTTAAAAAGAAATTTACAAAATGATAATTATGAATATTTTAGCTTTATATCATAGTGAATCTAGTGAACAAGGAAAACGTACTCAAATTGCCAATTCAACAGCAGGGTATCACATAACATTCACTTGAGGTAACAACTAAATTTTCAAAAAATTTTATGCGCCTTTGAGTGATACCCCAAAGTAGCAAAACTTTCCAAGGCTTTGGTGATCTAAATTCTTGCAGCTATGGTGATTAAAATTTTTCAAAGGTTGTCAGGCTTGAAATATTCTCATAAATCACATCTACCTTTCAGCTGTCAGCAACTACATATCAAATGATGCATTTCATATTTATGGACAAATACTATCAATAAAAAGTGCAATTATATCACCAGTTTATCAAGTGACAATGACCTATCTAATTTCAAAACTCAATGGTCATTTTTTCACATACACATCTCTTGGTACTGGGTTTCTTTGAAATATTTGATACTAATGACCATTCTTCTATTCTTGAAATACAACCTTCCCCTGGTCCTGTTATACTACTCTCTTCTGGTTTTTCTCTTTCCCCCTGGTCTACTTCTCCAAAAACTCCACCTTGTATTTCTGGTTGCTCTACCACTCTTTAAACAGTGTTTTCACTCCAGGTTTTATCACTGACTATTTTCTTATGTCACTTTAAATTTTTTTTTTTTTTTTTTTTTTTTTTAGGTTCTTGTCTTTATTAAGATTGGGGAGGAGGTATTGTGTCTGGGTAGCGTGGGAGAACAGGGACGGCCTTATGGAACACAATGATTGAGCTGGGCCTTGAGGGTAGGAATCAGCATATGCATATTGAGAAGGGGAGATCAGATATTTCAGACAAAGAGAATAGTGGGGCAAAGGCCTGGAATATAGAACATCATGGAACATGTATTCAGAAACCAAATGACAATTCAAATTGTGTTCAGGAAGACATCACTTGAAAGTAAACAGAGAAGGGGATTGCTTTAAATCCCATCCCTCAGTTTATTCCTGCAGAGAAGGACTTGAGGTTTACAATGTTTTGGCTCCCTTCTCATAGGATGTCCCACCAGTCCAATCTCCCCTCACTAGAAGGAGGGGCCGAATGCTGTGTTTTTTGTTTTTTTTTTAATCTACAGATTTTATTCAGATATATTCACATACCATATAGTCCACCCAAAGTATACAATCAGTGTCTCACAGTATCATCATTTAATTGTGCAATCATCACACTCAATTTTAGACAGTTTTCATTGCTCCAAAGAGAAAAATAACAGATAGACAAAAAAAAAAAAAAAAAAAGGAAAACCCAAACTCCCCATATCTCTTATTCCCCACTATTACTGACTCCTATTATTGGTGTGGTACACCTGTTGCTGTTGATGAAAAAAATACTAAGATATTACTGTTAAATATAGTCTGTAGTTTGCAATAGGTAATTTTTCCCCATATACCACACTATTACTAACTCTTTGTACAAGTGTTGTACATTTGTAGTAGCTCATGTAAGAACTTTTTATATTTGTAGTGTTAATCAGTGATATACATGACTTTAAACAACCCTTCCAATCAAATTCACTTACAATATGGTACTATTACTTATAATCCCAATAAAGAGCTACCCCTCATTTCTATCTATTCTCAAACATTTACGTTCAACCTCATTAACAATTCTGTACATATTAGCTAACCAGTCGGCCTTCTCTAGCTTCTGTTTATCTCTAGGAAACCTATATTCTACATCTTAAGACTCTGAGTTTACATATTCTAGTTAGTTCATATTAGTGGACTCATACAATAACTGTCCTTTTGTGTCTAGCTTATTTCACTCAGCATTTTGTCCTCAAGGTTCACCCATGTTGTCACATGCTTCAGTACCTCGTTCTTTCTTACTGCTGCATAATATTCCATCATACATATATATATATTTTGTTTATCCATTCATCTATTGATGGCATTTGGATTGTTTCCATCTTTTGGCAATTGTGAACAATGCCACTATGAATATTGGTGTGCACATGTCTGTTCATGCCCCTGCTTTCAGATCTTCTGGGTATATACTGAGTAGCACAATTACCAAGTCATAGGGTAATTCAATACTTAGCTTTCTGAAGAACTGTCAAACTGTCTTCCAAAGTGACTGCACCATTTTACATTCTGGTCAGCAGTGAATAAGTGTTCCTATTTCTTCACATCCTCTACAACATTTATAGTTTACTGTTTGTTTAAGAGCAGCCATTCTTATAGGTGTGAGATGATATCTCATTTTGGTTTTGATTTGCATTTCCCTAATAATTAAGGAAGATGAACATCTTTTCATGTGCTTTTTAGCCATTTGTATTTCTTCTTTGGAAAAACGTCTATCCATATCCTTTACCCATTTATAATTGGGTTGTTTGTCCTTTCATTGTTGGATTGTAGGATTTCTTTATATATACTAGATATCAAACCCTTATCAGATTTGAGGTTACCAAATATTCTTTCCCATTGAGTTGGCTGTCCCTTTCACCTTTCTGACAAAGTCCTTTGAAGTACCAAAGTGTTCAGTCTTGAGGTGTTTCAATTTATCTATTTTTTCTTTCACTGTTCGTGCTTTGGGTGTGAGGTCAAAGAAACTACCTCCTATTAATAGGTCTGAAGATGTTTCCCTATATTTTCTTCTAGAGTTTTATGGTACTGGCTCTTATATTTAAGTCTTTTATCCATTTTGAGTTAGGTTTTGTATAGGTTGTGAGGTAGCGGTCCTCCTTCATTCCTTTGGATATGGATTTCTAGTTCTCCCAGCCACATTTATTGAAGAGACTATTCTGGTCCAGTTCAATGGATTTGGGAGCCTTGTTAAAAATCAATTGGCCATAGATCTGAGGGTCTATTTCTGAAATCTCAATTTGATTCATTTGGTCAATATGTCTATCTTTGTGCCAATACCATGCTGTTTTGACCACTATGACTTTATAATAAGCTTTAAAGTCAGGAAGTATAAGTCTTCCCACTTTCTTCTTTTTTAGGATGTTGTTGGCTATCGAGGCCCCTTTCCCTTCTAAATAAATCTAATAACTAACTTTTCCAAGTCTACAAAGTAGGTTGTTGGAATTTTGATAGTATTGCATTGAATCTGTACATCCATTTGGGTAGAATTGACATCTAAATGACATATAGCCTTCCTACCCGTGAACACAGAACTTTCCACCTATTTAGGTCTGCTTTGATTCCTTTTAGCAATGTTTTGTAGTTTTCTGTGTACAGAGAAAGTGCTTTTAATAATTTCAATCTTTTAAAAACTAAGGCATGTTTGTGTTCCAGCATATGCTCTGTCCCGGAGAATGTTCCATGTGCACTTGAGAAGAATGTACAACCTGGTGTTTGGGGTGCAACAGTCTATATATGTCTGTTATGTCTAATTCATTTATCATATTGTTTAGGTTCTCTATTTCCTTATTGATCCCTCTGTCTGGTTGTTCTAATCTATTGAGGAGAATGGTATGTTGAAGTCTTGCACTATTATTGCAGATTTGTCCATTGCTCCCTTCAGTTTTTGCCAGTGTTTGCCTCATGTACTTTGGAGCTCCTTGACTGGGTGTATAAATATTTATGATTGTTATTATTCTTGGTGAATTGCCCCTTTTAGTAATATATAGTGTCCTTACTTGTCCCTTATGACTTCTTTACATTTAAAGTCTATTTTCTCTGATATTAGTATAGCTACTCCAGCTTTCTTTGGGTTAATACTTGCATAGAATGTCTTTTCCCATCTTTTCACTTTCAACCTATCTGTAGCTTTGGGTCTAAGATGAATTTTTTGTAAACAGCATATAGAAGGATCATATTTTTAATCCATTCTGCCTATCTCTGTCTTTTATTGGTGAATTTAATCTGTTAACGTTCAGAGTTATTACTATAAAGGCAGTTCTTAATTCAACCAAAATTTTCCTTTGGTTTTTATTTGTCAGATCTATTTTTTCTCTTTCTCTTTTTATCCCACTAAAACTCTTCAATTCTGTCCCCTCTTCCAGACCTCTCCCTCCTGTCTTTTTGCTTTCTTTTTTCAGCTGACAGAACTTCTTTTAGCATTTCTTGCAGGGCAGGTCTCTTGCTAACAAATTCAGCATTTGTTTGTCTGTGAAAATTTTAAACTCTCCCTCAATTTTGAAGGAGAGCTTTGTTGGATAAAGAATTCTTGGCTGCCAATTTTCCTCTTTTAGAATCTTAAATATGTCATACCTCTGCCTTCTTGCCTCCATGGTGCCTACAGAGTAGTCAGTACTTAGTCTTATGTGGCTTCCCTTGTAAGTGGTAATTGCTTCTCTCTCGCTGCTTTCAGGACTCTCTCCTTCACTTTAGTATTTGACAGTCTGACCAGTATGTGTCTTGGAGTGGGTCTGTTTGGATTTATTCTATTTGGAGTTTCTTGGGCTTCCTTGGTTTGCATATTTATGTCTTTTATAAGGGTTGGGAAGTTTTCCCCAATTATCTCCTCAAATAATCTTCCTAGACCTTTACTCTTTTCTTCTTCTTCTGGGATACCACCAATTCTTATATTTGTGCACTTTCTGTTGTCCATCATTTCCCTGAGATCGAATTCAAATTTTTCCATCTTTTTCACCATTTGTTTTCTTGTGCTTTGAATTCAGTTGCTCTGTACTCTAGTTTGCTTATTCTTTCTTTTGCCTCTTCATATCTGCTGTTGTGTACCTCTAGTATATTTTTAATTTGATTTAGAGTATCTAGCATTTCTGTAAGAGCTTCTATTTTTCTATTTATTTTTTCAAATTCTTCTTCATGATCTTCTACTGTCTTGTTGATATCCTTTATCGCTTTAGCCAACTCATTGTAGTTATTTAGGAGATTTATTTGAACAGTTTTGATTAGTTGTTCCAAATTCTGTGTCTCCTCCAGCTTTTCAATTTGGTCATTGGCTTGGCCATATATTCATGCATCTTCATGCACTTTGTGATTTTTTGCTGGTTTCTTGGCATTTGGTTATCTTGATAAGGTTATTTTGAAAGTTGATTTCCCTCACTTGTCTAAGACTTTGTAGTTGCCTGGGTTTGCACTGAAGTTCTCCTTTGTCACTTGGTTTGTCAGTACTTCCAGCCAAACCAGGGCCAGGGCCTCATGCAGGAGGTGCAACCCTTTTTGGAAGTGTTAGAGGCTGGGCCAAAAAGTTTTCCAGATGGCACTTTCTCTGTCTTCCCACCAGATGGTGATCTTGGGCCACCTCTTTCCCACAGCCCTGCCTTTTCCTGATGGCAGCAGTCTGCTGGGCATGGACACAACCAGGCAACAATCCAGTCAAGGTCATAGGTCTCTAAGCATGCAGGTAGATATTTTGCATTTTGCCTGAGACCCCATTTGTGGGTGCAGTGTGTCTGGTGATTCCCAGGCTCCCTCATGGAAAGGCCTTGGCCTGCAGGACTGAGAGGTTCAAATTCCCCAGCAAGCAGCTGGCCCAGAAGTGCTCTGCTTTTCACCAGCCAGCAAGACCTGGGTTTGTTTTAGGCAAGACCTGGGTTTGTTTGCTTTGACAGTTGGGTCATCCATATTTCTCAGTCAAAACAGGGCCAAGCACCCATGCAGGGGGTGTAGACCAGATCCAACAGACTGGAGACAAGGTCTGGAGAGGCTCTGAAAAGCCCTGCAGTTCCCTTGCACTTTCTGGTCCATCTAGCAGATGGCTCTGTTTGGTGACTTAATCATCCACAGAAGCTGTTTACCTCCTAGAGCCTGGCAGCATCTGACTGGGCAGAGCTAAAAGTATGGAGTTCCTGTGCCTTCTCTTTAACGGCCAAAATCTGGTTCAATGCAGGGCTGTGTCCCCCATTTTACTTATGGCAGAGGGTTCCTCCAGCTGCTGCAGTCTGCAGCCTTCCCTCGGGCAAGGATCAGGCCTCCCACTGCTGTTTTTCTCAAGGGTAGGGGATGGGCATCAGGACCCAGGGCTGAAAACAGTCTCTGACCATGTTTTCTCAGACACTTTGTCCCTCACTGACCTGGGCCTTGAAATGCCCTGTCCTGTCCCCCAGATCCCCAAACAGTTGATTTTGGTAAGTTCTGCCTAGCTACTTGCTGCGTTTAGTGATGATTTTGCTGTTCTCCCCCAATCCTCCGTTTTGGAAGCTCTTCCTTGCTGCCCTTTTATAGACTACCCTCCCCCACAGCTTAAGTCCTGCCCTGGGTCCTTGTGGGCTTGAGTCTCCGTGTCTGGATATAACTCAGGATCTGTCTCACTGCTGTGAGAGATTTTATAGTCTGTGTCCCCAGTGGGAGGTGGGAGGTGGAAGGTGGGAGAGGAACCCTGGCTGCTGCCACTGAGACTGAGCTGCGTGGAACCCAATGAGGGAGAAGGGAGAGGACCAGCTGGTCTGGGATAGAAGTTTCCTGCCTGATATTTTTCTCCTTCAATTCAGCATTTGTGGAATCCTTCCTCCAGAGTTCTGGAAAAGTGAGAACTGTCCTTTTGATCACTGAATCTCTGTGGAGAGGTTTTCCATAGCTGCTTACATCACCAAGTTAATGATGTCACTCTATATATCCTTTTGAGTGTTCTATGCTATTCTCATAGTTTCAGAGGTTATCTATGTACTGATGGTGCTACATTCTATACACATAGGAATAATTTTTCATTTGAATTCCAGATGTATTTTTTTTTATCTGCATGTCCCAGAGGCCCAAACCCACATTTTTGTAAAATTGAACTAACTGTATCCTCTTGTTCTATGAAGCCCCATTTATAAAACAAATATGCATGCATGCATGCACACATTTACATAGCTTTTTCTCTTTTGTTCCACTTCTTACTAACTAAGCTCTGATAATCTTCTAGAATTACCCATCTCAAGCTCTTTTCATTAAGTCACTAAATTAGGCTCATTCTGCTTTCTATCATACCTTAAAATATGCTCATCCCTTTCTCCAGATTCCCACTTCCTCTGCTTGCATTTATCCTCCCAAACATTCTTGTCTGAGCTACCTCAATAAGTTAGTAACTCATCTTACCTACTAGCAGTTCATCCTCCAAATTGCTACTGATATAATTTTTTCTTAAACACATATTTCTTTTATATTACTTAAAATCCTTTAATGAGTCTCATCACTAACAAAAATTAAAAAAAAAAAAAAACTTTAGCATGCATGTAATGTCTTTGAATATATGGCCCCTACTTACTTTTTTCAGTTCAGCTTCTATTCATCTCTTTTAACATCCCTGAACCCTAGCCATATCAAAGTACCAGTTGCTGCCAAAATGTGCTATACCTTCTCTTGCCTCCAAAAGCCATTATATATCTTCTTTATGCTACCTGGAATCTCTACAGTTAGTACTGTTTTTTAAAACTTCTCGTTATATTTTAGGACTCGGCAGCAATGTATCATTTTTGGCTAATCTTTGTCATACTTTTACTCTACTTTTGCATACAGAACTCAGGTTCTAAATTTCTCTTAGAACATTTAATATAAAGTATTATGAAGGTTTTGAGGATTGAATCATGTCTCCCAAAAAAGGTTTGTTGATGTCCCAACCCTTGGGTGAAGTCATGTGTAAATGAGATCTTTGAAGATGTTACTTCAGCTCAGGTGTGACCTAACTGAATTGGGCTTCAGTCCTGACTACTGGAGTCCTTTATAAGTAGAGTGAAATTCAGACTGAGAGAAAGAAAAAGAAGACACAGGGAATAGCCAGAAGCTGGAAGTCAATGGAACCAGAAGATGCTTCCATGTGATGGAAATTTCAGGGAATCCTAAAGACTGCCAGCCAGCCAGAAGAGACTACCCTGGGAGGAAGCAAGCCTTCTAGCCTTTGAAACCAGGGCCAATAAACTCCTACTGTTTAGCCAACTCATTGTACGGTATTAGTTTCAGCAGCTGGGAAACTGAAACAAAAGGTAAATGATTGTTTAAAATAGACAATGAGATCAAAGATTTTATCCTTACTAGAATATCTATAATGTATAAATGTTAACATATCACACACAGCAGGCCCTCAATTACATTTATTTAAATCATTAATTAAGGGATGATTATAGATAATGAACCTTAAAATGCTATGAATAAAAATAGTAGAGATGGTAAAATATTACTGAAAATAAAAAGAAAACATTCATAAATAAAATTAAATTAAAATATCAGAAGTTTGATCACACCCTTCTCTGTGGAATACTTGGCTAAAAGGATCCTCTTCTCTCCTGGATTTCCTCTCATCTTACTACCTTTTATTTCTGTCTGCTTTGTTGCTGCCTCCTTAAATTTTGGATGCTTTAATATTGGAACACTACAAGGCAAAAGTTTTACCCCCATACCTCTTCCCTTTATTTTAACTCCCCTAGTGATCTCATCCAATCTCATGCTTTAAATTTCATCTCTGTTCTGAAGACTCCAAGCCTGAATGCCTGTGGATATCTCTGCTGACCCAAGATTTAACTGCCTACCCAATGTTATCCTGTTAAACTTCACATTAAAAACTGAGATCTACATCTGCCCCACAAAACCACGCTCTACAACCAAGAAAATTGCAATTCCTTACTTCCCATTGTTGAAGATCACAAATCTTCAAATCATTCTTGATTCTATTATGGAATCTTGTTAAATCTACCTCACAATGCCAATGCCCCATGGTCTTTCCTGCCATACCTTGTCTAACCCTTCTCACCTTTATTGGTACAGTAGCATCCTAAGTATTCTCCTTGCTTCTTTTCTTGCCCCTCCAACTTTAATCTATTCCCAGATGTGCAGTCAGAATGATCCTGCTCAGACATAAGTCAGAATACCTCAACCATCTGCCCACAACCCTCCAGTGGCTTTTCAATTCACTTACAGTAAAATCCCACAACTTTAGTTTAGCTATAAAATCCTTAAAGATTGGTCCCCTGTTAAATATTTGACTGTGTCATCCACTTTTCTCCTCCACCCCCTTGCTCATTCCTTTCTATTTTTCTGGCCTCTTGGCTGTTCTCTGAGTACTCAACATGCACACACCTCTGAGCACCCGTAATTTCTGTTCCTGCTGCCTGAGAAATGTGTCTCATGGACAATCACATGACTTAGTCCTTCAGCTCTCCCTTCTTCTGTATTGACCACTCTCTAAAACGCAAACTCCACGACATTTCCTATCCCTCTTTCTAACTTTATTCTTTTCCTAACAGCAATTATCATCTTCTAACACACTGTATATTTCATTATTACTTTTGCTTATTTATCATTTGCCTAAGCCTTGTAGGCAGGTGAAGCCACAAAAAAAGGGATTTTTACATTTTGTCACTGATGTATCCTTTCTACCTAGAAGAGAACCTGACTCACATTATTAGTCACTCAATAAATATTTGCTAAGTCAATGAACAAATATAACTGGTAAGTTATCTGAGAGACAAAACTAATAAATAAGGTGAAGAGTTGTTAAACTTATAAGGCTGGAATATATCAAAAGAAATATGTACAAATCATAATGAAAAATAACAGATGAATATTTCTCCGTTCTCAATCAGGGCCAATAAAGCTTGTAGAATATTGACAAAAAGAATGTCTATTCCTAATAAAGTGGATACCATTGCTAAAAATAATTATTTTCCTCTATGCTTGAATTTTCAGACTCTTTAAACTGTTATTGTATAAAATTGGAAGACAGACTACAATATTTCCATAAATTATTTCACCTTATAAACTATTTATGAGCTCTTTGTGAAACAAGAGTTTTATGGAATTCCTTTTGGGAAAAGCTGGGGGATAAAGGCATGCTGCACATGACATAATTCTGTCTTAGTATGGTAAGATGAAAAATGCTGTGATACATGAGCCAAGTAAACCAGAAAGCTGATAAAATGATCTTAAGGCTGAACAATCATTTGTATTGTCTTATTGTCACCACACAGGAAGAGTCAAGGGCTCTGTAGATGATGACCAGTAATAAATAATAAGATGTAATCCTATTGCATAAAAAAAAAATAAGTCCTCTGAGGTTTAGTTAGAATATCCAGAAGTCATTTTCATTGCCTTTACTTACATTGAGAGGGTGAAGAATGGCATCCTTTAATTCTACAAAAATTCAATTTCTCTCATCTATGTGACTTGTAATTATAATAACTTTTTTCATCCTAAGGGTCATAGAAAATATGATCCTACCAAAATTATTGAAAAACTCTAGCACAACTTAACAGTAAGTGCTAGGGATTTAGAATCAGAATATGTCTCTAAGTGTTTGGGTTCTTCAGTAAAAAGTGTTGACATGAGGAGTATAATATTATTGTCCCTATCTCCAACTCTTCTGAGAATTGAGGTTTAAGAATACAGTTTTAAAGTTGTGCCCTGGGAGTCAGTGTCAAAGTCATGATTAATGCATAACCCTCTGATTTCTAATAATTTGGTTCATTATCACCTTTAGTTGCTTTGTCTAATATCAGTTTCAATTAGGACCATGGCTCATATTTAAATAAGTTTATAAAAAGACAAGTAAAAATTATGCTGGCTATCTGAATTGCAAATTAAAATATGTCTATGTCAGAAAGGTCAGAGTTATGATTACATTTTTTCTCTTTGCACTAAAAGTTTAAATTTTCATAAAGATTAAATGGCATCTCTCAGTAATTTAGAAAAATGATGAAAATCTAAAGTTTCTATTTAGGCATGTATTTTTTTTTCTAATTTTTGACAATTCATCTTAGATTCTTCTTAGATACATGTTAGATTCACAAATTTTTTAAATTTTTGAAAATTTGTATTTTTTCTATTTGATCTAAATCATTAAGGATATTGAACTTGTGTACTATTTCAATGAAATGGCTGGCTAAAAAAAAAACCTTTTTCTACATGAAATATGCTTCAAAAATGTAAAACTATTTAAAACTCACACTTTGAATTTTTATTAAAAGGATGTAGCCTATTAAAAATAGCTATTTGATACAGTTATTTTTTTCTTTTTATTGTACAAGAATACTGAGATATGTTCTGCTCAAGCAATTCTTAATGATAATTGAATCAAATATAGCCTTAACAGTATAGGGCAACAATTAGTTTCACTGCGAATATTTGAAAAAACAATACCTTTTTGTTCTATTTTGTTTTTGTTAATATATACAAGCCTTAATTTCTAGGCGCCTAGTAAATTTACATAATATTTTTGAGAAGGGATACATATTAAGAAGAATGACATCCAAAATGAGTGATCCTTTGTATCATAAATATACCATTATGAATATTGTCTGTCTTCTTTAATGTTTAAAACAGCCTGATAATAAAAAATAATTACAGGAATAAAAACTTACCTAGTGATTCTTACAGACACATTGTTCTAATTGCTATTTGTATATATCCTATTTAATCCTCACAATATCTATGAGAAAAGTACTTTTATAATATTTCTTTAACTTAGATATGAAGAGTTTATTGAATTTACTGAATGTTATAAGTTAGGAAGTGGAGGTGTCCATTTATGCCCAGGCAATTCAGCTCCAGAAGCCAATATCTTAACAGTGGAATGTACCACCTCCCTGTTGGTTAAGTGAGATGGTTGCTTTCAACCCCATTTCGCAAATGAGAAAACTGAGAATCTGAGCTTTTACATTGCCTTCAGCCATACAGGCAGTGAGCATCAAAGTCAGGACTTGAAGTTGTTTGACTCAAAACCCTACAATGTTGTCTTGTAACAACATAGCTCACCAATTTTCTGTTCCCATTGGGAACCTATTCTTTGGCATCTTTCATGATCTTTGAATAGGAAAATGACCTGAGTATATAATGAATCAGAGTAGGAAATTGAGTAAGATATATGTACTCTAGATGAAAGAAAGTAATGCAGGTTTCCTACCTGTTTCTTTTTAAGGTACTGGGCAGAGTGAAAGGAATTAATATTTATTTAAAGTTTACTATCCGGTGAATTAGCAATAATATTATCATATTTAACTCAGTTTGATCCTTAAAACAACCCCATGAAGCAATAGTATTATCACTATTTTGCCGATTAGGTAAAGGAGTCTCTGCAACATCAGAAAAACAGTATCAGAAGAGGGATTTTGATTTAGTCTATTTGATATTAAAGAGATTCCTGAACACCAGATTCAAATACTGCACAACAAAAGCACAATGGGGTTTCTAGCAGATTGTTGCATGCAAATATTTGCTGAGGCACTGAGAATAATGGGGAGTTAGGCAAATCTGATATTACAAATCACCACAAGCTCTTTCATATCATAAAAATTGATATCTTCATTTAAATGCAAACTGATTAAAATGGGAATTTGCTGTATTGTATTACTGATCTTGGAGATGGAGAGATGCATCCTGACTTATTGCTATCACATAATGCTAAGATTTGAAACAAGCTTATAATTTCCTAATTCATTATTGTTTCCTATTTGAGTGAGGATAAGAAAAAGCTGTGAATACCACAACTAAACTCTTTACTAATATTGTTATTGAACTAAAGTTACAGTAGGAAAGTATATTGTGACATTGTTCATTGAATATCATGGAATCACTTTAATTTTGTGCAAGATTTTGTGTGTATTTCAAAGTTACTTAAATAATTGGTACATTTTGCTAACAAATTTAGGAACAAAGGTAGAAACCAATCTATATTTTTCCCCAAATACTCCAAATAATGCATTTTACTTTCAAGTTTTTCAAATGAACAATTACCTAAAAATGCTCAAATTAAAATAGAAGAGTAAGTATTAAAAATTAGGAATCTCCATGATTTCCCCCAATTATCATTCCTCATGTTTAATCATTAGTGTATATCATTTTAGAACATTTTTAAATACTGCATATGTATTATATAGGCATATAATATATATTTCTCTCTATATATATATGCATGTATTACATGCATTTTTTTCCAAAATAAGATCATATTATATATGTTTTATCACTTGCTTTAGTTTTCTCACAAGATAGATTTACTGCATAGCCATCTTTATCAATATACGTGTATTATTCTCCTCAACAGCTCTAGAGTTTTTCACATTATGGAGGTACCATAATTCTTCTATCTTATGGGAGGTTGTCTTCAATTTTCATGCTAAGAATAATGCAATAAATATCCTTATATTTTGCATTGTTGTACAGCTGATTCTAGAGATTCCTAGAGATATTATTGCAGCTTTAAAAGATATTTGAATTTCTCTCACCTTCCTGCACCAAAAAAAAAAAAAAAAAAAAAAAGTCAAGGTTTACTTTTAAAATAATTATGAAACTCTGCAGAGAAGGACTTGTTCACAATTATAACTGTGACATGTTTAATCATTCCATGTCTCAGTTCCTTCACTGGAAACCAGGGGTAATAACAGTACCTATGTTACAGTGTTGAGAAAATTAAATCATTGAAACAATTGTTTTCATTTAGTAAGAAGAGCTAAATAAGTGCCGCCTATTAATTAAAATTATCCTTATTCATCTAGGATGTGTGTGTGGTTTGAAGTGGGAAGTTTTCTCCTTTTCTCCCAAAAATGCCAACAAAATATTAATAGTGAAAATTTATCACACTGATTTGAAATGCCAACTTTGTCATTTATAAAATTTACAAATATTGCCTTTACTGCCACTGAACAATCTATTCTGATTCATTAATCTATTTGTGTTTTCTTGTGTCATAACTGCACTACAAAACAGTGCTTTTAAGAAAAGATATTATACACAAAATTAAATTTATCTTTCATTGTATCTAGAAAATCATAAGAATCCCATGCATTTTGATAATCTCTTAGTGGCATTGTGGGGTGAATAACCTTTAATACTTGGAATTATAAAAATATAAATAATTGTAAACAAGTCAGTCTGCATATTTCATTTCATTCCACATGAATTATTTGAATAACTTAGAAAACAGAAACCTACACTTGAGACATTTGTTACACTTGAAACATTTGTTAATATATACACAAAGCTTTCTAATCACACATGCATACATACATAACACAGGCACATAAGAAGTCTAAGGTCACTTATTTTCAATAATAGTAAATTAATTAATTACTACTATTTTTATTTGTGCGTAAATTTGTTTTTCAATTAAGTATTTATGAAATGCCCGTTTGGCATTTAGAGTCATTTTTTAAATTATCATTATGAGACTTATAGTCAATGCCCTAATACCAGATTAGATACATATAGGACTGGATAGGCACATTCTTAAGGGATATAGGTCTGTCATAATTGAAATCTGGACAAATCTGATTATCTTGGATGCTCATTACTATCACACTTTTGATAATGTTATCAAGTAGCTAGTTTTGCAGGTCCAGGTTATCTTGGAGGCTCCACTTTCTAACAAGATCAGTCCTACCAAAGAGCTTCCATTACTGGGTAGTCACATGGAGGTTTTCTGTCCCTCTTTTCCTATAAATATCTACAGGATTATAGAGACAGGTTTCCTCTCTACTTGGAAGTGTACCATGTTATCCAGTCCAGCTATGCCCAGCCTGTGAGACAATGAGAGATTGGAGAATCATGTTCAGTCTTCTCCTCCTTTGTTCATAGAATTTTGCCAATAATCCTATTTTAAGTTTACATGAAGTTACATTAGTGGTGTTCATGTTTGGTGTCCATGCCCCAAATTGTACCACAGTAATCAAAAAAAAGAGTGCATAATGTTTTAATGTGAATCGAGAACAATAAATATATAGTTAGTCAAGCTTATATTTGGTGGCTATAACAGGAGAATGCAACAATTTGCATTGTTTTCTAACTAGGAAGTGTTCTCTACCTGACCAAGAATACACAACCAATATCCTCTCTCGTTTCCTCTACAGCCTATTCCAAACATTTACAAGTCTCCTTGGACCCCCTTTTCATCACTTTTCTCCAATGAAGTAGAGAAAAATGTTTCCTTTTACATGAATGAATTTAAGCTGCCCAGCCATCCAGTCAATCACTTGAGTTAACAAGGAAGACATTTTTAGTTTCTCCCTCTCTGACATCACCTTTGTCCTGTTGCTTTCCCTGATCCTACTTTTGAAAGGATTTTTCCCTCATTCCTCTATATTATCTTCAGAACCATGGTATATTTCTTATGTGTTACTGTGATCCGTTACTATTCTTTGCCCACCTGTTTTTCCTAGAAGATCTTGAATGCTTTAAAAATTAAGGACAATGAGATGAACAAAAAGACAAAGTCCTACCTGTATGTGTTGGTTTGGAACTGTACTGTACTCCAGAAAATCATGTTCTTAAAGCTAATCCATTCTTGTGGGTGTGAAAACACGGCAAGGAGGAACTTTGATAAGTTAACTTCATCTAAGGAGTGGTCCAGGATGGGCCTTAATTCTCTTACTGAAGTCCTTTATAAACAGGATAAATACAGAGAGAGTGAGAAAGAGCCACAGAAGCAAGAAGCTGAAATCAACAAATCCAGAAGAGAAGGGAAAGATCAGCAGATGCCACTATGTGCATTGCCATGTGGCAGAGAAGCGGAGGATCACTGGCAGTTTGTCTTTGGGAAGCAAGTATCACCTTGATGGCACTTTGATTTGGACATTTTTATAGCCTCAGATGGTAAGCTAATAAATTCCCATTGTTAATGCAAATGGGTTTCATGGTATCTTCTTCAAACAGCCTAGGAAAACTAAAACACCCTATGAAAGTTGTGTTCTTCAAGAGAGAAATGTCAAAGACGCAAACACATGAATACGTCAAATAATTATACATGGTAAACAAATGAATAAATAAAACAGTGTTGTCATGTTATGTGCTGAGAAGGAAATAAATGGATCACTATTTATGCACAATCAAAAAGGATGCTTGCTTCAATAAGATGTGTAGGAAATGCTGTGCTGGAAGGCATTGAAGCCAAGTCTCCAAAATGGAAAGAAGACAGCCTTATGAGAACAGATTTCCAGGAAAGGGCCAGATCAGGCAAAACCTAGAACATGGGAAGGAAATTGAACTTTTTCTTTAGGTTCAATTAATTTCTTCAAATAATATTATTTTAGCATCAATTGTGTGTTAGAATGCAATGATAAAAACAGAATTTCTGTCCTCGTGGAACTTATACTAGGGAGCAGGTGAGGATGAGAAACTCAATAAACAGATATATAATAAACAAGACAATTTCAGATAGTTATAAGGTCCATAACATGATGTAGAAACATTAATACATTGGGGTGGGGGCCTATTTACTTAGGGTGGTCAGGGTGGCCTCTATAAGTAGCTGATCTTTGATCAGAGAACTGAATGATGTGAAGGAGTGAGTCATATGAAACCCAGGGATGGAGCACACCAGGCAGGCAGAAGAGCAGGGCACAGGCTTGAAGCTAAGAAGAGTCTGGCCAGCTGGAGGAACAGGCTGATATGACCAGAAATTTGCAAGCCACAGAAATGGGCCTGATCACTAAGGAGCACCAAATAGTATGGCTAGGCACAGAGGAGTAAATGTAAGAGTTAAAAGTATAACACAAATCCTGTCTCCACATCACTTTTTTCTTATACAGAGAGGGCATGCTTCAAAAATGCCTCCATGAGGCTGCCTGGTGATCAAGTAGACCTCCCATTCACTCAACTAATGCTCAATCATTGTCAGACCTTGTTGAACTTTAGAAGCTTTTGTGAACTTTTTTTAAAAATAAATATTCTTGAACCTCACCCATGAGGAGTAGAATTCTAGCTCTCTATTGATTTTAAGAAATCATGAGCAATCTGATGAGCTACAGAGATAGAAAACCACTATTTTCTATTCAGTTGGTCTAATTGACCATTGTTCGTAGAAAATAGGAATTTCCAGGAGGGAATGTGCCTTCGTTAAGATGATTTCTTTCTCATCTCAGTTGCGTTTTTAGCATGGAGATTATCAATTGCAAAGTGTGTTGATGTGACTTTCAATCACATTTTGCGCCCGGATATTACTGAAGATTTCTATGTTCTCTTTTCAAACTTGAATCATATCACTAATGAAAAGATTAGTTTGTGGCTGATGAATACATTCTAATGATAAAATTTCAGAAAGTTATTTTCCTGATACCACAGGGGTTACAAATTATCTAGTCATAACTTAACAGATATTTCACTGGGGTTTAAATGTCATTAAAGGTATTCTGACTGATAACTCTGTCATAAAATAATCTTGTAAAATGTAGTAACAAAGCAGCTTAATTTCTATGCTATGTGCTCAACAGTTGCCAAATATCACTGGAAATTAAAATGCACAAAGACTTGTTCTAAAGTTTATTATGAATGAAAATATACAATAGAAAGAAAATAATACACAGTAATCTTTCAGCTGAGTCTAGAATTCCAATGCCAAATTGCTTTAAAGAATAAATTCTGATAGAACAGTATATACACTACTACATTATGCATATGAGACTTGTGTATATTGAAAGAAGGAATTACTTTAAATATGGTAGTTTTGTACACATGAAAGAAGAGCACTTTTCTGAAAATGAATCAATCAGAATTCCTCAAATTCAAAATAAAAGGAAATGTTTTTTCTAAAGCAAGTCTGTATATAAATATCACACCAGTGAACAAATAGGTGTATGGTAAGATTTAGATATTATATATGAATACTCTTTAATCACCATAATAGTTTACTCTTTAAAATGTTTTTCAGAGGCTATTTTCCATATTGTTATGTTCAGAAGAGTAAAGATCAATTCATAAATATGTTAAATGTGTCGTATTAAACCAGAAGCTCTCAAGTAGTGATTCTTAAAGGGAAAGATGGGTTTCCAGTAAAAAGAAGGATATGGGACATCCAGAGGGTGAAATACTGTAAATGTTTTGATTTCTATGTTTGGGTTCACACTACTAAAATAATTTGAAATTTAAAATACTATAGAAAGAGGATATGGTATTTTTAAGGAATATAAAAGGAGGTATATGTTAAAAAATTGTAAAATATTCCCCAGACATTTTACACACTAACGTATATTTGCCACTGTGTTCAAGGGAAGACGTGTGAGATCTCTTACTTCATGTCTTTAAAGCCAGAGAAGTAACATTAAGGATAAAGATTTTATAACTTTTCAACCATTAATCCTCATTATAAAATTTTAAGTTATAATATTTCAACATATGTGAAGGAAGAAATTAGGATTTACTTTAAGGAAAACAATGTACAAACCAAATATGCTTTCCTCTAATTGTCAGATAATTTATTGCTACTAATTCAGTTTTTATTTTGGAGGGAAGGCAGATAATTTGAAGCTGAATATGATGGATTCTATACCAGTATAATTCTGTAAGTGTTGGAGAATTAATTACTCATTAATTAATTACTCATGCAATTAATTCAGCAAGTAAATGGATAGAATTTCAGATCCTTCTTTCACAAGGTAAAACTGACCTCATAGGGTTCAGATCTTCCCTTTAAAGTGTGAGAAGGTGCTAGTTATCCAAGGTGATGTAAATTTCATGCTAGGAATTTATGATAACATGCCAAACACTCCATTTTTATAACATATTATTTTGAGGGAGAGAGGAGAAAAAGAAATTTACATATAGGGAAAACAAGCCATGTGTCATCACTGAGTCAAATTTGCACACATCATTTCTTTTTTTTCAAAATATCCCTCTTACTTGACATTATTAATCAGCTGAGAGTGGTTAGCTGAATGAACCAATAACAAGCAGCTTGCTAAAATTGTTGCTGGAAACTTAGTTCTATTCAGTCTGACTCCCACACTTCTGCATTTTACCCAGACACGGTGGTCTCTATGCTGAACTTGTAACAGCCTACCACAATTAGAAATTTGTTCAACAGATCTTAAGCCCAGCTTCTAAATGAAGTCTCAATTCTAAACTATCTTCCTTGAATGATAAGGGGAACAGATGACATGGGTACAAACTAACTGGCATCTTCAGATTTTCAGCAACAACAGCTGCAGAAGTAGCTAGTACACAGGTATCACTTCCCCATCAATTCCCCATGCTACATGATATACATTTGCTCTCAACTTATTCTCATTACTTCTTAGCAGACTGTGATTATACAAGAAAATCAATCCACTTCTATTAGAAGAAGATCTCAGTGATGAACTTGGTCAAAGGCTATATTAGAAAGAGAGAGAAAAAGAGTGGGCAGGGGGCTGTGCTGGAACTGAATTTCTGGCTAATAATAACTCCTTCAAAAATCGCTGTCTCCATTGGAGTTGTCTAGGACAGCACACGGGTCAGGAGTATGTACAGTACTGCTGATTGCATTGTTCCAGGAAGAGGCACTCCAGCCTGGGCTAGCCAATGGGAAGCAGAAAGTGTGTGAATCACTTTTTTTTTTTAATTCAGTTTTATTGAGATATATTCACATACCATAAAATCATCCATGGTTTACAATCAACTGCTGTGAATCACTTTTAAAGATGTGGTGTATTTGGAAAATTTCCTACATCTAAACCTTAAAGGTTTAGATTGATTGGGAATATAATTAAGAATAAAATTTTCTGTAGGAAAACAATTTTCTATGATAGGTGGCTATTTGTTTTGTATTCTGACGCTTTCTCTGATGGACCCCTAAACATGCTCCTGAATATAATCTCAAAACTATCTTAGAGTGCAGTAGGTAAAATGGTTCAAAGTTTTGATAAAAATAGTTTTTAAACAGGAAGTGATTATAAAACAGATTTAAAAAGGGTCTGAGATGCCATTTGACTATAAAAATGCAAAATCATCACGTTATTTCTGAAATGCAAATGAATATTAACCTGGACATTAAAAATGAATAAACTCTTTACAAACCATAAAATTACTAATCATACATATTTTTCTGGAGTCCAAAAGAGACATTCTAAAACTCCAAATATGATGCAGCTTTGTGTGCGTGCCTTTTAGATTATACTTGAAAGCCTTCAAAGAAGAAAAAAGAAAAAGAAGAAAAAGAAAAAGAAGAAAAAGAAAAAAATTAACTGATATTCATTCAGGTATGGACTTAATCAAAAAAAGGATTAGTTCAAGTAACACATACTTATGGGATTTTTCCAATCAATCATTCCCAGTTTCTCTGCACTCTTTCAGTCAATCCTCTTCCAAAAGACATATCACAAACCTCTTCACTCATTCCCCACAGTAGACTGAGCTACTCTAGAATTACAAAGCAAACTATGCAACTTCCATGTATCCTTTCACAGGTGATAAACAGTTTAGTCTTCAAATAAATTACTTCAATTTACTCTATGTTTTAATAACTTGGGCTATTGGGCACGTTTTTACAAAGTGAATTTTATTTTTGGATCTTCATTTGGTGAAATTAAACAAAATTGCTATAAAAATGATGTAATGGCACATTTTATAATTGCTTATTTGCTTTTAGATTCTGAGAAATTTTGGAGACTAACACACTTTATAATCTTTCCCAAATCCAAGGAATATAAAATGTAAATTACTCTATTTCTCCACAATGTTGTGGATTTCAAAGGCTGATTATATATTCATAAAGTTGGATTCATGTTTTATGAGTAGACAAGTATTTTAAAGATGCCAAAAATATGCATTAATGCCACAAACAAGTATTCTAAAGCTTTTTAAAAACTGAATTGTAATAGTAAAGCATAAAAATCAAGACATTTTAAGCTAATGCATTATTAATATCTTTAATCATTTATTGTGCATCAAATGTGAAACGTAGACTTTTTAAACTTACTTTAGTTATAAAATTTAAAGATTTATAGCTACAGAAAGCTGTATGATGCCACTGAAAAGCAAATTACAGTATAATTTTCACATGTGGAATAACCTTGAAGATTCAGTAATTTATGTATTTTATTTCTTATATTTTTGAAGCTAAAGATTACTTCTATTTATTCCAGACTGCAACAAAATGCAAACACACAAAAAGTTGCTTTTATAATATAAGGAAATCTATCAATAAAATTTAAACTATCAAGTTAATTTTTAAGCTACCCCAGAAAGAATGAATTATGGAAATTCTAGCAACCCCATGATAATGTGTATACGAATTGTTATTAAATTTTTATACCTCTATAATTAGATGGCAAAGACCAATCACTTAAAACTTGGAAAGAAATTCATCTACAGGATTTATTAAGTTTATATACTTTATTTTCAGTAATGTTCAAGTATATTTATAAAACATTAAAATACATATAAATATAGTCCAATGGGATGACTGAAATGCATGCCATAATAGCTACAAAAAAACATTACTGTGGAGAAATCATTTTGTAAACAACACTTATGTTCAAACAACAATGTTAGGGCCTGATACTCTGAATCTATTCAAGGTTCCCATTTAAAATGGTATATTCCAAAACTAATATCACCTTCTTAATGAGTAGAAAGAGAGATTTAAAGATTTTGATATTGAAATGAAAATAATAGTATAGTCATTCTAAGGTAACAATCTGAATTAGGTCAAGAATGTCTTTTTTACCTTTTCAATCACTTTTTGGGTTTTTCTTTGTTGTCCTTCTAGTCCTTCCTGGAGGTGATGGTTAAGTTCAGGTGTCAACTTGGCTAGGTTATGCTGTCCAATTGTTTGGTCAAGTAAGCACTGGGTTAATTGTTACTGTGAGGATATGGATTTAACTCATCAGTAAGTTGATTGCATCTATGACTTATTACATCTATAATTAATTAAGGAGACTCCCTTTGAAAATGAGAGAAGTTTCATCCAATCAGTTGCAGATCTTACCACCTCTACTTCAACCAGCCAGCTGCTTCTGGGGAATTCATCGAAACCTTCATTGGCATTCCCAGCTTCTGGCCTGCCCTATGGAATTTGGACTTACCCTTCCCCACAGTTGCATGAGTCAATCCCTATAATAACCTCATACTGTTTCTCCTCTGAAATAATCCACGGCTACAAAGGAAGCCATCATTGGACAGTGCAATCCATCTTTGTCAGCTCTTGATTAGCTTATGGGTTAACATTTGATCAAATAAGAACCAAAGATCATCTTCCCTGATACTTTCAGACTGGAAACTTAGGGCAAGTGATTTCTCCCTTTAATCCTGGATTGTAAGATCTAAAACTCAGATGATGTTAGAAGCATCTGCAGAGTAAATTAGTGAAAGGAGGGAAAATATAAATAAAACATACACAAAGAAGCAAAGACAAGAGTCAGAGAAAAAGCTCTCATTCTTTTCAAATCTGTGACAGCAGTCCTCGCATGGCAAAGCAACTGTACTACCTTTGAGTTTCACAAAAGATCCAAAGGCCTCATGGTACACTGAACTTTTAAAATAAGCTAATTTGAGTTATGTTTTTGTGACAACCAAATAAAAGTCCTAACTAATAGAGTAGATTTTTTAAAGGTAGATATGGAAATTGCAACTTTGTTTTTTAAAACTTGCAGTGCAAAAGAGGGGGATTTTTATTTGAACCTGATTGGATTGGAAATTAATAAAACATGATTTTCCTAGAGTAATTCTGCTCCATATCTCTCCTATTACATTTCATGCTTATTTTCCTAGAGAGGCATAATGATCAGTGACTACAGAACATCTGGACTTCAAGGGAAATAGTCTCTTTAACCTTGCATTGCCTTGAGATATCTGAGAAAAATAAAACTCCAATGTGTACGAAGGATTATATCGAACAATAAATAAAAGATTTTCAGACCTGAATCTAAAATATGCATTTTAAAAATAAATATTTTATATTGAAAACTAATATTTAGATAAGATACTAAGAATAGAAAAATTAAGAATATCAGTTGGAAAGAGGATTCCTATGTAATATCTATATTTTGGTAAAGCAAGGACACATTAAAATGATGTTTTAAATATATATAAACCCAATCAACAGTGGCAAAGGAGCTGAAATATCAACAATTCCAACTTAAATTGCAGAAGCAGATATACACAATTTTCTTTAAAATTTTACTAGCTACAACAATTCTGAATATATTTAGATGAGTTAATTTTATCACAGATTATACAATTTATTGAAATACATATAACCCCCAGTTATGGTAACAGAAACCTAGCAAATTCCACCGTGTGATGGTTTGAAGCTGTATGTACCCTAGGAAAAGATCATGTTCTTAAAGCTAATCCACTGCCAAAGGATTACACCTATTGCTGATGGGACTTTTTGATTAGGTTATTGCAGTTGAGGCATGTCTCAGATGGGTCTTAATTCTCTTACTGGAGTCCTTTATAAGAGATGAAATTCAGAGAAACTGAGAGAGAAAAGCCAGTGAATCTGAGAGAGAAGAGCACACAGAAGCAGAGAGTAACCACAGAAATAGAGGGCGCCACTGAAACCAGAAGTTGGAAACCACAAAAACTGAGAGAAAAGGGAGAGACCAACAGACTTTGCCATGTGTCTTGAGGATCACCAGTAGCCAGTCTTCAGGGGGAAAGCATCACCTATTGATGCCTTGATTTGGACATTTTCACAGTCTCAGAACTGTAAACTTCTAAGTTAATGAATCCCCATTGTAAAAGTCAACACATTTCTGGTATATTGCATTTTGTCAACTTCAGCAAACTAAAACACACACCTCTCATAAATCACTCTTAGAATCATAAATGAATTTCAACTGTGCTAAAAAATAAAAATTTGCCATATATAAGAAGAACATTTTAATCAGTAGAGCTTAAAGGAATCCCTGTGATAGGCTGGGAGGGACAAAGAATGAAAAAGTCATATGGAAATTATATTCATCTGCTCTCATTAAGACACTGACTTGAAAAATTGAGCATTCATCAACAGGAAATATTGAGCATTCAACCCGTTGTTATGAGTTGAATGAATTGTTTGCCCAAAAAGATATATTCAAGTCCTAACTCCCAGTCCCATGAATGTGATCCTATTTGGGAATAGGATCTTTGAAGATATAATTAGTTAAGACGAAACCAAACTGGATCAGGGTGGTCTTTAATCCAAGCTTTATAAGAAGAGAGAAATTTTGGCATAGTTCACATGGACACAGGGGAGAAGATGGCCATTTGACAACTGAGGCAGAAACTGAATTGCTGCAACTGCAAGCCAAAGAATGCCAAGGATTGCTGACAAACCACCAGAAGCTAGTGAGAGGCAAGGAGGGTTCTTCCCTGGTCTTGCCAACACCTTGATTTCAGACTTCTGGTCTTCAAGACTCTGAGACAGTAAGTTTTAGTTGTTTTAAGCCACTCAGTTTGTTGTCCTTTGTTACGGCAGCCCTAGAAAACTAAAACAGTTTCTATCCTATAAATGTGATTTTCACCAGTAGGAAAAACTATTTGATACCCCCTCACCTTTACCTTTTTTCTTTAATAGTATTTACTAACAGCATTTTATTGAATACAATTTATAGCTATCTAACATTCTTAGGGATAAAAAGTGTTGGGACTAGTTGATTTACACCCAAGAATATAGAGTACCCAGATTTAAGGAAGTAAACCATGGAGTAGTACAGTCTAAGGATAGAAATTTTTCAATTACTATTTCTGGGAAGCAAAAGACACATGGATAAGGAAAAGCCTATAGAATGACAGAAAGTTGTATCGGGCTTTGCATAGAAACCAACACATTGACACACTCTCATAATTCTAAATATTAATCTTAGTAGAACATCAAGTCTTCAAACCCTTTAATGATTGTACTAGAGGTCCAATGTCCTCATACCACATGGAATATCTTTGTTCTAAAATTATATACGTATTGCCCCTTGTATTCCTACTCTTTGTGGGGTGCTAGCCCTCCAGAGTGCCACCACTGGAGACGTTCTGCTCATAAGTCCTAATAAATCTATGTCTGCTTCTGTGCCTGGTATGTTTTTTTGGTCTTGGGGCTTGTGCTCTTCATGAACTCAGTATGGGTCTGACCAGGACTACCTTGTTCAGAGGAAGGGGACACTAACTCAGCAAAGCATGTGTAAATACAGGCCTCTACTAATCTCAGGCAGAAGACTGAGCTACAAAATAAGGCTTTTTGGGCACTAACAATACACAATAAACTGTGGTTTTGAATGTCTTTTTTAATTATTAGGTATTACTGATAACAATTGTTCTGAAAAACACATGCACACTGAAGAGTAATTCTTTACTTTGAATTACTCTTACCCAAAGGGAGGTCTGGTTTTAGCGCTCAGCTCCTGAGAGGTGATTTGTATGGCCTTGGTATATCATACCTGATAAGAATGTCTTTGTTTACCTGGGGCCCTTGGGCCAAACCAGAAGGGATGATGAGGTGATTTAGGCTGTAGGTTTTGGGCCATTCCAGATAGCCTAAGGATGTGCTTCAGGTTGGAGGCTTTGGGCAATGCATTATCAGCTCAACTGCTGAACAGACTGGAGACTGAGGTTAACCACAAGAACAGTCAACCAGTTCCTAAGTGACTGAACCCCAATAAAAACTTAGGGCACTGGTGCTCACATGAGCTTCCCTGGTTGTTGGTGCGCCATAGGCGTTGTCACACATAGTTCCTAGGAATCAACATTGCCCACGAATCAACTGGGAGAGAAAAGCTGGAAGCTCCGCACATGTGAAATTTCCTGAACTCTGTCCCATGCAACTCTTGACTGATTTTAAGCTGTATCCTTTCCCAGTAATAAACCATAACTGCAAGTATAACAGCCCTCAGTGAGTTCTGTGAGTTCTTGCAGCCAACTGTTAAACCTGAGTGTGGTCTGGGGACCCCTGGACTTGCAATTGGTATCAGAAGTAATGGATATGGGGACCTATCCCTACTTTACACACACAAACACATCTATTTTTACTCCATTGTTTCATTTACTGTTTCAATTTTGTTCTTAAATTGTTCATTAAGTTCACTGCAGTCATGATAATTTGACTAACAACAAAAAAGTGAAACACACTCAAGCTTACCTAAGAACAGTGTGAGTGTTTGTGTGTGGAAATTTTCCAGAAAAGGCTGTCAACAGTGAGTCTCTGTATTAGTTTTCTAGAGCTATAACAAAAACTTCTCACAAACTGAATGGCTTAAAACAACAGAAATTTATTCTCTCATGGTTCTGAAAGCTAGAGGTCTGAAATAAAGGTTGGTAGGGCCATGCTTCCTCTCAAGTCTCTAGGGAAGAATCTGTTCCATGTGTCTCTCCTACCTTCTGGTCATGGCAGGAAATCCCTGATATTCTTTGGCTTGTAGATGCATCACTCCAATCTCTGCCTTCATTTGCACATGGTACTTTCCTCTCTGTGTCTGTGGATCTTTGTCTCTGTGTCCACATTTCCCCTTTATATGGACACCAAAATTTCCCCTTTATATTGAAAAGTCCGTATAATGATTATACCTTAATCCAATCTAACCTCATCTAAACTAATTACATCTACAAAGACCCTATTTCCAAAGGTCACACTCATAAGTACTGGGAGATAGAACTTAAATATATGTTTTTGGGTGACATAATTACTCTCAAATGTTATTAAGGACAAAAATAATTATCTCCATTTTTCTAGAATAACATGGCCCTTCACTTCTCTTTCTCTTTGTCATTTGTCCCATTCTCTTGCTTCTCTCAGAAGACTGGCTTTCCTTGGTTCTATGTTAACATTGCATGCATGAAAATTGGAGTTTCTTACTTAAATATTCTTCTGTATCTTAAATTACATACCTGAGAGAAAAAGCTGATGTATCATTGGCTGATTTGTCAGTGGATGAGCTGTTTTCTCCCTGGGCAAGTGTCTATTTTAGCTTCAATTACTCAAGCTGGTTAAGGAGAGGGCCTGTAATTTAAACACAGTCACCTATGTTTATCCTTTAACATATGATTGGGGCCATGTCCCAGAGATATGAGTATAGGCTGGATTGCCACACCAAAAACATGAAATAAAAAGGTGCTTGAGAGTAGATTCTTCATTAAAAGAAATGCAAAATCATCTGAAATATTCTGCTACTAAATACTGCCATTTTGGTTAAGCTACAAAAATCTTTTAGTGTATGTAGAACTTACATACCTAATTTTCTATATAAAAAGTTCATTAGATATCAAAACACAGTATTAAAGTTCATTTTTAATTGCACTGTGACTATTACAGTTTAAATGCTTGTTTCTTAAATTTAATTTTTTGTTTTTGAGATGATTATTTTGGGCCACCATCAAATATGTACTTGATTCAATTTGATTTTCCAACAAATACTTTTATAGACTATCTTCTACATTCAGAGCACTTTGGTAAAGCCTCTAAGGGTTCATAAATGAATACAATATCTTTAAGTTATATATATTCTATCCATTTCTCTGATGATTTAGTCCGATCATCATTGAATTTCATTGCTTCAGTTGCCATATAGAACCATGGCAAAAATCAAGTTTGGTATTTAACAAGACTTGTCTCACACAGAGAAAAACATTAAAAAGCGACCTCACAAATTCTTTTATATTGTAGAGATGTTCTTAAGATCACGATTTATGATATAACGCAGGAAAGCTTTATTTTATGTCAGAATTCAGTGCTAGGAAATCCTTGCTTCCACTCAGAAATTGGTAGGACTTGTGTGTGTGTGTGTGTGTGTGTGTGTGTGTGTATGTCTCAGTGGGGGTGTGGGGGATGAGGGTGGATTTGTAAATCTTACAAATGGTTTTATTTGTCTTTTTTGTTTGCCCCTGGGAAGGTTAAAGCTGAATCTCTGCTCACTTCTAGACATGGGACAATATTCCAAGACTGCATCTATATGTGTAATAATTTATTCCTTCCTTAATATTGTTATTCCTTTATTTTAAAATTTTTACACGATTTTATACCTGATTGCAAGTCATTAATTTACATAAGCTACACACACGCACATATACATACACACATACAAATAAACAGGTAGATGGATGTAATAAAAATAAAATAAAGAGAAGAAAGCAAGCAGGAAGGGAGAGAGGAAAGAAGAAAAAGGTCATGAGGTAGAGATCACAAACAGGTAGCGCATGAGCTGAACTCATACACAGAAGGGTTTCCTTTGACCTGCAAAGGGATGGAAATTACCAAAATTTAAATTAAATTAGCAAAATTTAATAAAAATCTCATTGAAATCATATTTTTGCTTCTGTTAAAAAATTGGAAGACATGGAGGAACTAAATTTATACAACTATGGGGAAACAGAGAGTTATAGCTTAGTAGCCATTGACAACTACAGACAAGTAGGCACTCTTCTGTTAATACTTAGGGTGATTCTCTACGAAAATGTGTCCTCTTCATTGATTTATGTTGTTGACTTGTCTTTTATATATATTTAAGAGTTGACCACTGAGGTGTGATCCCTGTTGTGGGAAGTCTTGATGTTAAAAGTACTTAGGTACACACATAAATAGGCATACCCCATTTACTCTTTCTTGGCATGGAGTAGAAGGGGGTGCTGTAAATGGGAGTAATAAATAAATCAAAGTCAAAACAGCCCTTATGAAGATATGTGCCCTGCATTGTAATTCAAAACTAAAATAACATAAATGACTTCTTACTCTTTACAGGTGTTTGGATGCTAAAGTGGCTAGGCTACAGCCCAGGACACATCCACCGAAGGCTCACACTCACATTGCTGTTTATTGTCCTTTGTATTTTAACCATTAAAATGAGCCACATTTTTTCATACTTAGTGATATTTTCAGTATATTTTTTTGGAATCAAAGACATCACCAGGTAGAAAAAGATTGTTAATGGTAAAGAGATTCAAGAGCATAAACAAAACAGATTGACAAGTGCCATTCAAACTGCAGAAAGCATGGTATGACGCTTCTAAACAAGTATGGCAAATCTGTGCTCTAGAAGGCAATGCTAAATTGGGTATGCTTAAACATATACCTTTAGGAAACTGGTATATTATATATAAAGGAATGGGGCATAATGGAAAAGAGAGAGAGATGAATTCTAACTGGGGACATCTAGGAGACCTTGTGGAGGAGGAGGTATTAGAGCAGAGATCTGAGCTAACAGGCTTAGACTAATGAAGAAGATGCAAAAGACACAGAATATTCATCATTCAGGATAACATTTCTTCTTAATCTTAAATTAAACTTGCACAGAGATAAACATTTATGACAATTAGGTCTACAGACTGAAGCATTTTGGCTCACAAAGTAAGTGCACTGGTTAATGAGCAGAGATTTCTGTTCCTTTGCATGCATAAATTCTAAGTGAAGAATTTATCATTCACTAAATCGGATACACCTTTTTCTGCATTTCACCAGTGGTTGCAATAATTGCCATTTTAGAGCTCTAAATAGTATATTCTCTTCCCTGTTGTGTTAAGCTATTCTTATCAAGAATAATGATTTTCTGATTTCCACATGCCACTGATTTTTGGCAGTAACAAATGATGCTGCTCTTTGGCATGTTGCAAGTAGTTTAAATTATATTTTACCTACCCATTTAAAGGATCATTAGTTAAGTTAATATCCTTGCTATTCTGGAGCATAAAGGATTTTTTAAAGTATAGTCTAACTCTAAATATATATTCTGTAGTATTCCAATAGTTTAAAAATTAGATTTTAACATCCATAACAATATGTAACTTTGGCCTGAATACATCATTATACCTTCTAATTGGTTAATATTGACATTTTTGTGACTTCTATAAAAAGGTAATGACATTTGTAAAAGTTTTAGAGAGCAGGAACTATATCTTACAAAGAACAATAAACTTGTTCTAATTATTAACCTGCAGGTAACTGTCCAGATATTTACACAATTACAAAGTGATTTTCATTACCTTTCTTTTTCACAGACAATACTTTAAATAATTATGATCTGGAGTGAAAGAGAATTTGAAAATGTAAATGCAAGCAAAATGTTTAAAATTCATATATGAAGCACTTCCCCTCTTTAGATTTTGGAAAATCTACCATGTATATTTTGATACAAAATGGAAGAATTTCACTTTAACTTGACTGATTACTGATATATTGGCAAGGGGTTGCTTTTGTACTCTTAGCAGGAATAAAAGGGTAACTAAATATCCTTTGTTGAGATAAGCTTAAATATACATGGATCTTTCTAGCTCCTAAGCATAGAACAAACAACAGACACAGAGATAATATCTTATTGTAGCTATGTGTTAGCAGTCCCATATAAATGACACGGGCCAGTGGAGAGGAGATACATTAATATCTTAATATTGAGAAATAGTTGACAACCCCATGCTCTATAGCAGTTTTCCCATCATTATACATGTTCTGATTTGCTATATATAGGTAGTATAAGGGTAGTTCATGAGCAGTGTGAACTCTGGTATTAGCCCATTAATGGCCACTAACTCAGAAATGGGAGACAATAGTATATTCAAAAAATTAGGTGCCTTTCACTCTTTGAGAATGACCAACTGGATGGTTATAATCTTGTCAAGTATTGTTCACAAAGAGAATTAGCAGAGGAGTGACATCTTCAACATGATGCCATAAGCCATCCCCTGCAAAAGGCTCCCCAGAGATTTAGCAAACAAAAGGACAAATTCCACTTAGAACTCTGGAGGATGATAGAGACTGGAGAAGGAATCTACAAATGCTGAATTGAAGAAACAGAAAAATATCAGGTAGGAAATTCCATTCTGGACCACGGGTGTGTTTCCGTTCCCCTCCCTCTCACGAGGCTCCACATATCTTGGAAGTCACATAGAGCAGCATGGCACAGACCCCTATCAGCATAGAGACTGGAGAGTAACTCACAGTGGTGACTCAGAACTCCACGCAAATCCAGGCACAATCCACAGAGACCCAGGGAAGAACATAAGCCTCTGAGGAGTTCTGCACTTAAAAGGGCCCCCAGAGTGTGGGGCAGGAAAAGAGACTGCAAAAGAAGTGATGGCAAGAACTGCCGTGCCCTCACTCAATCCAGTTTCAGCCAGCTGGACCACCTAAAGGAAAAACAGACCTTTCTGAAGTGACGCTCCTTTCTGGGTTGACTCCTTCTGGCTCCCCAGTGTGGGATACCCTAACGGGGAAGAAAATGGAATCTGAAAAGCCCCACAGAATAAAGGGGGCTGTTAAACTGAACTGCTTGTAAGCTATCATGGGTCCAGGATGGAAAAGTATGAGGAAAGTGGGGTACTGAGTGAGGAAGAGAGTTTAAAGAAATAGTAAGAGCTGGGGAGAAAATCTGCACAAAAACTGACAGAATAGATCAAGATTCCCAGAAAAGGAATAGAGGAAACTCCCCTGAAGGTGAAATGATTCAAAAAACAACAAAGTGCAATCTTAAAAGTTAGACTGCATTTCCAGGGCAAGATTCGGATGAGAAGCGCTGAGAAAATCTGAACAATTAAACACAGAGTATTCTAAAGGTCTTGAATAAGTTAGGCCAAGTGTCAAAGAAGAGCCATAACACAAAGCCAATCAACATTAAAACCCGAGAAAAGAAGAAGAAACAGACCTTCAGAGTTAACTTATTAAGATACTCAGATGCCCAGCCATCAGCAAAATATTACATGCCGTACTAAGAAAGAGGATTCCTATGATGGGGCCTCCAATAAAATGACAGCTGACCTTTAAAAAAAAGCACAAGCTACAAAAGAAAAAAAAAAAGAAAAGACAAATGTGACCTTCTTAAAATTAAAAACATTTATGCATTAAATGACTTTGTCACAAAAGTGAAAAAACAACATAGTCATTGAGAGAAAAAATTTGGAAACCACATATCTGATAAGGGTTTAATATCCAGAACATATCAAGAAATCCTGCAACTAAACACTAAAAAGACTCTCCAAAGAGGATACACAAATAGCTAAAAGCACATGAAAAGATGCTTAACATCACTAGGTATTAGGGAAATGCAAATCAAAACCACAATGAAAAATCATTTCATAGCCACTAGAATGGCTACTATTAAATAAAACAGAAAATTACAAGTTTTGGATAGGATATAGAGAAATAAGAACACTCACGCATTGCTGGTGGGAATATAAAATGGTGCAGCCCCTGTGGAAGATAGACAGTTTGGCAATTCCTCAGGAAACTACATATAGAAGTACCATATGACCTGGCAATCCTGCTAGAAGTATATATCCAGAAGAACTGAAAGCAGGGACTCAAACAGATATTTGTACACCGTTGCTCATAGTGGCATTATTCACAATAGCCAAAAGATGGAAGCAACCCAAGTTCCCATCAACTGATGAATGGATAAACAAAATGTGGTTTATATATATGAGGAAATATTATGCAGATGTAAAAATGAATGAAGTCCTGATAGATGTAACAACATGGATGAATCTTAAAGACATTATGCTGAGTGAAATAAGCTAGAACATAAAAGGACAAATACTGTATGATCTCACTGATATGAACTAATTATAATAAGCAAAATTATGGAGTTAGAATCTAGAATATAGTTTATCAGGGGATAGATTGGGGTAGATAATTTGATTGACTGTCCTGGCTCCCAAATTGGCTGATGCTTAATTTGTACAGAATTTCTACTTAGGTTAATTGTAAAGGTTTGAAAATGAATGGTGGTGATGGTAGCACATGATTGTGAGTGTAATTAACAGCTCTGAATTATGTATGTGAATGTAGTTGAAAGGGCAAGTTTTGAGCTATGTATGTTACTAGAATGAAAGTTAGAAGATAAAACAGGGGACTGTATATCATAGTGAACCCTCCTGTGGATGATGGACTGGGGTTCATATTAGAAGTATAAGAATGTTCTTTCATGAATTATAACAAATGTACAATACTCATACAAGGTGTTAACAATAAGGTGGAATCTGGGAAAAATATACCTAATGTATACAATGGAAAAAAAGAAAACCAGAATGGCCATCTATGTCACTATTAAAATATTCAAATGTTTTAAATAAATAGCATGGTATGGGCATATTCTCACAGTAAAAAAGTAACTGAATTAATTGCTGAAGATGAGCGGGTACTTCTGGACATCAGGTAGCACATTTATATGCATGAAATAGAAGAGTTGTAAGAATAAAGTTTAGGGGATATTGTACATACTTTACAGAACCATCAGAAGCCATCTCTTTTCCTCTTGGCCTTGACCCATTTTGGACGCAAGAAAAAAAAAAATACCTAGGCTCATGGAGATCTAGCTAGAGATTACTTTATCAACTAATGTTTAATATTTTCTTTCAAAGGGTTTGGAACAGATCCTCCAAGTAAATCTTTGATGACATAAGTCACTAAAAACATTTGCAAGAGTATTGGGTATAATTCTAAATGATGAGGTATGAGTGCTTGATCCGTATGGAGATAAACCATAGGTTAAGATTGCAGGTCCCTTTCAAATTGTAAGTAACATCCTGATGGTGCAGATAAGCGTCTGGGATTTATGATGGATCCCAGAGAAGAAACCTAGCAGATATGTGGGTGTTCGAGACAGCATAAATAATGCAATTATTTTGTAGTGAGAGGCAACTTGACCCAGGATTCTTCCTGGCACCTGGTATCTAATGCATCAGTGGTTCTATGAGGGAAGTAAGGATAAGTTGAGATGTCTGAGTATAGGTATAAAGAGTGCTTTGAAGTGGTTATAATTGACATAGAGAAAAGAAACTGCTTTACAACTTGAACTAAGAAAGGAAAGACATGACATCCTTAGTAAGTTTAACAATAGATCATTTAAAAAATTCTCATCTTTTTAACTAGAAGCTGTTCACAATGGATACAAATGTGCATACTTTGGCCTCACTGTTTCGCTTGCTATACAAGTTTAATGTCCTCCTCAGTTCATACCTGAAAGACCTAAGTGTATCCCAACACTGTTTGCATTTACATTACGGGCCAGACCTGGCTAACAGTTCTGTGATACTGTTGTTTCTGAGGTGTGTATCTTACTCCAGGACCACAAAGGAAAAAGTGATATTGCAGTGCAGCTGGATTCAGGCATTTTCTCCTTGGTACTCTGGCTGTAACACTCAGTACATATGACATCAATCACCCTAAAGCTCTGGTAATGGAGGGCATGTGCATTTGAACAAGTAGCCTCACTATAAAAGTGGAGATGAGAAAAAAGCAGGCAAAGAAACAGAGGCAACATCAGCCATCATTTATTTACCACTATATGTTATAAGCTGAATTAAATTCCTATGAAAAACTGGTTCCATCCAAACTTTATATAATTTTGTGAAATAACATGCAAGTCTGTTTATAATTACCTAGGAATTGAAAATAATATTCTGGATAGTGAAGAACAGAGTCTGAAATTTGTGATGGGTGACTGAGAACATTTACAGTTAAGGAAATGGAGGATTAGAGGGGCCTAAGCCATTTTCCCAACGCAAAAACTCAACAGTGAGTATCAAAGCAGAATTTAAACCTAACTTTGTCTGCCCCAGAGACTATCTTTAACCACTTATTTACACAGTGCCATCTCCCCAAACTGAATGTAAAACCACATACATACTCTAAATGGGCCAATTAAAATTCATGGTTTTTAAAAATGTGAAAATAACTTTAGCCAATGATTTGAACTTTTCTTCTTTAATTTTGTTTAGTAGAAATATGAGATAAAACTCAATTTTGTTCCCTTTTTTACCCTCTACTGAAACTGTTAATGTGCAGAAAATGACCAAATTAGAATTTGAACAAGGAAGATTTTATGGTTGAATCTTTTCTTAAAACTGGCCAGTTTATAAGAGTTTACTAAAATATGTTGAATTCTATAATTGGTAATTACTGAAAAAAATTATTCCTATGTTTCACTGTCAATCTCTCTCACCTACCTATCTATACACATACATATTATGTACGTATAATACAGTTGATTCTCATTATTTGTGGAAGGTATGTTCTATAAAGTTACTGTAAACAATGAATTAGTGAATATTGAACTATTGCTCCTAGGGAATATTTCGGGTTAGGTTCTGTTCTAGTTTGCTAATGCTGCTGGAATGCAAAACACCAGAGATGGATTGGCTTTTATAAAAGGGGGTTTACTTGGTTACACAGTTACAGCCTTAAGGCCATAAAATGTCTAAGGTAACACATCAGCAATCGGGTACCTTCACTACAGGATGGCCAGTGGTGCCCGGAAAACCTCTGTTAGCTGGGAAGGCACGTGGCTGGCGTCTGCTCCAAAGTTCTGGTTTCAAAATGGCTTTCTCCCAGGATGTTCCTCTCTAGGCTGCAGTTCCTCAAAAATGTCGCTCTTAGTTGCACTTGGGGTATTAGTCCTCTCTTAGCTTCTCTGGAGCAAGAGTCTTCTTCCAACAGCTGTCTTCAAAATGTCTTTCATCTGCAGTTCCTGTGTTTTCTTCAAAGTGTCCCTCTTGGCTGTAGCTCCTCTTCAAAACGTCACTCACAGCTGCACTGAGTTCCCTCTGTTTGTCAGCTCATTTATATGGCTCCAGTGATTTAATTTAGACCCACCCTGAATGGGTGGGGCCACACCTCCATGGAAATTATCCAGAGTCATCACCCACAGTTGGGTGGGGTGCATCTCCATGGAAACACTCTAAGAATTCCAATCTAATCAGCACTAAAATGTCTGCTCCACAAGAATGCATCAAAGAATATGGCTTTTTCTGGGGGACATAATACATTCAAACCAACACAGGTTCCTATTGGCCCAAGGTCACATTTTTGTCAATTGATTAATACATAATCTTATTTCATATGTGTTTCACTGACACTGAATTCACAGCCAACAGTACTATAACTCACACTGAATGAAGCTTATCTAACACATGCATTTTCTCCATAAGGTACATAACAGACTTCTTATGCTTAGAAACACTAGACAGCTATTCTGCGCTAGGCTTGAGGACCATTTTAAACATCATCAACAAAAGAAAAAAAAAATGTGAAACACATAGCATTAAATCTACTACAAAAAAGAAACTGGCTTACAGTAAGAGAAATTAAACAAGAAGGCAGTGTTGCCTTGTTCAACAACATCTGCACATGCTTTTTTGCCCCTCTGTACATATTTGACCATGAAAGTACTGCCAGAATTGATTTTGGGGTTACAAATAAATTTTAGCAAGTAGGCAAATTCACAAATATGGAATCCATGAATAATGGGGCTTCATTATATATGACATACATATACACACCTATACACTATAGAAGGTGAATGCAGATACTCAACTGAGATGATAAATAACAGAATTATAATGGAATTCAGATGGATCCTCTTTTCAAGCATACTGGAATTTTATCTGACCTTTAGCGTATAAGACATATAAGACATAGTTATGTATTTATTCATGTATTATTTATTTTTCCACAGGCTTTTATTTTTGCAGCTTCAGCTATGCTAGGCAGTGGGTATTCATTAATGAAAGCATGCAGAAAAGATCACAGTTTAGGTACACATATGTGTCTAAACACATATGAAATGTTTTCAAGGAAAATAGTATCTGATGTAGAGTACAAATAGGAAATCAATACATCTCTATTTGTTAGCATACTATTTCTGTTTATATTCTCAATGTCAGGCTGAAATTTAATCTTTTTGTAATCAACACAAAAGAGATTCTAATATTGTGACAAAAACATGACTATAATTGCTTATTTGTACAATATGGCAAATACACATTTTGTCCATATCAACAAAGATGTCATGCAGTATAAAAATGTTTTCAGTACTGCATTTGGATTTTGAACAAATGCGCTTACATCAACAACGTTTAGAAATAAGTTAAAGTAGATTTTTTGTGATACTAAATAACAATAGCTCCCTCCACTTTTCAAGATAGTATTTTATAACTCATTTATTCAAAAATATTTAATTTACTATCTGTGAGGTGTCAAGCAATGTAGTAAAGCTGTCAGAATCAAAAGAAGAGTTTCATTTACAATGTTGCTGACCTCACAGAACTTAACACCCTAGCCTATGGCTTTTAATTCTGACTGTGTTTCCAAGTACTCCATGGACCTATTAAAGAAAACAACAACAACATCTGTGGGGCCCATGCCAGACCTGCAGATTCAGAATCTCCAGAGAACAGGCCTTGGTAAATCAGTTTTTGTTTTAATTTTATGTTTAAGAATGGTTTTAGATTTAAGGAAAATATTGCAAATATAATACAGAGAGTTCCCATATTCCCCCCATACTCAGTTCCCCCTGCTGTCAACACTATTTATCAATATGGTATATGTGTTACAACTAATTAACCAATATTGACATATTATTATTAACTAATATCCTAGTCTATTCAGATTTCTGTAGCTTTATCTAATATTCTTTTTCTTTTCCAGGATTCCATCCAGGACACCACATTACATTTAGTCATCACGTCTTCTTAGGTGCCCCTTAGCTGTGACAGTTTCTCAGACTTTACTTGCTTTTGATGACCCTGACAATTTTGAAGAATGCTAGTCAGGTATTTAATAGAATGTTTATCAATTGATACTTGCCTGATATTTTTCATATAATTTTAATGGGGTCTATGAGTTTCTGAGCAAGAAGATCACAGATGTAAAGTGTCATTTTCATTACATCATATTAAGGATATATATTATCAACATAACTTAAAACTATTGATGAAACTTCACCTGGCTGAGGTAGAATTCATCAGGTTTCTCTACTGTAAGTTACTCTTTCCCCTCTCTCCTTTCTGTACTGTACTCTTTGGAGAAAGTCACTAAGTGTAGCCCACACACTTAGGATTTGGGAGTAATGTCCCACCTCCTGGAGAGCAGAGTAACTTTTGCATGAGAGATTTGTCTCTTCTCCCATTTATTTATTTATTCCATCATTAACATATTGGTATGAACTCATGCACATTTATTTTATACTTTAGGTTATAAATAAATGCGTATTTTAAATTTTGCCATTCAAATTGTTCCACTTTTGGCCATTAAGAGCTTTGTTTCAGTTGGCACTCGGCCCCTTTGACATAGCCCCATCACTGTAGTTTTTATGAGGACATCATCTCCTTGAGGACAACCAAGTTGCAGCAGAATCATCTGGTACATTTCTTACCCGAGTCCTAGAAGCAGTTATTCTCCAAGTAGCCCTGGCTCCTTTATTTGCAAAGGGTCTTAGAAACCACTCTGGGTGCGAGGTTTTCCCATTGTCATTGAGGTGTCACTACTTCTAGGTCCTCTCAGATGACAGAGCAAGGACCTATATATGTGTATACCAACCTGTACATATAGACATACCTATAAATATTTCTATATGTAGCCACATATCTACAGGTAATCATCAGTTAATACTGATGGATCCAATTCTAATATGTTACCACATGAATAATTCTAACTTTCTCCCCACATTCTAAGAGTAAGATTCTGGCTCCCACCATCTGCCATGAATTTATTGAATTGTCCAATTCCAGTATCATGTAGAGCAGTACTAGCATCGTTAACCTGTATTTCCATGGTAAACAACTTTATCAGCTAGCATACAGTGCTTCTGTACAGTTTCTTACAGACTCCACTCATTTCCAGAGTTTCTTAGGCTACTGCTTTTTCCACCTTACCACCTTCAGTTGTTATAGCATACAATTTTAATATATTTAGATTGTTTGCCACATTCTGAATTGCATCCTGGAATCCCTGAATTTCATATATATAAATATATATTTTTATCTTACATACATTAAGGTTCACTCTTTGAGCTGCAAAGTTCCATGGTTTTTGGCAAATGCATGGTGTCAGAAACCCACAGTTAAAGTATAATACAAAATGGTTTCACTCACCTAAAAACTCCCTTGCACTTCTATTAAAGCCCTCCCCAATCCCCCTGCAACCAATGATCATTTATCAGTTTTGCCTTTCCCAGAATGTCATAAAATTGGAATCATATAGTATATAAGTTACTTAGATTGGCTTTTCTAACTTAGAAAAATGCATTTAAGATTTATCCAGAGATTCTCATGGTTTGCTAATTTATTTTTATTTATTGTCAAATAATATTCCATTGCATGGATATAAAACTATTTGTTTATCAATTCTATTGAAGGACTTCTTGGTTGTTTTTATGTTTGGCAATTATGAATAAAATGGCTCCAACCCTTCATATGCCTGTTTTTGGGTAGCCATAAGTTTTCACATTAGTTTGGTAAATACCAGAGTGTGATTTATGGCTTATATGGCAAGACTGCATTTAACTTTGTAAGAAACTGCAGAACTGTCATCCAAAGTGGTTGAATTATTTGACATTCCTGACATCAATGGATGAAAGTTCCAGTTGCTCTGAATGCTTGCCTGAAATTAGTATCATCAATTTTGGGGGGTGGGGTGGGGGGATTTTAGCCTTCTAAGGTATATAATGATATTTCATTGTTGTTTTAATTTGCAATTCTCTAATGACAAATAATGTTGAGCATATTTTCATATGTTATTTCTTATCTGCATATCTTCTTAGATATGGTGTTTGGCAATTTTTTTGTCCATTTTGTAATTGGGTTGTTTATGTTTCTGTTGTTGAGTTTTCAGAGTTCTTTCTATATTTTGGATACAAGTCCTTATATCAAATGTATATTACAAATATTTTCTTCCAGTCTGTTGATTGCCTCTTCAATATATTAAATGTTTTTACAGAGCAGAAATTTTAACTTTAATTAATTCCAACTTTATCAAATTTGTTTTCATGATTTTGGTGTTTTATCTAAAACTCATTGCAAACAAGATCATATAGATTTATTTTCTCCACTCTTTTTTTCTAGAAGTTTTATCATTTTGCATTCAGTCTATAATTCATTTTGAGTTAATTTTTGTGAGTGGTTCAAGTTCTGTATAGGGTATTTTTTCATATGAACTCCAGTATTTGAAGCATAATTTTTTAAAATACCATCTATTCACCATTGAATTGCCTTTGTTCCCTTGTCAAGACCACTTGACTATAATGTGGATCTATTTCTGGGCTCTCTATTCTATTTTATTGATCTATTTTTTTTTCTTTTGCCAATATCATGCTGTCTTGATTACTCTAGCATTATAGTAAGTATTGCAATTCAGTAGTATGATTCATCCAACTTTGTACGTCTTCAGTATTCTGATGACCGTTCCAAGTCTTTTGATTTTCCATATAAACTTAATAATCAGTTTTCATATCTACAAAATAGGCTGCAGGGATTTTCAGTGGGATTGTAATGATCCATAGATCAATTTGGAAAAGATTGACATCTTCAAAATATTAAGTCTTCTAAGCCATGTACACAAAATATCTCTCCATTTCCTTATTCCCTTTTTATTTATTTCATCAGAGTTTTGCATATGCTGTCATATTGATCCTGTCCATATTTTTTTAAATTTGAACTTTATTTCATTTTTGAAATTTTAATTGGAATTGTTGTTATTTTAAATTTAAAATTCCAATTGTTAATTGCTGTTATATGGGCAAGCAATTGACTTTTGCATATTTACATTGTTTCTTGTGACTTTGCAATGTTCACTTGTTAGTTCCAACAATTTTGTTCAATCTTTGGGATTTTCTATGTATATGATCACATATACAAATAATGACAGCATTATTTTCTCCCTTCCCAATATGATTACCTTTTACTTTCTTTTCTTGTGTTATTCCACTAGAGGCAGAATAGGAATGGTCACAGATGACATCCTTGCATCATTCCTGATCTTAGGAAGAAAGGGTCCGGTTTGTCACCATTAAGTATAACATTAGCTGTTTGGGGTTTTGTTTGTTTTGTAGTTGCTCTTTACCAGGCTGGACAGGGGCCCTCTACTCCTAATTTTTGAGCATTTTTTTAACATGAATGGCTGTTGGATTTTGTCAAATGCTTTTCTGACAATAATTACCTAATTAATAGATTAGATAATACGACTTTTTTTCTTTATCCTATTGATGTGATAGATAACATTGATTTTTGAAAGTTGAATCAGCCTTATATACATGAATAAATTCCACTTGGTTCTCTTGTGTAATTCATTTTACACATATTTAAATTTGATTTGTTAATATTTTGTTGAGGATTTTTTCGTCTATGTTCATAAGAGCTATTGGGCTGTTATATTGGTTTCTTGGAATATCTTTATATGTTTTCAATATTAGGGCAATGTTGACCTCATAGAATAACTTAGGAAGTGCTTCCTCTGCTTTGATAATCTGGAAGAGATTGTGGAAACTGGCATTTCCTTCCTTAAATGTTGACAGAATTTACTGGTGAAACCATTTGGGCCTGGTGCTTTTGTGTCTTAGATTATTATTAATCATTCAATTCCTTTATTTGATATAGGCCTATTGAAATTATCTATTTATCTTTCTCAGAATAGTTATGTCATATAAGGACTTTGATCTATTTCATCTAACATCAAATTTGTAGGCATAGAATTATTCACAGAATTCTATTATTATGCTTTAATTGTCCATGGGATCAGTAGTAATGGCATTTCTCTCATTTCTGATATTGGTCATTTGTATCTCCTCTCATTTTTTCTTCATTAGTCCTGGAAAGATTTATCAACTGTATTGATCTTTTTAAATAAGCAGTTTTGAGGGCTTTTAAAATTTTTTCTATGTTGTTCTCTTATATTCAGTTTCATTGGCTTCTAGTTCTAGTTCATCTAGTTTCTTTTCTTGTGCTTGATTAGACTTAAATGTCTCTTAATTTCCTAATGTGAAAATTTATACACTTGACTTGTAAACTTCCATATTTCTAATATATACATTTAATGCTATAAATTTCCCTCTATGCACTGCTTTCACTGCATCCCAGAAATTTTGATAGTTTTCTTTTCTATTTTCACTTAGTTAAAATATTTTAAACATCTCTTGGGACTTCTTTGATCCACGTTTTATTTAGAAGTGTACTGTATAATTTCCAAATGTTTGAAGATTTGCCAGCAATCTTTCTGTTACTTATCTCTATTTTAATTTCATTGTGGTTTGAGAACTTACTTTGCATGATATCTAAACTTTTAAATTTGTTAAGATGTGTTTAATGGTCCAGAATGTAGCCTTTCTTGGTGAGTGTTTCATGCAAGCATGAAAAGAATGTGTATTCTGCTGTTCTTGGACAGAGCATTCTATAAATACCAATTTGATCTGGTTGATTGATGGTGCTGTTCAGGTCTATTAATCCTTGCTGATTTTAGTTCTGTTTGGTCTATTAATTACTGAAAGAGGGATTCTGAAATATCCAATTGTAATAGTGGATTTGTCTATTTCTCCTTATATTTCGGTTAGGTTTTTGCCCCATGTTTTGATTCTTTGCTGTTAGGTTCACAAATGTTTAAAAATGTTGTCTTCTTGGGTAATTGACCCCTTTATAATCATATAATTCCCCTCTGTCTCTGACAGTTTTCCTGGTTCTTTACTATGCTTTATCTGAAATTTATATATAGCAACCCCTGCTTTCTTTGGAATAGTGTTACCATAGCATAATTTTCTCGGTTCTTTTAATTTTAAACTATCTGAGTTTCTATGTTTAAAAAGCTTTTATTTTAGTCAAGAAAGAGTTGGGTCTTATTTTTAATCCACTCTGAAGATCTCTACCTTTTAAATTGTGTACTTAGATGGTTAAGGGATTATTTATATAGTTGGATTACGATTTACCATATTTCTAACTATTTACCATTTTTCTTCTCAGTTGCTGCCTTCTCTAGTTTTTAGTGAGCATTTTATATGACTCCATTTTATCAACTCTCTTAGAATACAAATATTACTTCTTTTAAAAATATTTTAGTGGTTTTCCTAGAATTTGCGTTAATGTATTTTTAATCCAAACCCACCTTCAAATAACAATCTATCAATTCACATGTAGTACAAGTGACAGAGTATTCCTGAATCCTGTCTTCCCTACTGGCATTGCTATACCCATTTTACTTATTCATATGTTATAACTGTGTAAGTAGCGATTGCTACTACCATGACTTTAAAGTTATCTTTTAGATCAATTAAGAATAAGAAAAATAAAACATTGTATTTTTCCTTTGTTCATTACTTCTCTATGATCTTCCTTACTTTACAGACATCCAAGTTTATGTGATGCTTCCTGTCTCTGAAGAACTACTTTAAAAATTTCTTGCAAGCTAGTCTGCTGGTGATGAGATTCCCCAGATTTTTTGTTATTGTTGTTCTGCAAAAGCATTTATTTCTTCCTCACTTTTGAAGGATAATTTTGCTGGGTATAGAATTCTAGGTTGATACTTTTCCTCTTTCAATGCTTCATATATTTCTTACTACTCTTTTCTGATGTGTTATTTCTGATAAAAAGTCCAGTGTAATTCTTGTCCTTATTCCTCCACACATGAGTTTCCCTCACAGCCCCCAGCCCCTATGGCCCAACTTCTTTCACAATTTTCTTTTTGTCTTAGGTTATCTGCAGTTTTAAAATGATTTGCCCCTATGTAGATTTTTGGAATTTTTCCTGCTTAGTTTTCTCTGAGCTTCCTGGATATGTTTTGGTTTCTGTCATTAATTTTGGAAAATTCTTGGCCATTATTACTTCAAATATTTCCTCTGTTCTATTTGTCTTTCTTATTCTTCTGCTATTCTAATTGCTTATGTGCTATTAGAATAAAATTCTACAATTCTTGGATGATCTGTGTGCCTGTTTGAATGTATTATGTCCCCCAGAAAAAGCCATATTCTTTGATGCAATCTTGTGAGGCAGACATAATAGTGGGGATTAAGCTGGAATGTTTGGATTCAGAGATACATCCCACCCAACTGTAGATGATAACTGATGGGATATTTCCGCGGAGGTGTGGCCCCGCCCATTTGGGGTGGGCCTTGATCAGTGGAGCCATATAAAACATGCTGACTCAAAGAGACTGGACGGAGTGCAGCTGTGAGTGACGTTTTGAAGAAGAGCAAGCTTGCTAGAGAGGAATGTCCTGGGAGAAAGCCATTTTGAAACCAGAACTTTGGAGCAGACGCCAGCCACGTGCCTTCCCAGCTAACAGAGGTTTTCCGGACGCCATTTGTCATCCTCCAGTGAAGGTACCTGATTACTGATGTGTTACCTTGGACACTTTATGGCCTTAAGACTGTAACTGTATAGCCAAATAAACTCCCTTTTTATAAAAGCCAATCCATCTCTGGTGCTTTGCATTCTGCAGCATTAGCAAACTAGAACAATCTGTTCTCTTTTTTTCATTATTTTTTTTTCTCTTTGCCTTTCGGTTTGGAAATTTTTGTTTACTTATCTTCAAATTTATTGATTCTTTCCTCAACTGTGACCAGTCTACTAAAAAGTCCATCAAAGGCAATTTTTCTCTTAAACTGTTTTTTTCTTTTATTTCTAGCCTCACCTCTTGTTTATTTCTTAGAGTTTCCATCTCTCTCCTTACATTACCCATCTGGTATTGATTCTACCTTTTCCCATTAGAATCCTTTACATGCCCTTCATAATGATATTAAATTCTGTGTCTGATAATTCCAAAATCTCTGCCATATCTGACTCTGGTTCTGAAGCTTGCTTTTATCTTCTGATTTTTAAATTTATTTCATTTTATCATGCCCTGTATTTTTGTTGTTGTTGTTGTTGAAAGCCAGACATGATAATATGAAGTACTTGGAACCAAGGTAAATACACATTCAGTGTGGGTATGTGTGTGACTATGCCTAGGAGATGGGCTGTATTTAATGCCTGCTGTTCTTCAGCTTCCAGAGGCTTTAAATTCATCTAATGTCCTTGTTTTCTTCTCCCCTATAGTCTTTGGGCTTCCCTAAGAACTATTTCAAGCTCACTGTGGGTCAGGATCCCTTTTATGTGCTGTGTGCTAAGTCATTGTTATTTAATTATCACAACCTCTCTATGAGGTGATTCTATTATAACCATTATATAGTTGAGGAAATCAAGATACAAAATAGTTAAGTAACCTACCCCAGTTTGCTACCTTAATAACCTAGAGTATCAAGATTCGAACACAAAACATCTACCTCAGAGCCCATGCTCTGAACTACTAAGCTATATAATAATATCCCATCTTTCTGGGAACTGCCCCACTTCTGGCACGAACTCTAGGACTGCCATTGCTCTACTCCAGTTCCACCCCAAATCCCCTCCCAGCTGACATGACTTTGATTGCTGTGCCTGTATAAACTATTCATTACAGTCAGAGGAATGGCAGCTTCTTGCAGTTTTTAGTCCTGATTGAGAAACAGAAAGAATATAAAAAGTGCAAGAAATGTTAAAGGAATTGGCAGTATGTAGAAGAGGAATATAATGGATTTTATGTTGTACTTTTAAATAGAAATAGTACAAGGTTGAAGCTAGTGATAGCATTCTTTCTCTACTTATGCATTAAGAATCAACTGGTTTTATATCTCTGAAAAATGGGGAAAAACTAATTTTTTAACTTGGAGAATAAACAACATATTAACTCTTTTCATTTGTTTCCTTATATCCATCAACCTAATATATTATAACTATTCTTTAATAATGTAAACAACAAATTGAAGACAACAAAGCTGACAAAAAATATTCAGCCACATGCAATCAGAAATAAGAACCTCTGCATAATAAATTTCCTCACCTGTGTCAATTATTTAAGCCACAAAAAGAATATATAAGGTTTTAAAATTGTTCAGTAAATTAATTTTACATGCCATAGAAGAATTGTGGATAAATTTGAGTTATAATCTAATAAGAGTTTCATGAGCATATGGAAAATTAAAATGCAAAGAAAAATGAATATTTTAAGAAATAGTTTAAAGGCAGAGGCAATTACTTGAAAATGAGTATTTAAATTATAGTAAATCCTGATTAAAGAGCAAAATTTTATTTATGTATGGGGTTATGGTATTATTTTTACTAATGAATAAAAATATTTATGTAGTACTTACACTACACAAGGCATTGAGTTCAGCACTTTACTATCATTTCCAACATTAATTCCATAATCTGAAGAAAAAATATTCCTGTTTCTGTGAGCCTAATCTAGAAATAGAATATTTATTTTATTCCTTTTCAATTTACAGAGTCTGGTGAGAAAAGGCATCCTGCTATAGAATGAAATAAAACACTTCAATTCCCAAAAATGTTTAGTTCTTTTGTGGCACCAAAATAGTCCCAAAATGCAGGACGCTTTCTTTGTGAGAGTACATGTATGATAATTTTGGGTGACATGCATAAAGGAACTCAGATAATTTTGGGTGACATGCATAAAGGAACTCAGATTACTTTGGAGATAAAGATGGTAACACAGGAAAATAAAAGATTTGTATATCATAAGCATGTTGAATTTTCCTCCTTTTTTTTTTTTTTTTTTTTTGAATGGGCCATAGTATAGTGTGGTTATATGCTTATGAAAATGATCTAGTAGAAAGGAAAAAGTTGATGATGCAGGAAAGACACTGACAATTGTTTCATGTCCTTGGATAGTGCAAGGAGATGGGATTTGGTCCATAATGGAGAGTTTAACCTTGGCTAGGAGCACAGACAGCTCATCTATAATAACAGAAGGGATGGCAGAGGTTATTGGCACAGCTGTATTATGTTGGTTGATGTGGCTGTTGAAGACTTTGGAACGTCTACTCTGCTTTTTTTAAGCAAAATAAGAAGCAGGATAATCAGCTAAGAATGAGGTAAGGAAAGGATGCCTTAGTTTTTAGAAATGAGAAGAAAAGTGTGAAATAATCCTTTAGGTGAATAGAAATGTGAATTTTAAATATAATAAGACTGTCTCTCATTCTTAAAACTTTATAGTTGTGGTTTTTTTTTTTTTTTTCATTTGTTAGTATTTTTTGTTTTTCCCCCCTCTAGTCATTTCCAGTGCTACAGTACCCAGGCAAATAGACAGAAGATTTTGCCAGGGGAGTAAAAAAAAAAGAGTTAGTGTGGCAAAGAAATTGTGTGAACAAAAGGAGCATTTACAATGCTAGACCATAGAAACTAAAATGATTAAGGAGCTAAGGAGGACTTGAGGCAGTTGTTGAGAGAGGCCATCTAGCTAGGAACTACCAGGCCTGCACTTCCTTGTTGGTAGTGCCAAGAATACACGTCCTAGACTGCTTTTTAGCTGGACCATTTCTCAAGGTTGTGTTTGCAGCAAGCAACCTTGATGGATGAGGTAACGTCTCATAGCATATTTGCTATAAAGGACGTGGAATCCCATCACTCTATGTTCCTTGGCTACAGTGTAAACCTATTGCATGTGCAGTATCCACCCAGGTCCCTCCTCGTCACCCCTATAGGACTCAGGGGAGTGCAAGGAGAAGTGACATGAACAGGAAACTCATGTTGCTTGCTGTGCTGTGATGATAAAATCTTTTGCCTCTAACCCAGAAGTCTTGTGTCATCTGCCAGAATCCATGCCAGTTGATTTACTAGCTCGCATGTAGGGTAAAAGCTTAGATCCTGACAAAGTGAGGGACAGTGGAAACTTTGTAGGTTGATAAAACTAGTTTATTATGTATATAATCGCATTAGTTTTTATGAAGAGAAAAAGAATTAGAAAGGTAAAGAAATTTACTGAAGATCATACAGGAAGTACGTGGTATTTCTCTGATATCAAAGGAGAGGAGTTGGGGCTGATAACTCTTTCACCAGGACTGTTTTAAATATTACAGCAGGGCATAAGGGGAATGATATAAAACCGGGAATCACACCCTCCTGGAGTGAATCCCAGCTCCACGAACTCGTGCTTAACCTCCTGATTGTTATTGAGCCTCAGTTTTTCTGTAATATAAATACCTGGACCTTGGAAGGTGATGAATAATTATTTGTTAGGGAGAATTATATCTTTGTTACCATAATGTGAAGATTAAATTGGATCATATATCTAAAACACATGAAATATAGTGGGTAGCTTTTTGAGTCTTGTTTGCTGCTTTTTCCTATATTTGCTTTTGGTCTGTGATATAATTATGTCAAATACTAAATATGCTGAATTTTTATAGCATGGTGAACAAAAACAGTAATTGAAAGAGAGCTATATGAATTCCTGTTGTGACGTAGCTATTTAAATTTTAGCCCTACATCTACAAGTCTATTCTAGCAAATAGACTTTATAACAAATAGAGCCACTTCAAACATATTTTATAACAAAAACTGAATTGCAAAATAAAGTTCCCAGTGTTAATTCAGTTTGTCTTTAAAATCTCTCATTTTGTATAACAAATTCAGAGAAATAAGTTAGCATGAATATGAATTAAGAGAAAGGGTAGATATACCTTGGAAATTTTATGAGGGATTTAATATTCTGAAATAATTAGGAAGTGCTTCCTTACAAAGATTTCACCTAAAAGTCAGCTGCATTAAATAATACACTATAATAGCATTATATAAATGCCCCTCAAAATAAGTGGTGTCTGAGAATATTGGATACAATTAAGAAACACAAAATATGAGAAACTAGGTAAGTCTCCATTATTTGAAGCCTGGCTTACCTACTCGTACAAAACTGGTCCAATTCTGAAGACCTTTCATCATTTCAGAATTGCATTAAGTGGGATTTGGCAGTGTTCCTTCCATTTTATTCCAGGTTTAATTTAATTTCATTTGAAATTCACTTTGTATGCTTAAATATTGCAATACAAAGCAAAACTCTAGAAGTGAATACTACAAAGGAGAGGGATGGATTTCTCATGATGTAACCCTGGAGTGCTTTACATATAGATATTAGATCAAAACAACTACAACGGCTTTGATGATTTTTCATAAACCAAATTCAAGCAATTTTACTCCTACTTTGATGTAATATGTATATCTCAGAGTTTAGGATGGAAACTAGACTAGCCATTGTAATCTAAATCCATGTATTCAAAGCTAGTATTGTCCTTACCAAAAGTATTTCTTTCATTTTCTTCCTTAATTCCCCCATACCCACTAACCTCCAATAATTTTAGAAATAAACTAGGAAATACATAATCTTTTGGAAAATGATTAACAAATCCCGTTAAAATAAACTGTGCAAGCTATTATCGAATATATGTGAGCCAATAACATTAACTTTCTTACATGTAGCAGTCCCAATATTATAAGAGTTGGTTCTAGATTTGGATTATAAATAGTGCAAATAAACATAACTTTGATCTTTGTACATATATTACAGATGTTAGTAGTTGACACTAGAACACTTCAAATAAAAGAAGTGCCTCCCCCATAAAAGAGTTTATTTTTGGTGGAACAGAAATATATATGTGCATATAATACGGACATATGTGACTAAAGCATAAGTTTTTGTTCTTTCCAAAGTATGGGACCAGGCTTGTAACACCTCACATCCCACTAAATGGACATGACTAGAAATATAATGACTATCATAATTTAACTAATTTTTTGCAGACATGCACTAAGTGATTGAGAATGAATATTTAACTTGTTTTGTTTCCTGTAACAATATATAGGGCTCCAATAGCAGTATGTCTTGAGGGCACACCATTTTCAAAGTCATAGAAAAATGATAAACACAGAATTGATAGTTGTGGAAGGAAGGAATTTTTCCCATCTAAAACAGAAATGTGGAGCTCCTTACCTTTCACAAAGATTGATTTAAAATATTAAACTTCATTATTGAATTATTTCTAATACATATTGCATACATGTTCAACTGATAAAAGTAAAGAAAGTAACAAAAATAGCAAGTTAAGATCTGTATGGCAGGAACACCCCAGAGAACCCATTTTGCAGACCATTTCTTTATTTCAATTAAATTAGCCATATTTAAAACACAGATTAAAAGAGTCTCCTGAGTCTAGAACATCTTCTTGACCAAAAGGGGGATGTGAAAGGAAATGAAATAAGCTTCAGTGGCAGAGAGATTCCAAAAGGAGCCGAGAGGTCACTCTGGTGGGCACTCTTATGCACACTTTAGACAACCCTTTTTAGGTTCTAAAGAATTGGGGTAGCTGGTGGTGGATACCTGAAACTATCAAACTACAACCCAGAACCCATGAATCTCGAAGACAGTTGTATAAAAATGTAGCTTATGAGGGGTGACAATGGGATTGGGAAAGCCATAAGGACCAAACACCACTTTGTCTAGTTTATGGATGGATGTGTAGAAATGTAGGGGAAGGAAACAAACAGACAAAGGTACCCAGTGTTCTTTTTTACTTCAATTGCTCTTTTTCACTCTAATTATTATTCTTGTTATTTTTGTGTGTGTGCTAATGAAGGTGTCAGGGATTGATTTAGGTGATGAATGTACAACTATGTAATGGTACTGTAAACAATCGAAAGTACAATTTGTTTTGTATGACTGCGTGGTATGTGAATATATCTCAATAAAATGATGATTTAAAAAAAAAAAAAAAAAAAAAAAAAAAAAAAAAAAAAAAGAGTCTCCTGAGTCTTGCCTTCACAATTTCTACTTATTGGCCAATCCCGCTATTGCACCAAATACACACAACATTTATCACCCAGGTGCACCCACACACACCCACACATCCACATACAGAAACAGATAATCATGTTGGTAAACACCCATTTATGCATGTGTGTGCATGTCTGATAATATATGATTGCTATTATTTCCAAAATAAATTGATTTCTGAGGGAAAAAAATCATCTAAATTGAATGTCATAGTCTACAGTTATCAAAATGAAAAGAAATCTATAAAATTTAGGAATGTATGGGTTGGACTCATTACAAAATTAATCTCTGCCTCAGAAAGAATAACAGGTTGACATTTTAAAAATACCTCTTGAGGGAAAAAGAACAGATTGAGAAAATCACCATTTAATCTCTGAAAGGATATAGTTTTCATTGAGCATGAATTACATTTCGTTTTATGCAAGGTTTTTTACCACTGCAGTACTTTCTGTTATATTGAGTTATAACCCCTTACCCATAGAGGCAGCTTTTGATTTGATTTTCATTGCCTTGGGCAAGCATGATTGAGGACCCATAAGACTGTAGAAGATGTTGATTGATTCTTTTGATCCTAGGAGATAATAGAAAGTGTTTAAATTGGTTGTGTTAAAAAATCTGAGGATGAATTGGGACTTTAGGCAAATTGCACAGAAGATTTTTAATCTTCGATTTGTTCAAATTTGTAACATAGGAAACAGAAAAGATTTGTAGCTCTTCTTGTCAAATTCCTTTCTATTTCACATCAATCACCTTTTTTTCTTCACCTTTTCTGTTCCTATGTGACTTCTTTATTCCTAGCATGAGAGGCCTTTGGGTGTTATTTAAATTAGGAAAGAATCAAAGTCATACATAGAGCCAAACTTAAGCCACAGGTAGACTGGAGATCAGGCTGAAGTGAAGCAGAAAAAAAAAAAAAATCAGTAGCAAAATGAAAAGTCAACCTATGTATTTCTCTTTAGTAGTCAAAAGCACAAATCATTACATCACTGTTTGTCAAGTTTATCATTGGGGCAAAACATTTCTTGACAAAGCTTTTATGAAACAGAGCTTTTATGAAACACTGCTCTCCTATCAGTGTCTCACATAGTTGAATAGTGAGAGGTGTGGTAAATATTTTGTTACTATTAATACACAAAATACTGGTTTGCAAATTAATTCATTTAATCATACAAATTAGAGCAGATGTTAAGTTTATACCAATAAAAATTCTTATTCACATATGAATGATAGTGATAGAAAAGGGGCTTAATGAAGACTAAGAGCTTATTTTACCTCTGTGGCTGTCTTAGTGAGAAATGTAAGAGTTTGAGTAGTTAGAAAGTTAGAAATCACTGTGGTGTTTTGAGTTATTTTTGCCTATACTTCCCTGCAAAATTTTTGAGATTCTATTAAAACCTGGAGGAATACCTATTTCATTTCTACACAGAATATTTTAGTGAAGGAAAATCTGTTGGTGTTGGGAAAGGATGTTTTTTTGTTTTCATAACACTTGCCATTGAGACTAAGAAAGTCAACTGATTAGATCAGTAAAAGGGAGAGCACAAATAGGCTGGTAGAGCTTACTAGGGAGATATAGGGGAAACCAAAGTTTTGGGGACAACTATGAGAGTGTCTCAATCACCATCAGAGTATAAAGTCTCTCTTTACTTGTCTTCATCCTGCGTGATGTGGAGGAGAATTTGAAAGCCAGTATTCAGTAAAAAAAAGAATATGTTTTAGAGATTAAAAAAACAGAGTTTTAGTCTCCTAACTGAATGAACCTGGACAAACTGCAAGGATCTCTGAGCTATGAGGTTCATTTTTAAAATGGAGAACATACTTTTTGTAAATTACACAATTTAACTATTTTTGTAAAGTTAATACTTTTTAATTGTGAATTGCATAATTCATAAAAATACCCAACACCTGCAGATTCCCTATGTGTACATACATGTATCTGGACACTTCCTTTCTACTTACTTGTCTCAGGCACTTTCTTTATTAAGCATGTATGCAAGTATTAATTCATTTAATCTTTTCAATAATTTCATAAGAGAACTCAAATTTCTGCTCCCCCATTCACTCATCTATGGAACTCTGAGGACAGTATTTCCTCATCTTTAAAAGGTGATAATAACATCCACCTTGCATTGCTGTTGTGAAGATTAAATGAGTTCTTCAAGGTAAAGTTCTTTGTATTTGGCACTTAATAGGCAAATAATTGATGGTAGCTATCCAAAAGAGTAATACCAATAATTTAAAATTTTAAAAATGTGTGCATCAGTACTTCATTCCAGATTAACTCGTTATTTTACCTACATAAAGTAGCAGTTTCTTTGTCGAGCCTTTTTCTGTATCAAATGTCTAAAGGGGCATGTGAACACAGTGGTGAAGAGCACAGACTTGGGTTGAGTCCCAGATTTACCACCTATTATCTGTTTCATCTTGAATACGTTACTTCACCTCTTTGCATCTTGTTTAAATAGGAAGCCCACAACTTACCTCACCAGGCAGCGGTAAGAATTAAGTGAAATAACGTATTATAAAGCATTTAGAGCAGTGTCAGACATTCAGTAAACCATTATCATTATTATAAATTCACTATATGACATGATTCATACAATATTCAGTTTTTAAGGAAAATTAATATTTTCTTCTATTCCGTTATGTTTCCTGCAGAAGCAGCAATTAGTGGTGTACCAAAGTGTGGGACGGGAGAGTGGGGGCCAAACACCCTAGGTGCAGGTGATACAGAGGATCATTTTCTATGGGGAATTTAAAAACAACAATAACATTGACTTAAAAATCATCTTCATTTTATTATCACCATGTCTCAGCAATTTTATTGGTGGGTTGCCCAGCCCCTCAAATGCCGCCGTCTTGGTGTACCAGTGGTAGGAAATTGCTGATGTGTTTTATAATTCTTTTTGTCTGTACTTTTAAACTTTACTCTAGTTTTGTTTCAAAATCTCTCATCTTCATTATAGGGTGTGTTTGTTAGAATATATATGGGAATGAAATTATTTATAAACTTAACAGCACTTAATTTTAAAAAATATTTTCATCAGAAACAATGAATTTCTTCATCCATATGAAAAAACCACAGCTTTCTTTTGGATTTTGGGTTGATTAGTAAATGGGGTATGCTGTTTCTAAGTGTTAAAATAATACGACCTAGTAAATTACAAAAGGACAAAATTGGCAATTTTCCCTACGTGGAATTATTCTAAATTGTTGAAATTCCATCCCTCCCCTTCTCAGTAAGTAAGGAATTTAGTGTGTGACTTATCACATATTCCTTGTGGAATCTTCAAAGTTTCTGCCTTAGTTTAATGTAAATGATACGTCTGACTTACAGTGTTTCCCCATTCAAAATGTATTCCTTAAGAAAAAGAGACTGCTGGAGAATGAAGCTCAGACTAGAGTATATAGAATGGTATTTAGAAATATAATAACTTTATTCTTTCTCATAAATGTTGGATAGAAAAGTAATATCCCAAGTCTCTGAAATAACACACATATAAATTTTCTTTTTCAACTCTATAGCTACAAAAATAAATGCTTATTGAAAATTTTAAAATAAATATATTAGAAATCAGAATAACTGATGCAGATTTTACTGTCTGGCTCTAAAATCCACCTATGCAGGGTGACATAAAGTCAATCTGGATTTAGAGTTACCATGATACATTTTCCAGCAATTCTCGTAACATTTGGGCAAGAATTGGGGGACTTAAATATCTCTAAAAATTATATTTGTAATACAGGGATTATCTACTTGAATTGTCATGTCACTAGAAGTCTGTTCCATGAATTGTTACAATACTTCAAACTTGAATATCACCATGTTATTGTCTGTAAATCCCTTCATGATCTATTCATTTTTCTCTACGATTTGGAGTGTGCATATTCAATTTAAAGGAAAAAATAGTTATGAATTATCATACTCTTCAACACCTATATTATTTACATTGTCTATACATAATTAATCTCAAATATAATTCCCCAAATAGTAATACTCCTTTTATTACAAAATACATTCTTATGTAAATGTCTCCCTTTGACTATGCTTTATTTGAATGTTGGCCTCAAACATCAACAGAGGGAGGTAGAAAAAGATGGCAGCATAGGGAGGTGTGGAATTTATTTAGCCCCCTAGAGCAACTAGTAAATAGCCATGAATAATCAGAAAATAGTCTGGAACAACTGATGGGGGACACCTATGACTGAACACACATGGTACACCAGTCGGGAATGGTGGAACCACTGAGATTGCAGCATAGAACTGTAAGTACAGCTCCCCAAACTCCTGGCTGGTGCCTCTCCCCCAGTGGCATGGCAGAATGAGTTGGAAAATTTCACTGTGGGAAAAAGAAGCAGTCCATGCTAGGAGCAAGGGAATGTAGCTCAACCAAGTTCCAAATGTGGTTTTAATTAACAAATTTGGACTACTGAATACATGCTATGAGCACAGATAAACCTGGAGCAAGCAGGAAAGGAACCTGAGACTTTCTCCTGACAGAGAGAAGTTGGGCCTGATGGAAAAATAAATAAATAAAAATAGAGGCTTTTGGAGTCTGCTGAGCTCAAAATATGGGATAAGTGCTGTATCCCAAGAAAAGGGGCACAGAGAACCAGGAACCAACTCTGGTTATTGCCTAGTGAACTGGAGGACTGGGTAATGGAACTGAAAAGGAGACTTCTTTTTTCCCTTTTTATCCCCCTCTCATTCTAAGTAGCTCATTAGAGAAAGCCTCAGGTATTTTCAATTGTCAGCATTAACCCAGGCAAGGGTGGACTTAGGATAGTCACAGAGTCAAAGGAAAACTCAAGTGTAAAAGATAATTCCCTAAAGGCAGATAGAAAAAGACAGAAGAGAGAGGTTTGGAGAAGAGTGTAGAAATGAAGACTATCAGTAAGGGTACTGTATGGGCTCACTAATATGGACTATCATTGATGAGTAAAATTTGAGAGTTGAAACCAATGGTTATCAGGAGATAGAAAGAGGTTAGATTGGGCATTTGATGCTGAAGGAGTACAGAATTTTCAACAGGATTGATTGAATAGATCCAGAAATGGAATGGATAGTATAATAATGTGTGATGATAACACAGTATTGTAAGTACTCTGAACAAAGATGAGGGTGAGTATGGTTGAAAAAGGAAGGCTAAGGGCAGTAGGATACTGGAAGGAAAGATGGAAGATAAAGACTGGGACTGTATAACTTAGTGAAACCTAGAGTGGTCAATGATGGTGATTAAATGTACAAATATAAGAATGTTTTTAAATGGAGAGAACAAATGAATGCCAACATTGAGAAGTGTTGAAAATTGTATGGTATAGGGGAAAAATTACAATCAATGCAAACTAGAGTCTATAGTTAACGGGAACATTGTAAGATGCTTCCACTAATTGTAACAAAGGCAATATACCAAAGCTAAATGTCTATAAGAGGGGGATATAAGGAAGTGATACAGGATTCTTGGTGGTGGTGGTGTTGTCTGACCTTTTCATTGTATTTTATTTTTATTTTTCTTCTACCTTTTGTATTTTTATTCTTCATTTTTTTTTCTCCTTTTCCTCTTTCATTGGGGGAAGAAAGGGAAATGTCCTCATATATACTGTAGCAGTGAATGCATAATTATGTGATTATAGTGGGGATCATTGATTGTTTACTTAGGGTGGATTGTATGGTATATGAATAAAACTGTTAAAAAAAAATAAACAGAGGGATACAAGTGCTGGAGAAAATGTGGAGAGAGGGATGTTCCCAATCCCTGTTGGCAAGTAGGTAGAATGGCACATCCCAGCTGGAGGGCAATGTGCTGGTTCCACAGGAGCTAACTACGGGGTTATCATACAGTCCTGCAACCCCGTTATTGGGTATATACTTGGAAGAACTGACAGCAGGGATGTGAGTGGACATTGCACACTGGTGTTTATGGCAGCAGAATTTATGATTCACAGTGGATGGAAGTGGCCTAATGTTATATCACCTGATAAATGGAATGGTGAACTGTGAAGTAGACATGCAATGGAATACTGAGATGTGGTGAGAAGAAATGAAGTTGTGAGGTATGCAACTAGGTGAATGGACCTTGAGGACAGTATGTTGAGTGAAATAAGCCAGAATTGAAAAGACAAACATTATAACGCCTCATTAATATGGACTAACTATAATGTGCAAACTCTGAGAACTGAATCTGAGAGCACAGGTTTTCAGGGGAAGGCTTATAGTAAAGGATCCTAGATTGCAAGCTCTTACAGCAGTCACATGTATTTCTGAGTTGTAATGGCTGTCTCCAAATTCTGAGATGCTGACCCCTTTGTGTATACCCTGGTCAGTCCCTGGAACTTTGGGTATCTGTGTGACATCTGAGACTCAGAGCCAGAGTCTGGCAGCTATGAATGTCAGTATTACCCCCTACAGCAAATGTTAGAGTCTGAAAAAGAGATCAGACTTCAATTAGAGAGATGATCGAAACAAACTGGATTAGAATTAAGGTAAACCAAAATAAATGGAAAAGGATGGTATTGACTGTTTTAAAACCTCGGCTTCTATGTGAGATCAAAGGAAGGGATGTTTATTTGGTGCAAAATCTATATTTTTGGTAGCATGCTTATATAAGTTAACTTGAATGGCCAGTTTATTCAAACACCATAATTACATGGAACCTTGAATAGGGGGTGAGATCTGGTTGGTTTTTACAGGTTAGCATGAAACCCCAATACATCCCAGAGTAATTTGGGCAGAGAATAAAAAGTATTTGCAAAGCCCCCTTGAGGGCCTGGGGGAAAATATGGAAACATTAAACTTCCCCACCCAGTGAATTCCTGATATTCTTGCAAGCATTGTGGACTACCATTATAGTAGGCCAAGTCCTCGATCTTGGGGCTTGCCCTTATAAAGCCTGTTCCTGCAAAGGAAAGGCTAAGCCTACTTATAATTGTGCCTAAGAGTCACCCACCAGACTACCCTTTTTGTTGCTCAGATGTGGCCTGTCTCTCTCTAAGCCCACTCAGCAGATAAACTCACTGCCCTCCCCCCTACACGGTACATGGCTCCTAGGGGTGTAAAACTCCTTGACAACATGAGACTTGACTCCCAGGGATGAGCCTGGACCTGATATCTTGAGAGTGAGAAAGCCTTCCTGACCAAAAGGGGAAAGAGATATTAAACAAAATAAAGTTGCAGTGGCTGAGAGATTTCAAATGGAGTTGAGAGGTCATTTTGAAGGTTATTCTTATGCATTATATACACATCCCTTTTTAGTTATTGGTGTATTAGAATAGCTAGAAGAAAATACCTGAAACTGTTGAACTGCAATTCACTATCCTTGATTACTGAAGAAGATCATATAACTATATAGCTTATATAGTGTAACTGTGTGATAGTTAAAACCTTGTGGCTCACACTCCCTTTATCCAGTGTATGGACAGGTGAATAGAAAAAAGGGGGACAAAAAGTAAATGAATAATAGAGGGAAAAAGGAGTATGGATGTTTTGGGTATTCTTTTTTACTTTTATTTTTATTCTTATTTTTAGTTTTATTTTTCAGAATAATGAAAATGTTCAAAAAATTGATTGTGGTTATGAATGCACAACTATATGATGATAACTGTGAACAACTGATTGTACACTTTGGATGATGTGTGGTGCATGACTATATCTCAATAAAGCTGCATTAAAATCAACAGAAGAGTTTAAGGACAAATATTTATAACTAATATTCATTCTATCTCATTTTCCAAGAGTAAATTTTTATTTTGTATTATTTACTATTCTAGAACTTGTAACACTGGTTGGGATATAGTGTTGTTGTTGTTTTAAGGCAAGATTATGAAAGCATCCACAAAAGATTTTAGAAATATGTTGGCTTCATTTAAAATGCAGTTCTACAGTATGACCAACATTATAGCATGGCTCAAGTCTATTTTGCCTGGACATTTACAAACATATTCTCATTAGGCAGAAATTGCTATGCCCATTTCATTTTGAAAAGAATCTAAAATATATAGAAGCTCAAGGCTATTTGTTAGTTTTGTTTTGTTTAACAATTACCAGGTGGGTGATCATTGTAATTATGGTAATATTACATCAACGTAGAGAACCTAATGTTCACCTGCATGTAAAAATACTCATTTGACTCTTTTGGAAAATAGAGTATAAAGAACACTAGTGAGGAATCTCACCTTAAGATTAGTATGACCCGTAATTTTTCTTGAACGAGGAAAATCACCAAGAATGTTCTAAGTATTTTAAATATCCCTTATTTAAATCTTTTAGGCTCCATTTGAAGATAGTCTTCTGGGTCCCAGATGGATACATGAGACCCAGTCTTGCAGGAGGTTAACACAAATTTGCACATGCCTGTAAAACCAGCCATGTAATCTCTCTACAGAAGGGTACAAGGCATGTGTGGATTCAAAGAAAGGAAAGACTGGATGAAGCTCATGGAGGAGGTGCCATTTGGAATGAATGCTGACATGTAGATGAACATTTAACATGTGAAGATGGCAGGGAAAGGCTGTGGCCAATAGTGGGAAGATTAGGAAAGGGAAACTAAAAATCCAGGAAATAGGACAAACAGTGCTACAGATTATGAGGGCTCCTACATACCACAACTATTAGTAACATGTCAATAAGAGGTCGGTGCCTATAGATCACCTAACCTGTGATGTACAATTCTTGAATTTTATCTGTCTTCATTACCATCTGTCCTTTCTTGCTTTCCCTTCTACTCAAATAAAGTATCTTGGAAAGTGAGGGGTTAAGTGTGATATTATGGACACAGCCTTGAGTTCACAATTCATTTTTTAAAAAAGCAAATTGTTCACAAACTTTAAGTCTTTAATTATGGTGGGAAACAAATTATCTGTTGCATTCTTCACAAGTGACAATAGCAAGCCCCTGGAGTTTTTGTTGGTTAGTTGGTTGGTTGTTTGGTTGGTTGGTTTTTAAGATTAGATAGTGTGATAGAAATGATGCTTTAAATAGGTGAACCCAGCTTTGTGTGGAGTGTATTAATTGGAAAGTGTTTGGCAGTTCATATAGAAGGCCACAGAGACTTAATTAGGCTGATGGCAGTGGACACAGAAAAGAGGGTACATACATAAACATGATTCGAAAGATGGCAAGAACAGGTGTAGTCTGTTAAAACAGGTAAGAATCTGAGAAGAACCTCTGAAGGTGGGTTACTGGCAGCAAGGCAGTGCTGTCAACACATAGAAGGCAGTTAGAGGTATCAGACAGTTGAAGCACTGTCAGGGTTAGAGACCAAAATAACATACAGGCTGAGATGTAAGGTGCCACGATAACATTTAGTTCTGAATCTGGAGAAAGAAACAAAGCTATAATTAAAAGGTAATAGTTATGGAGACGTGTAAAAGAAGCAGCAGATAAGAAAAGAAGGCAGCTGAGGTCTAACTATTAATTAAATTATTTGAACCTAATTATTTTCATCTATTCAGGACATGGAGAAAGAAAGAAAATGATGCCAAAGCAACATTAAAGAAGAGAATCAGCATGCTATAGTATGAAGCAATCTGAGGGAAAAGCACATTTAGGACAGAGGAAGGAGAAAATCTTATCAAAAGCTGCAAGGTTTCTAAAGATTGTGAAATGAGAAAAAAACATTGTATTTATCAATCAGTTGATTAATGCAGCATTTGGAAAATCTGACAGCATTTACTACATACCAGGGTTTGTGCTAGAGTCTGGAGGTATGGGTTTATGGAAAAATAAAGAAAAAATAATAAACAAAAATGACTCACAGTCGTGGTTTTCTAAATCTTAGTAGCGATAATGGGAAAAGAAGCATGCATTAAGAAATGACTAGACGGAAAGGAAGTCAAAGAAATGTGTATAAATTACAGTGAAGGAAGGAAAGAAATGGATTTATAACTTGCAGATTTCTTTGCATTTGTATGTATGTGTGAAATTACATGAAACATTTTTGTTTTGCTTTTCTCCTGTTTAAGTCTCTTGTTTGTACCTAATCCATAACTTGGGTGGCATGGAATCAAGACTGGCTACATAATCTGTGGGCTTCAAAATGAAATGTGGGGCACCTCAAAAGTTATTAAGATTTTCAAGTCAGGGGCAGGGGGGACATTAAACCAAGCGTGTGGTCCTTTTCCATGCAGGGCTCTGTGTCATTGCATGGGCTATACAACCATGAAGCCAGTACTTAGTGCAGTTCCTTCTATTTCACCATTGCTCCTTTTCAATCACCACACTAGTTGCTCTTCCTCAGGGCCTTTTTGCATTGGGGTGCCTCAGGGCTTTGTCCTCTCTATCTACACTCACTTTATGGTGAGCTCACCCAGACTCATAGCTTTACAAACCATCAGCATGCAACTATTCCAAAAGTTTTATCTCGAGAGCAGAACTTTCTCCAGAGCTTCAAGCTTTATATCCAATTATACACTCTAGACCTTGCTCCAAAACCTGATCCTTCCATAATTCCACACATACTAATTTTGCAATGCTAATCTTCCAGTTGTTCAGGGTAAAAGAAAAAAGTTAAATCATTTTTTAATTTCTTTCTTATTACACATCCATTGCTAATTAATCATCTTCTCAGCACCATCTTCAAAATTTACCCAGAATCTGAATGTTTCTTATTATGTCCACTACTACCACTCTGTTCTGAGCCAATGTTATTTCTCACCTGGATTACGGCAAAAGCTTAAATGAACTTCTTGTTTCTATTCTTTTTTCCTTCTCAACAAAGCCTAACTCAAATCAAGTCACTCCTCAAAGTCCTGCAATAGCTCCCCTTTCTCTCAGAATAAAGATTAAGTTCTTAAAATGGCCTGCAAGACCCAATGCGATCTGATGTCTTTTAACTTTCTGACTTTCTCTCCTACAACTCCCCTTGCTGTTTCTCTATTTCTTCAGGAACATCCCCACCATAGGGCCTTTGCATTACATGTTTCCCCTCCTGGGAAAACTTTCCCCCAGATATCCACATGATTATTCCCTCACCTCCTTCAGAGCTTTGTCAAATCTCACCCTCTCAGTGAGACCTATCCTGACATCCTCACTTAAAATTGCAGCAATCCCTTATCGTTCCTTACCCCCAGTATCTGTTACCCTACTCTATTTTTTTCTTTATTTTTCCATAGCACTCATCACCTGGTAAAATACCACATACTTTCTTTATTAAGAAATTTAGATTTGTTTTTTGTCTCTCTTTCTCTACTAAAATCAAAGCGCCACTCAGGCAGAGATCTTTGTTTTGTTCACTGCTAAATCTGATTTATATAATACAGCATGTGATACATAGCAGGTGCTCAGTAAATAGCTGTTGAATGAATTAATGATTAATCAGACAAATTGAAGGAATTCTATGCTCACTCCACAGATTAATACTGTATAGTATTAGTATAAATGAAGCAATTGGAACTATACAAATTATGTAGCTTTCTGAAAACCCTGGTAGGTAAGAAGCAACAGCATAGAACTAAAAATACTACATTTTACTAAGTGTTAGCTATAGTGATGGCAGTCATAAAATACACATTGATTGGGAATATCAAGTAGGTTTAATTTTGTTCTATGGTAAATGTTTCTCACTCCATTCTTTTTGTTTTCAATAACTTAAATATCAATAAATGTATGTCCTTATGGGTATTATTCCTAACATTTAAATTCCTGACCTCTAAAACAACAGGAATTGATTAACATTTAACAACATGGAAATGTGAAGAAATGAGAAAATTAATTATTGCACCTCATAACTCAGAGCTTATGGTTTGCTTTTAAAGCAACATTTAAAGGCTTTAAACTTCTGATAATTCACTTAAAATTTGTTTTTCTTTTTTTACATAGAATTGGGAGATAAGGGGAAAGTGTACAAAAATCTCTACTTTGATCCTGTTCAAAGATGCAGTGACCATTGGAGTTGTATGTGGATAAAAATCCAAAAATAGTTGAATAATTTCTGACAATTTTCATTAAGACAACAACCATAACAAAAGCCAAGTAAACATCTTCAAATAGCATTTTTGTCTGATTCTCTCATCTAACTTATACTCTGATTTGAAAGAGGGAATTGGGGGCTTGAGAAGAATAGAAAACAGCATAGTGTGATGTTTTAGATAATAGGGATTTAGAGATGCTACCATCAGAATGATCCTTTTAATGTAGTGATATGATAAAATCTGATCATATCAGTACACTGCTTCCCTTTGTACTCACAAACCACACCAGTGTCCTAACAATGCTATCCAAGCCTAAGGATCTGGCCCTTGAGACCTCTGATCTAATGCCTAGCCCCTTTCCTTTCCTTTTTCTACTTCCATCACACCCACCTCCTGACCATTCAATCAATATCACAGAACAGAGTCTTTGCAGTGGTGATTCTTTCTTCCTGAAACACTCTTTCCCTCAATATCTGCACAGTAACTCCCTTCTCTACTTCAAGCCTTTGCACAATTATCACCTTCTTAATCAGCCTATGAATAAACAAACATGTAAACATATATTTGGCACAGTTCAGCTTTGTGCTTAATGAGGAAACCCTAGACACATTCCCAATAAAGTGAAGAATAAGACAAAAATATCCACCACCACACTATTATTATACATTAATGTAAGTGCAAGGCAACTTAAACACATGCACACTTTTGTATATGTATTTATATATAGCTATTTGGAGATGATGTTATTTACTTTAAATTCAGCAGTGTCATTCAAACGATTTCTAGGAAGATGATATTTCAAAATTAAAGCAGTAAGTATCAAAAACTTCTGAACTTCTACTAGTTCTGTTTTAGTTTTCTGGCTGCTAAAATAAATACCATGCAATAGGTTAGCTTAAACAGTAGGGATTTGTTGGCTCAAGGTTTTGAGGCTGGGAGAAGTCCAAAATCAAGGCATCATCAAGGTGATGCTTTCTCCCAGGAGACTGTAGTATTCTGGGACTGGCTGCTAGATCCTTGGTCCTTGGCTTCTCTGTCACATGGCAATGCACATAGTGGCCTTTCCTGGTTTCTCTGGGTTCTGTTGATTCCCAGCTTCTTCCCATGGCTTTCTCTCCATCTTTCTCCTCTGTGGCCTTCTCTATAAGGCCTCCAGTAATAGGATTAGGATCCACGGTGATTCACTTGGTCCATACCATAACTGAAGCAACCTCATCAAAAGGTCTTATTTACAATGGGTTCACATCCACAGGAATGGATTAAGTTTAAGAACTTGTTTTACTGGGGTACATTGCTCCAAGCCATCACAAGTAGTATTTAAGAAAATATAATGGGTGCTAATAAATAAAATTTAGAAATGAGAAAGATTTACATGAAGAAACGTGGAATTCCCCACTAAGAACATAAAACAGGATTCAAATAAAATAAGACACTATTATGCATTAAGACAATCATATAAGAGGGCCAATTCTCTTAAATCTAAAATATGTTCTAAAACTATTGATTTAAACATTTTATAATACCAAAATTTTATTTATAATTCTTTGAACTAAAATATTCATCCAACCAACTGAAGTCTGTATTATCTGCATTAGTACTTTTTTTAGTTAAGTAGGGGTCTTCAAGATTTATAATCAGATAATCTATAAATAATGAACAATTTACATTTTCTTTATCCAATGTTTATACTTCATTTCTTCTTTTGTCATCATGTATTGGTTCATATTTCCAAAACTATTTAACACATGGCAAAAATGGATAATCTATGTCTTTTTGCTAACTTGTGAGCATGCTTGTTATATTTCTCCATTAATTGTAATGCTTGCTTTCATGTTCAAAAAGATATATTTAATTATCCATATGTCTATTCCTAATATTTAGCAGGATTTTTCCTTTTAGCAAGAAAATTATGAGTTTTATTGAATGCATTTTTAGCATTTTCTTTCTTATTCACTTAACAAGGTTCTTATACTATTTCCCAATATTTGCATTTCTGGAAAGCACCCAGTTGGTCATAGCATATTTTTCTTCCAATTACATTTTATTTTAATTGTGATTTTTCTAAAGGGGGGATTTCAATGGTATCCAGAGGTGAGATTTGTCCCTGATGTTGCTTTATATTTTATCTCTACTGGGTTTGATATCAATGTTTTACTTCTTTCATTAACAATTATTTAGAAGCTTTCTTTTCTTTTTTCTGGAGTTATTCATTTCTTAAAGTTTTTATAGAATTAATTTTTCAAATGAACTGAACTTTAAACATTTTTACTTAGGATCATTGTTGACAGAGTTGTGCGTGTATGCTTTTACATTTTCTTTTTTTTTTTTTTTTCCCCTAAGGTATTTGGTCTATTTAGATTTTCTATCATTACTAGGATGTTTTGGTAATTAATTTTTTTCAATAGATTATTTCTCTTTTCTCAGATTTTCACATTAATTTGTAGGGAAATAAGAAAATTGACACACAATTTTTAATTTCCTTCTCATAGGAGATTATTTCCAAATTATCATTGCTGTGTATTTTTACTTTCTCCTTCTTTTCTTGTTTAGGATAACATTAATTTTTTTTTTTTTTTAAGAGCCAGCTACTAAATCTCTTAATTCAACTCTGCTCTTACTAACTGAGATACAATCATTATTCCAGCTATGGACCCTCTACTATCACCAGCTATCACCACCATGAACCCTTCTGTAATAGTTTCTCCATTCATAACTTGGAAGTTTATTTCAATATTTCCTATGTTTTTACTCATTTAAAAAGCGTTGTTTTTTCTTGGCAATGAAAAACTAGTTCATTGAAAAAAAAATCAACAAATACCTGGTAAGATTAATAAAATAAGAAAAGAAATAAAACAACAAAATCAGGAACAGATCTATAAACATTGTGGAAAAATAGAAACATAATAATATTATATTATAAATAACTTTTCTGCCAATAAATTTGACAATGTACAATAAAATATATTAGTAGACAAATTTCTGGGAAAATGTCTAATTATAAAAACTAAGAGAGAGATGAAAGAGATAACTTAGAATGTACTATAAATATTGTCTATTGATTCAATCATTAAATAGCTTAACATAAGGAAAATGTATGCACCAGATGGTTTTAGAAAAGAATTCCAACATGTTTGTTAGACACTTTTTTAAGGTAAAATAAAGAGGGAGCATTCTTTAAATTTGTGAGACTGATATAACCTTGATGGCAAACATGACAAGGGCATTAGGAGAAAGAAAAGTCACAAGCTAAACCCACTTATGAATATAATTCATGCAGTCTTTTCAAATTTAGAAGATTAATAGTTGGAAGAGAAAGAGAAGACGCCATGATCCCCAAAGCCAGAGAATACAAATTACTATCACCTATTAATTTTTGAGAGGTGTGATCCATTCTCCATGTGGAATTCTTGGCAAGAAGATCTAAGTAAAACTGGTGAAAATTTTACAGATTCCATTTGGTGGTGTATATATACAAAAGACTGTATGGGAACACCACATGGCCACATAAAAATCAAAGGATACTTGGGAAACCCATGATATTATGACCTTGAGAATAACCAAATGCAAATAAACACCCCATCAGAAAGACAGAGACTACTCTGAGTGGGGAAATATTAGGAGTAGAGTTCAAATTTTTAAAAAGGAAGTAATAAGAACTCTGGAGTGAGAAAGACAGTATATTCAGACATTAGGGGTGGGTTAAGATTCAGAAGAGGTTACACACTGTGGTCATATTTTTAAGAGGATCATGGCAACAAAAAAGAGAATTTTAAAGAAATGAAGCTACAGTTACCCCATGTTCTACCACTCCTTTTATAGGAATAACCAATTAAAGTATAGAAAACTGTACTGCATTTAAACATAAGGAAGATACAAGGTTGGAACTGAATCACATATAAATATATTATAAGAAAAAAACAATTTGAATAATGTACTAATACTTATTATGGCATAAAAGAAAAGTAGGCCCACAAAGCATATGAATGCACTGGCTTCATGTCACAAAATGAGCTAAGTGAGTTCAAAAGAGCTATAGGAAAATAAAAAGAAAGGCATAAATTAGAAATATAAAAGGTCAGATTAATAGGGTTGAAAACGTTTTTCAGAAATGGAGAAAAGAAGCATAAGCAGGAAGCACTGTAAATAAGAATAGACAAATTTGAAATTAAAAAATGGAAGGAAAAGGAAAAATATGAAAATAATCAAATAGTGAATAAAATAAAACCAAACCAAGATTAACTTGGAAGGCAAAGAAATTCCAACATACATATAATTGGAAATCCCAGAAAAGAAAACAAAAGCAATGGATCAAAACATAAGTAAAAATATTTAACTCAATAGGCCAAACTGAATCAGGATGGGTTTTAATGCAATGTGACTGAAATCCTCACAAGCAAAGAAAATTTGGTCATGGTAGTAGAAAAGGGTAGGAAATAGGAGACAGATGTCTATGTGATAGAGGCAGAGACTGAGTTATGGATCACCAGCAAGCCACCACTAGAACATTACAGATTTCAGAGAAATATGCCTACTGACACATGGATTTTGAACTTCTACCACCCAAAACTGAGACAATAAATTCTTGTTGTTTAAGCTAACCATTCTGTAGATTTTCTTATAGTGACCATGGCAAACTAAGAGAGAAAGGGACTACTAGGTAACTGGGAAAATCAGTCTAGAATGAACAAAACCAAAACAAATTCTAGGAAATCTACTGCACCTCAAATATCTTAAATATACCTTAAATATCTATTGGACCTTAAATAACACCAAATACCCAATACGGAAAAGAAAATAAATTTTCATTAGCCTTCTCAATATCAATACTTCCAAAGAAAACACAATAACACAATTGAACTATATTTTTGAGATAATAGAGGAAACGAAATGCAGTGCAATACTTGTAGATACGGCCCAAATTATTTTTCAGGTAAATTAAAGAATAACAATAATGAGCACTGAAGACCTCAGGGACTTTTGTGCTCATGAGCTTTTACTAAAGAAATCCCTCAAGAATGAGCTTCAGATAAAAAAAAAAGTGTTAAGGAAAGCTTTAGCCTAATGTCTCGTGGTAAGCAAGGTATAATTAACCATATTAACAAGTCTAGGTCAGAGGAATAAAGGTGACATGATATTAGGTAAATGCTATCTGCTTATCATATAGATATGAAAAAATACTCAAATGTGGTGGAAGATGGCAGAAAGAAGTGCTAAAGTAAAATAAATTTGTTGATTGACTTTCAATGTTAATTGTGAATAAATTATATCAGTATCAGAATTAATTTAAAGTAGCAGAAGAGTAAAGAAGTTACTAATTATTTTTATAATATTATACTGGTAACATTTTAACAACAGTTTAAACATTTCTAAATCCCAAAAGATATTTAAAAATAAATAAAACAGATCAAATATAAAAGATGCTACAATATAAACTAACATAGAAGAACTAGAGTCAAAAATGTTAAATCCACAGAGTTATCTACAGATTCTATGAAATTTGTACCAAAACACAAATGGTGCTTTTTACAAAAATGAAAATAATAATCCTAAAATTTATATGGAATGGCAAGGACTCTGAATATCAAGACAATGTTGGAAAACCATATTAAAATTGGAAGATTTAGACTTCCTGATTTCAAAATTTACTACAGAACTAGAGTAATCAAAATAGTATGGTACTTGCATTAGGAAAAATATTTACAACCATGGAATAGAAATGAGAGTCCAGAAATAAACCTAACCTTCACGGTAAACTAATTTTCAACAAGGGTGCCAAGAATATTCAATGGGGGAAAAATAGTCTTTTCAATAAATGGTCCTGGAAGAAACAGAAATCTACATGCAAAAGAATGAAGTAGGACCCTTCCTTCACAACATTTATGAAAATTAATTAAAAATAGATAACAATTTCAATGTAAGAGTTAAAACTGTAAAATTCTTAGAAGAAACCCAAGGAGAAAATCTTCATGACGTTGGATTTGGTGATGGTTTGCTCGATTTGACACCAAAAGCACAGGCAATGAAATAAAGAAAAATAGACAAAGTTAACTTTATAAAAATTAAAAACTTTTATGCATCAGAGGACACTATTGAGAGAGTGAAAAGACAATCCATAGAATGCGAGAAAATAATTGCAAATAATATATTTGATAATGGTCAAGAATCCAGAAAATTAAGAGAAGAAGAAGAAGACAAAAAAAATCCTCCTAAAATTCATCCACAAAAAGATAAAAGAACCAATTAGAAATGGGCAAAGGACTTGAATAGGCATTTTCCCTAAGAAAATATACAAAATACCAACAAGCATAAGAAAAGATGTTCAACATGACTGGTCACTAGGGAAATGCAAATTAAAACCACAATGAGAGACCATTTCATATCCACTGGGATGACTTATCAAATTGGAATCTTTGTACACTGCTAATGTAGATGTAGAATGGTACAACTTCTGTGGAAAGCAGTTGGGCAGTTTCTCAATAAATTAAATGTAATATTACCAGATAACCCAAAAATGCCACTCCTAAATATATATCCAGAGGAATTGAAAACAGATGTTCAAACAAAATCTGCACAGGAATATTCATAGTGGCACTATGCACAATAGCCAAAGGGTAGAGATAACTAAAGTGCCCATCAACTGATGCATGGATAAACAAATTATATTAAAACAATGGAATATTGTTCAGCCAGAAAAAGGGATGAAGTCTGGCACATTCTGGAAGAAACTTTACAACATTATGCTCATCAAAGGAAGCCAGACACAAAAGGTACATGATGTGTGATTTAATTTATATGACATGGCCAGAAGAGACAAATCCATAGTGACAGAAGGCAGATTAGTGCTTGACAGAGAGAACTAGAGGTTGAGGGGAGGGAAAATAGGGAGTGACTACATAATGGGTACAGCGTTTCATTTTTGGCATATGAAAATGATCTCGAACTAGGTGGAGTTGAGAGCTGCACAATTATAAATGTACTAAATGCCACAAAATGACCCCTTAAAATTGTTAAAATGGTGAATTTTATATTACATGTATTTTATCATAATAAAAATAAATAAAATATATTATTTGTGTCAATAAATGTAAATTACTCAAAGAAGCCCTTAAATGAAAATTATTTTCAAACTACTTAAATACCAAAACCTACTTTGGTGCATATAAGAGATTTTTATGAAATCAAAAGCAAGTTTAAAAATAAAAATAAGCCAGGGTATTTTGTGAAATACAGTTAAAACACAGGGTTCAGGGACATTTCATGGAATTAAATAATTAAATCAGTAAAAGAGAAAAAATGACATAAAAAGGCAACTCATACAGCTTGAAAATAGGTCAACAAACTAAATCAAAATTTAGCAGAGGAAAAGAATTACTGAGATAGAAGCTAAAATTAGCACAGTAGAAACAGGACAGTAATAGAACTGACAAATATATCCAACAACTGATTATTTGAAAAGAAATCAACAAAAAAGATCAAACCACGAACCAACCTAGTTTTTAAAAAGCGAGAAAGCACATTATGTATCAAAGGAAATGGAAGAAATCTCTAAAAATTTCATAAATGACTACTATGAAAAGTTCTAAATAAAATGGATATATTTCTAAAAAATATAATTTATTTTACTACACTAAATAGAAAAAGTCTAAACTGTCCAGTTTCCATAAAATAAAAAGAAAAATTTCCAAAAATCTCTCCTACATAAAAAGAACCAGGCCCAGATGATTTTACAGGGAAATTCCACCAAACCTTTAAAGATAAAAAAAGATCAATGGATATTTACTCAGCTCCAGTACACTGAAGGAGAAAACATTCTAAATTCTTCTCATAAAGGCCAATAAAACACTGATACCAAAACCTGTCAAAAACAATATCAAAAAACAAAAAAAACAAAAAAAAAACTACAGGCTGATCTCCTTTGTAAGTACTGATGAAAAATATTACATGACATATTAGGAAACAGAACCCAATAGAACGTTAAATAAATAATGCACCATGATCCAATTCATTTTACTATATGAATGCAAAAGAAATGCAATATTAGAAATATACTAATATAATTAGCAAATTAATAACATGAAGAAATCATGTGATATGAATGCAAAAGAAATTCAATATTAGAAATATACTAATATAATTAGCAAATTAATAACATGAAGAAATCATGTGATTTTCAACATAGATAACAGAAAAAGCATTTGACAATACATTCATGACTAAAATACTAAACAAAATGATAATTGATGGATATCTCATTATCATAACAAAATATTTATATCTCAGCTACAATAGTATTTCACTTAATGGAGAAATTTAAAGGCATTCCAATAAAGTCATGTACCAGACTTGTATACCTACAACCTCTATTATTATCTAACATTGTTTTGGGATATCCAAAGTATCTATACACAGATTATATGATAGTGTATATGGGAAATTCAAAAGTAACAATAAAACTGATAAAAGAACTTGGTAAACAGCAGGATATAAAATTGAAAGAAAGAAATAACCTTCAAAGAGAAAGTCAATAATAGAGATAATAAAAAATAAAAAGACACAGCTACAATAGGGGAAAATGCATAGGCATAAACCTTAATGAGAAACTTGCAAAACACTCCTGGAAGTCATAAAAGCTAGACTTGAGTAAAGAAACAGATATTTGTACACTGGTGTTTTTATAAAGGAATACTCAACACCATAAAATATCTGCTCTCCCTAAGTTAATTTATAAATTCGACATGATCCAAATAATAATTCCATAAGATTTTCCCAGAGCAAAACTCCAAAAGAAGAGAACAGTGTGTATATGTGTGTGTGTGTGTGTGTGTGTGTGTGTGTGCATGTGTGTGGGGGCAGGTAACCATACTAAACATACAAACATATTTTTAATGCCTCTGCAATCACAACAGTGTTTTATGGGTACATGAATAGAAAAGCTTTCCAATTGCAACAAAATAGGAACCCACAGATAAACTCAAAGCATATGAAAATGTAATATATCGTTATGGCAGATACCAAAACAACAGAGTCATTATGTCATTTAAGTGATTTTGTTTTTTTTTGTTTTAATTCATTGAGGTATGTGTGATTATATTTATTTGTTCTATGGGAACACTTTTGTTGGCTAAATTATTTTATGGGTCACTTGTTTTTCTTTCATTACTTGCTTTCTTTGTTATGCAAATATACATTATACATTTTTGTGCATGTATAAATAAATGTGTAAGTATATGTACATATAAGTATTTTTATGTTGTGGTTATATATATATATATAAAACATAATACATATAACATAAAATTTGCCATTTTAACCATTTTATCTGTACAACTTAGTGGCAGTAATTAAATTTACAATGTCATGCTAATATAAACACTATCCATTACCAACACTTTCAATACCCAAAACAGAAGCCTTTTGCCCATTAAGCAATAACTCCCCTCTCCTCCCCAGCCCCAGTGACCTCTAGTCTATATTCTCTCTATTCTCTCTCGTTTGTTCTAGATATTTTGTACAAGTGGAATATTACAATATTTTTACTTTTGTATCTGGTTTATTTCATTTACCATCTTATTTTCAAGATTCATGTTGTAGCATGTATCATCCTTTTCTATGGCGGTATCCATTGTACCTATATATCACATTTTGTTTATCCACTCACCTGTTGATGGACATTAATTTTGTCCATCTTTTGGCTACTGTGAATAATCTAGTAGCATCACCATTTTACATTTCCACTAGCAACCTATGAGAGTTCTAATTTCTCCATGTTCTTGCCAACACTTATTTTTCATTATTTTAAAAACAGCCATCCTAGTGAGTCTGAAATGATATTTCATTGCCATTTTGATTTACATTTCCCTAATGACTAATGATGTTGACCATCTTTCATATGCTTTTTTGATCTTTTGTACATCTCCTTTTGAGAATTGTCTATTCAAGCCCTTTTTCCATTTTTTAATTTGCCGTGTGCCTTTTTGTTATCGAGTTTCAGGAGTCCTCTATGCATTCTGGATATTAAACCCTTACCAGATATATGAAGTGCAATTACTTTTTTCCCATTTTGTGGACTGTGTTTTCATTCAATTGATAGGGCCCTTTAATGCACAGAAGTTTCTAATTTTTATAATCTATTTTTTTCTTTTGCTACTTTGTTTTTGGTATCATAGCTAAGAATCCATTTCAAATACAAAGTCTTGATGATTTCTCCCTGTTTTTAAAGAGTTTTATTGCTTTAGCTATTATTTTTAAACAGTATAATATTGATCTGTTTTGAGTAAATTGTTGTATACAGTATGAAGTACAGGTCTAATTTCATTCTTTTGCAAATGGCTATTTATTTTCCCTGCACTTTTTTGAGGAAACTATTCTTTCCCCATTGAGTGGTCCTAGTAACCTGTTTTAAAATAATTAAATTTCTCAATTACATTCCATTTTTTCTTCTTGCAGCATTTTAAACATGTCATCCCATTGTCTTCTGATCTCTAAGGTTTCTGATGATAAATCAGCACTTAATCCTATTGAGGATCCCTTGTACATGATGAATCACTTCTCTGTCTTTGACATTGAAATATTTGAATTAAATTTGTCTGATTTTTATCTCTTGAGGATCCCTTGTACATAATGAATCATCTCTTTGTCTGGCATTGAAATATTTGAATTAAATTTGTTTAATTTTTATCTCTTTGAGTTTTGGAGTTCATTGAGCTCCTTGGATATGAATATTCATGTCTTTTGTCAAATTTGGGAAGTTTTTGACCATAATTTCTTCAAATATTTTCTTCCCCTTTCTGGACTCCCACGTGACTATATTAATACACTGCATGGTGTTGCACAGGTCCTGTAGGCTCTCTTCACCATTTTTTTTTCACCTTTTTTTTTCTTTCTACTCTTCACACTGAATAATTTCAATTGCACTACTTTCAAGTTCACTGATTCTTTCTTCTGTCCATTCAGTTCTGCTGTTGCGCTTCTAGTAATTGTGCTTTTCACATCTAGAATTTATTTTGTTTTGTTGTTTAAGATTTCTACCTCTTTACTGAATTCCTCCCTTTGTCCATGTATTGTCTTACTGATTTCCCTTAGTTCTTTGTCTATGTTTTCAGTTAGTTCACTGAACTTTTTGAGGAGAGTTTGCTTAATATTTAGAGTAGTAAAACCAATGTCTGGGCTTCCTCAGGAATGGTTTCTGTTACTTTATTTTCTTCCTTTGAATTGCCATCTTTTCCTGTTTCTTTGAATGCCTTGTGACTATTTGTTGAAATCCAGACATTTGGATATTTTGATATGTTAATTCTGGAGGTCATATTTTCCCCTTTCTGCAGAGTTTTGTTTAGTTTTTCCTCATTGTTGAAGGCTTTAGTGTAGTCCATCTTTGGTGAAATCTTCTGACTATGTGTCTTGCATGTTCAGATATACATGAACACTCTGAATGGCCCACTCTCCCCAGGAAATTCTCCTCAGCTCTTATTCCATGCCCTGGGTGCTCTGTTGCATGTGTCAACTTTAATCTTTTGCCCCAAGTGGCTGCAGTTTGATTGCCTTATTACAATGTTTTATTAGCCATGCCTCCCACTTCTCCACCCAGCATCAACTGTAGGACAGGTGAGACAGAGACAAGATCAGTCCTTCAGGCTTCCACCAGACAAGCTGGAAACCATGCATACACCCCAGTCTGTGAATATGGTGGTCTCTGTTTTCACTGGACCTGGGACCAGGGATCTACACTAAGAGTGCAAACTGCTGCTGCGCTGAACCAGATAGTGGATAGGAAAACGCTAATAAAAGCACCACAAGGGACTTTCCTACCATTTTTAAATTTCCCTTTTATTGATTCAGCATTCATTTGGTAGCAGTAAACCTCTGATTGCTTTCAAGAGTTCTAGAAAGGTGGTTCTCCCAGTTTCTGCTTGTTTTAAAATGTTTCTGTGGGAGGACAGGATTTTTCAACTTCCTGCTCCACCATTGTGCTGTCATTATTCTCCTTTTGTAGTATATGTTTATAGAATTTATATAGGTATTTGTGCCAGTTTGGATGTATTATGGCCCCCAAATGCCATTATCTTTGATGCAATCTTGTGGGGTCAGATTGATTAATCTTTTTGATTAGGGTGTGACCTTTTGATTGGATGTTTCCATGGAGATATGACCCACCCAACTGTTGGTGATGAATTTGATTGGATAATTTCCATGGAGGTGTTATCCCACCCATTCAGGGTGGGTCTGAATTAAATCACTGGAATCATATAAATGAGCTGACAAGCAGAAGGAACTCAGTGCAGCTGTGAGTGACATTTTGGAGAGCTGCTGCAGCTAAGAGAGGAAAAAACACCTCAAGAGCCACATTTTGGAGAACACCATTTTGAAACGCCACCTGGGAGCAAGAGGATGCCGGCCACATGCCTTCCCAACTAACAGAGGTTTTCCAGGTGCCAATGGCCTTTCTCTAGTGAAAGTACCCTATTGTTGATGGACATTTTATGGCCTTAAGACTGTAACTTTGTAACCAAATGAACCCCTTTTATTAAAACCAATCCATTTCTCGTATTTTGCATAATGGTAGCATTAGCAAACTGGAACAGTACTTTTTCCCATATGAAAAAACTGTGCATTTCTTTTTTTAATTGAGATAAAATTCGTAGAGCATAAAATTCACCTTTAACCATTTTAAAGCTTACAATTCAATGGCTTTTTGTACGTTCATAGTGTTATGCAACCATCACCATTACCTAATTCTGTGGGTTCCTTTTGGAATACTCATTTTTTATACATATAAAGGGGCTATGTTCATGCTTCAAGCTAGAAGAAATTTTGTTGTGTTTGAGAGCTAGTCTTCACCTCCACCTCTCTACTCACAATGTCTTTTTCTTAACTCTGCTTCCAAAGGCTTGATTACAAATAAAGTCAATCCTTTTTATTCCTTGCTCAGCACTTGGCCTCCTATGTTTATCCTTGAAACCAAATTAAATCCAGACAAACTCATGATATCTTTCCATCTTGGAAAACCCACTCTCAATTTTGCAAATGAGAACTAATTGGTTCTTTATAATTGGGTTATTCAGTATTCAAATTTTATGTCATTTTTAATATTTGCAATCAAAAGTGTCCTTTTGCTCTAACATGTTAAAACACTGCTGACCATAATTGCTTTTGGAAGCCCCAACTCTTATTTCATGTTCTGTGCTTTCAGATATCTGTTAGTCTATTTCAAGGATGAATTTGGTATTTGTTTATCTTTGTCACTTTGTATGATTTCCAAAAAGTAAAGAGGGATATGTTGAAGTTACTTTGTGTTTTTAAAATAAGAATTCCTTTTCCAAAGATTTTTTAATAACCTCATATATGATGTATCACTTACAGTATTTCAGTGTTCAAATTAGAAATGAAATTATACTGACATTCAAGCTTCATACAATGAAGGTAAGGGCCACTGGCTATTTTGAAATCTGGCAATGAAGTTGTCCAGAATTCTCCAAAGTTAACAGAAGGTCAAAAAAATCTGAGAAAAAAAGACTCACTGAAAACCTGGTACTAATAACCTTAAAAATGTACACCATAACACTTCAGTAATTTCACAGGCGGAAAAATGGGAAGTGTGTTTACACTATTTGCCATAAGCCAATTTCTTCTACATCAAGCCATATGGTTTGGGAAACTGGGAGTTTCATGAGAATTCTGAGTGAAATTTAACAGTACTGTCTGAAAACAGAGAAAGTCAAGAAGTTTATAAGTGATAGTAGGACAGAGTAGGGAATATTATTTTTCTTTTCTCTTTCTCTTTTTTTAAACATTACATATTACAATACCGCACTTTTAAAACCGAATAGTGTTTTTCAAATTTTCTCAAAATTGTTACATTGCTGCATGAACTGCAAAAATTTTGTTGTTTGGACTGCATTATTGGTAGCTTCTCTTCTTATGTGTAAGGTTATAACACTTAAATAATGCAATATGTAGCTAATCATTTTTAAACATTAATTATAATCATTTCAGTTTCAAAATTATACTTAGCATTATAAACATTTCTGTGGATTCATTAAGAGAAATTTATGAGGAAGTCTGATCAAAAATTGCATTTTTAGCATCTCTACGGTTTTGTAGATTGGGCATTTCTCCCTTTGAAATCTGGAAAACAACTTAATAAGAAAGACAAGAACTTTTATTTTATGCTTTTTTTCAGTATATGGATTTATCATACGGACTCTATAATATCAAAAGCAATGCTACTTAAAATATTAAAAGTTTGAAGTTTGCAATAAATGCACTTCCCAGCTTATTAATTTTATTTGAGGATTTTGGATTATAGCACAAGTAAGTTTTCAGAATAATAAATATATTGAATTAAAACCTGAATATATTTATACAAAAGTGATTAATCCGAAAAAATACCTTTTAAAATCTTACAAAAGTTTTCCAACAATCAAGTCAAAAGTGTCTTTCCTGCATATTTCTTCTGAAAACATAAAGACACTTGGTTCCTCACCATCTACTCTAGAATGCCTTAAGCTGATAGCAGCACTGACAGAAGAAAAGTCACACATTGAATTGATTAGTTTGAAAACAATCACTCCTGTAATTAGGATAGGTCAGGAAAAGTTTCTTTATAAATAATTTATCAGAAACTACTCTATAAAAACCTAGGGAAATGTCAGGCCAGGTGCAATCTTTTTAAACTATTCCTGTATAAATCAATTAAGGTGCTTTATTTTGACACCTAGTGTCAGTATTTACCAAATGCAGATAGACAAGTCCATCCCTGCAGCATGCATTTGCAAATAACTTTACTCATTAATGTTTAATTAAGACAGAGGAAAACTGTCCTTGATATTTTGCTGCAATTAGTGCTCTCTATACCCCACTGACTTCCCATGATGAATTACTTTTCAAATGAAAAGTGAAGTGATTAAAACTGGAGACACTCCATCTACTATGCATTGCCCATACCACATTTTGAAGAGAAACCCAAACACTGCTATGCATAGCTAAAGTGCAAGTGAAATTATTAGCTATTGTTGATTTCAACTGTGAAGCTTCTCTTTGATGATGACTTTGACATTATATAACATGTAAATACCAATTTATCCCCAACAAATCATAATGTCCCACAATACTAGAGTTTTAATTCAATCCTCTCAAGTTAAGTCCTTCTAGAAACATTGTGAATAGCAAAAGCCACAAAATTTTCTAGAATGGTACTCTGATCATTTCACTTCTAGTTTTATCTTTTATTGTTGAAATGGACTCCATTACCAATCTTGCCCAACATCCTCATTTTATCAAACAACCAACTAAAACCCAACACTGCACAGTAACAACAACAACAACAAAAGACTGAAGTACAGGGAAATCAGTTTACTTTTACAATTTTACACAATTAAGTGGCACCTCTAGAATTTAAATATAGTTGTTCTTAATGAAAATACTTCCTCACATCCTCCATTCTCAAATCTTCATGTCCATATTAGACTTGGAACAGCACATCTATTATGGAAATAATTATGAATTCTGATCAGAAATTATACAAAAAAGTTGGAACATTTTTAAAACATTTTATTACCTATATGTTTTATGTTATGTCTAATACTAATGAACCAACTAAGATGTTGTTGGTAATGGTAGATAACTATTTGCTAATTTCTTTTAAAGAGCATGTTCCGCTTATTTAATATTCTCTTAATTCCAGAATTTCTCCCCAGCTATATGAATACTCAGAATTTAAAAACTAATAGCTCAAGTACTGGGTTCACCCGACAGATATGTCATGCTTGTTCTATACAGTTAATTATTTCCAACATGAAAATTATTGTGAAATTTCACATATAAATCCAGATTTCTAAATTCTCTATAAATAAAATTAGAAGATCTGGCCCAAATGACCTTGCATTGTCACATGACTACAGTGTTGCCAGAGCTGAGTAGCACTGGGCCATTTTGAATAAGGCATGGACTCCAGTTCTCCACAGTCCCCATCGCTCCCTATTACCCCCAACTTTTGTGCTTGCACCATTGTATTTTTAATACCCGGCCTGCTCATTTATAATACCTGCCCAGTCCTTGGAGGCTTTTGAATATGCAATGTCTGAAATAATTCCTCCAGTGGTGAAACTACTGAATAAGACCTGGAAATAAATTCACAAGAAAAAAAAAAAAGATTTTGAAATTATATAGCATGGGTTTATTTATAATTGGCTTAAACAATTTTTTTTTTTTTTTTTTTTGGTATACTATGCTGAAATGTTCATGACCATTAAAATAATCTCCAAATATACAAACAATTTATATATGATATGTTAGTTCTTTAAAATCATGGAACTAGTGAGCAGGGATACATTACCTTTGTTCAGAATTGTGCAAAAAGTCAATGGTGTTAGGCCATGGTCAAAAGTTATGAAATAAATGACTTTCAGTAATCAGTTCTCAAGGGTGTACTTATATGCTACTGAAATGGATAAGTTTAAGGCCATGAGCCAAGAAACATTAGGGGTTAGATATGGAGAGCTGCGTTGAGTTGTAGTTACAAACTAGTGGCACAGTCAGGAAAGATTCAGTCAAGGTGTAAAGAGAAAGTCAACCTGGCTGGAGTAGAGATTACAACATGGGGAGGTGACGAAGTAGAGATCAGAGAAAGACCTAACATCAAGAGCTTGAACTTGATTGCTTAGTCTTCTAAAGTTGTTATGGTTAGCTAATATGAATGAGAATATACTTAACACGGCTAATTGGTTTTTATCCTCAGAAAACATTGTATTCTATTTGGAAAATAGTTTCCTGTACCCCTTTCACATACCATGTCTCTCTGTCTCATCAACAGGAAACAAAACTACATAAATTTTGACAATGGCTGTGCTTAGGTTTAAACTCCAACATGATCTCAAATTACCATGAGGGAATAAACCTATGGAAAGTTAAGAAAATGTACACCGAGGAGGAAATGTGAACAGACCCTTAACAGTGGCTTCACTATTGGGTTGTGCTTATGATAACAATTCAGACCTTGAGCTATCCAGCAAGCACACTGATGGAGAACTCTTACCAGAGCCCCTGCTGTTAGTTCTGACAGATTTACCACACATGGCTGCACATGGCTACACTTGTACCCACTCAAGTGTGTAAGAATGTCTAGTGCTGAGCCACAGAGAATTTGCCTCAGTAATGTTTTAATTGCAGTGCTACCTCAAACCAAAGAAGTTAAGCTGATAGAAACGTTGCCCACATCATTATATTGCTGCTTTCTTCAATGCAAAGAATTATGTTATGTGGAGGTAAATAATTCCATGATCTCTCATTACATGTGAAAATGTTGAGAATGCCCTTTGGATTGCTCACCTACATTACAGACATTATTTATCCTTTTTCGCATAAAGAATCTAAACACCCATATATTTTACTGAAGATTGGAAATATCAGCCAATGTGGGAAATATACATATGCATTTTCCATCTATCTGAGAAACCAAACCAAAGTATTTAAAGAGAAGGAGAGGATTTTGAAAATAAGCAATATTCTGACAAATAATTAACAGAAACCTTGGGAGGTTCAGTTCAATTTGAGACACCGAATTTTACCATTGCATCATGTAATCTCTCTTTTTAAAGTTTGACTATTGATACATTGGGGTAATAACATTTTAAGATTTTAGTATTGTCCGTTATTTAATTCACTATAAGAGAAAGAATGATGCAATTATTTTTAAAATGGACTTTTAAATTTAACAGATCCAAATTGAAATCTGAGCTCTTCTTCTTAGTAGCTAGAACAGTTAATGGCTAAACTATTGTAATAAAGATACTTACCTTTCAGAAACTTTGAGGAGACTAATTAAAATAATAATATATATACCACCTTGCATAGTGGCTGGCATATAGTATGTTCTCCAACAATAGTATTAATGTAAATATTTATTATGCATAGGTTATATAATATATAAAATTCATAATTTTCCCATTTGGTTGTTTTAAATATTTGCACGTTTAGGTGAATGTATGTTAGTGTCCATATAATTTATTTTTTAAAAAATCAACTTCTTTTCCAGAAATCAAATGAATGGATAAACTAATTTTTATAAGCCAGTAGCATTACAATGTTAGATCAAATCACAAAATGAGGTATGCGTATTATCCACAATCTGAAGTATTTTGAAAGATTTTAATGACCATGCTCTAAGATAAGATAAAATATAAATTTATTAAAATTAAATTCATAAATCCAATAATCAATCTAGCTCTGATAGGGGTGGAAGAAAATCACAAGGAAGTAGAAATGCAATATTTAACATCACTTCAGAAACCACCTGGAGATTTGGTCATAGCCCAGCATTATCTAAGTATTTTATGGACAACATATAATAAGTAAGAAGAATTTATACAGCAATTTATAATTGACCCATAATATTATGCATTTTATTACTTAATACCCCACAATACAAAATGTTAAGTAATATTATTGAATATTTAGACAGTTATGTCCTTGCTGAATTTAGAAGGCAAGTTCAAGCAGGAGCCAAGACTGTACTCCAAATACTGTCATTTCAAATGCTTTTTGCTTTTCCTTCACCATAGCCTACTGACTTTTGGTTCTCTGGCTCTATTTTAACTTAAGTGTGCATTTTATGGCTGATATTCTGAAATCTCCTAGCAACTAAACTTAAAAAGTCAACCATACGCCAACTCAAGATTCCTCTAGAACAGAGATGTCCATTTTGGAACTTTTACCCTCAATATCTTTCAAGATAACCTTTCTTTGCTTTAAGAGCAGAACATAAGGCTCCAACTTTTGCATGAAATATGGAATAGTTGTCCTTACAGGCCTGACTTAGTGCAGTCACTATTCATCACACACAAAATATCCCAGCTCCTATTACCCCAGGAATGGGCTGCATGGTGTTGCCATATGAGCAGCAGCTCTATTTCAAATTGAACCTGCAATTAAGAGAATTGTGCACCTGCTCCTTCTGATTTAGGGATCATATGGAAAGTCTCTATTTGGTGTTAACGGAAGCATTCTAATGTATTCTTTCCTCTTAACAAGTTACAGAAACCTCTCATTTAACCTCAGTTTCAGCTTCTATGTGAGGTGATCATTTCTTAACGGGGTCCATAAGTACATCACAAAATGAGTTTTCCATGTGCCACATGGCCATATGTGCTTTATTAACATGTTTTTATATATCACATGTACCCTCCAACTTGAGTAAAACAAAATGCCAATGTTTTTGCACAAATATGGTTTAAAATAAAACGTAGGCAAACAAGCAGAAAAGATGATTTTGGTTGTATACATGCAGAACTATTTTGAGAAAGTTTTGGACTTTCCTGGTGGTAAACCTGTCGCCCTACTCAAAGAAACGTGGGATGGTCCTACAGAAGGACAACTGCCTTTGTCTGATATCTAGCCAATATTTTATTTCCCCATACACCAAACCATGCAGAATTGCTTTGTCAAAATTCAACTCTTTGGTGTGATGTAATGAGAAAATATTGTAAACCCATACAAAGAAATTGTCCCATAAATTTGTCATTTTTTTCCTACCACAATGAGGATGTGGTAAACTATATAGTTGATCTAGTTTTCCTTTTCATGGTGGCTGATAATTTTTTTAATTAAATTCAGTTTTATTGAGATATATGCACATACCATACAATCATCCAGGTGTACAATCAACTGCTCACAGCACCATCATATAGTTACGCATTCATCACCCAAGTCTATTTTTGAACATTTGCCTTACACCAGAAAGAATAAGAATAAAAAATAAAAGTAAAAAAAAAAAAAATCACCCAAATCATCAATCCCCCATCCCACCCTATTTTTCATTTAGTTTGTGTCCCCATTTTTCTACTCATCCATCCATACACTAGATAAAGGGGGTGTGATCCACAAGGTTTTCACAATCACACTGTCACCCCTCATAAGTTACATTGTTATACAATCGTCTTCAAGAATCAAGGCTACTGGGTTGGAAGTGGCTAATAATTTTAAGCCAGGATTATGAACTATCATTAGTTAGAGATTCTTTTGGTTTACATTTTAGTATTAGCTTTATTCTTGACTTCATTTTAAATCTTTATCATTATTTTTCTCTCTTCTTCTTTTACCTATTTTTAATTTATTGTACCTTGTCATATTTTATGTATCCTTGTAATCAGTAATAAATTATTTCTAAAACAGTGCAGAATATAAACTAATAAATGTCTCAGTGTATTTCATAGTAGATGGATTCTTTAACAATCTGACCCCAACTTCTCTTGTTAGACTTCCCTCCACCATTCCTACTCACACATTCTTTCTCTATCCACACTAATTTTCTTAAAATTCTCTGGAACTATAGCTCTTATATTCACTGTCTGACAACACTGAACCTCTTACAATATATTTCTATTGTTATCTCCCTGTAAATTACATGGTTAAGGAAAAACAAGTTATTCTTTCACAACTCTTGGAATAAAAGGATGAATGAAGTGACAGCTTGAATAATGTCTATGGAGTGAGGAACATATTCATTTACTTTACCTTTTCTTTGATTTAATCTTACTTAGAAGGTACTGAAATATTCAAAACTATATTAAACTTCAGTAATTTATAAGATATTGAAATCTCAATAATAGAATAAAGTAAATGTTATCTCTCAAAGAGACTTTAAAAATTGGGGGAAAATCATAGCATGTTAGAAGACAAAAATGTCAGAAATGACTCCCAGTTCCAAGATAAATGTTTTCTGCAGTAGACTGCACATTTAATTTTCTTACTATTATGCACATTTAATAAATCTTTATTTTTAGATATGTTTTAATGACTTGAACAGATCATTTTTACTTAAAAAGCCAATTTGAAAATTTCAATTAGTCTGGAACATTAATTGATCAAATACTAATTGCAGTTAGATAACCTCAAAATCATTTCTTAGGCAGGGATTTTTAGTATGAACAGATTCACTGAATTAACTCACTAAAACGGGACTTGGGTAACCAATTTAAGTTAGAGTAACCTTTTCACAGAGACAAAAGGGAAAAGCAAAGTGGGGTAGGTCTACATCCTGAAATTTTCAGATTCTGGCCCACAGGACTGATGTGCTTAATATCCTGGAGCTAGCCCTATGAATGCTGCTACTCGAAGTAGGCTTTGTTCTGTTCCACTTTCAAGTAGAAGCAGAAAACTGGAGCCCAAGTGTTCTACTGAGTGAAAGGCATTTACTATTTGACTTCAGACTGGCTTATGTGGTTGGTTTGCTTTATTTATTTATTTATGGTCAGGATCACAAGTAGAAGGTATTGGCCCTTTGCAGAGCGAATGTTGCTGTCATCCCCCATTTCCTATGAGGTGTCACAGCTGCCACAAGGAGGGGTTTATAATGGCACAGTTCGGTGCCTTCATAATTTATTCTCTCTGATTTTATGCTCCGTTAGTCTCCTGCTCAACCATCCACTAACAAGCGGTGATATTAGCCAATAAATCAAAGACGTCTGCTTGTCACCACCAGATGCTTGGCCACATCGCTGCCGATTATGAGATGTACAAAAGGACAATTTCATGTAGGGAGCTCAGCAGAGGTGTTCCACTGATATTCTGTTTGATAGGGAACCAGTGTGAGGTGAATGTAGTAAAATTCAGTAACTTTTATGTCTTGTAGCAATGAAGAACTAGGTTGAAATAAAACTGGGAAGTAAATTAGGACCTCACCTTTATTATTACTCCTTTTGTGATCCTAAATCTCTTCCTTTATCACTTCAGTACAGGTTAGAGAAAGATGAAATCTTTTAATGTACTCAGTTTATTTTGCTGGGTGTAAGAATTTATCTTGCTTTTCTAAAAGCACCAAATAAGATATTTACAACCCCCTTTTAAAACAGACATCATTTCTAAAGAAATATAATATAGTATAATATTTCTTTTGATGATAGTCAATGCACAAGAAAATATGGTTCTATTTGTCCTTTACCAAAAAGCTGCTGTCAATTAATTAACACTATTCATTAGGTCTTAATTGCTCATATATTCCTATTTTTTCATTATTCAAATTACTGGTCTTTCATAATATACAGATATCATTGCGGTGATATATATAAGAACAATAAGAGCAGACTGAATTTCTAGAGTTCAAAAGACTATGCAAAATGTTTTATGAAATGGTCCTCAAAAAATTCTGAATCTTAAAAAGCAGAAAAGTTTACATTCTTTTCCTTTACATTAAAAGAAATAAGGTAGAAAAGAGATATTCCACTTTTTTTATTTCATTTAAAAAGTTTCTAGGTTTTTCTCTCCTGAGAAACTACCATATTTATACATTGGATACGTAACCCAGATTGTCAAATGCTAAATGAACAAGTTATTACAGAGCAATCAAACAGATCCTATGTTGTAAATCAAATGCATGCTAAGGTAAAACAATGCATATGTAAGTATGCAATCTGATTTGCTGTTAATTATTATGGCTCTTGTTTATCTCCTGACCATTTAAGCTACCATTGCTCTTCTCCTGTCTTTCCTACTGTTTTCTTTACCTTTCTAGAAGTCCTGAAAATGCCATGCTAAAGGATTCTGAAAATGAATGCCTGAAGTTATTCCACAGTGCCTCACTTCCAGTTAACTTTCTCAGAGACTAGTGAAACCATGTCTGTCATTTTGGTTTCCACAGCATTACATGGGTGGGCTTCTTATTTCCTTTTGTTATAAAGGTTTCTAAATTACTGTTTTTAAATGTTGTGTCATTTAAGCAACCTCAGTATAATAACCTTAATTTCCCAAGGAAAGCGTGTCAAGTAAACACAAAAACTTTTTAAAGTAAAAAAGCTCATTGTGTATATCCAAGTAATAAACACACATTTCACAATTCCACTCAACCTATAGGTGGTGATGCTGTATTGTTGTTGCTGTTGTTTTGTTTATTTGTTAATTGTATTTTGACTTTTACAGTATTTCATATGATGGTTTTATTTCTTTCCAGCCTAACAGGAATTCAAAGGTGCCATCTACTTAGAAAGCTCTAGACAGAAGATAATCCACTTGGAAGAATGTGCTTGAAGTCCTTTTTTATTTCTCTGAGCTACAGAATTTTTAATTAGTATTAAGTATTTAAGTACCACTTTATATTCTGCAAAGTTTTCACAAGTAACTTTTTAGTTTCACATCCCTATGAAGCATAAGAGTAAATTTACAGTTATATTAAGCACAGCAAACCAAGAAGTCATGCTAAAAATATACTGAATTCAAATGAAGAAGCAGGAAAATAGAAACCTTACTACAAATGCCTTGGCTTCTGCACAGCCACCATATCAAACAGGCATGCCACCTGTCATCTAAAGAAATATGTCAGTTTGTATTTCCCTACAATAAAAAAAATAAGGAATGACTTAAAAATGTGAAGGACTACAAAAACAGGGAGAAGGAGAAGATGATTAACGATCTGCACAGTATTTTCCATCAATGAGACAGTTTTTTGTTTGTTTGTTTGTTTTTGTATTAGAGAAGTCCTGGGTTTCCCAAAATATCCTGCATAAAATACAGGGTTCCTGTATACCATCCTATTATTAACACCTTGCAGTGGTGTGGTACCTTTTTTTACAGTTGATGAAAGCACATTTTTATAATTGCACTATCAACTAGAGTCCATGATTTAACTTAAGGTTTACTGTTTTTATTGTGCAGTTCCATGGATTTTTTTAAAAATTTATTCTAGTCACTTATTGATGAGACAATCTTAACACTAAGTTTGAAATGGTTTTGATGGAAAGTACTAGCCACCTGTTATCTTCATTGTGAACCCAGAGATCAACTCTACGTAGCTGTTTCTCTTCAATTCCTTATGTTGAAAAAGTGTTCAGATTTTCTCTGTAGCTCTTATAGCTTTTTTGGTGCTTCTGTGTGTCATTGTTATCTCATTCATAATCTCCAGGTAGAATTATGAAACCAGTCCTGAGAGTACCACCCAATATCAAGATAAAAGGTTTCATTTGTCCCAGTGGAATTAAGGATGCCAGACTGCATTGCCCTGAGTCCAAATACAGCTGATGATTTGCCAACTCAAGAGATGATTTTCTAGTTTCAAACCATAATGGACATAAGCAAATTTCCTTTGCTACCTGAGAGGGGAGAGTTGCAAATGCTCCTTGCAAACAATAAGCAAACAAATTATCTGCCTCTTTTTCTAAATTCTTCAAAGTGAAACAACCTGTCTTTCCAGGATGACTACCCTATGAACCAGTGATTCCGTCTTGATTTTCTCATCACAATTTCACCTGAATAACAGTCTATGGACATGCTATTAACTCACAGTCCAGCCGCATATATGCATCCTCATCTGAACTCAAAACCTTTTATACCATAGCAAAGTCCCCACTCCCATGATTGCTTCTTCTTCTGAATGCTTGTTTGGAAGCTCAGAGCCCTTGTGCCTTCCTAAACAGCCCATAACAAACCTGCTTTAGTCAAGGACAAAGGTCAAGAAAGTACACAATCTCTCTGGACAGGGACGAATGTAACTGTGGATATAAAATGGCATTGATTATGTCTTAGTCTTAAACACTGATCTTAGTAAAACGTCAGATTTTAGGCCCCTTCAGTCATAATGCTAGAGACCCAATGTCCTCATACTAAATGGAATATACATCTTTGTTTTAAAATCATATATTACTCCTTGTACTCCCCTATCCCTTGCAGAGCACTAAATGTCCAGATGGCTGCCACCGGAGAGCTTCTCCTGTTCATAAGTCCCAATAATAAATCCCAATAAATCTATGTCTGCTTCTGTGCCTGGTGTGTTTTTTTTTTTTTTTTTTTTTGGTCTCACAGCTGCACAAGCCCATGCTCTGAACAAACTTGGTCTGGGTCCAACTAACTGGCAAGCCAGCCAGGAGACTGAGACACTGCTGGCAGCAATAGGCATGGGTCCAGAGAAGGGAGACTCCACGGGGGAAATCCTAGATTGGCCCACATCATCCATGTGGGGCGGGGTGGCTACCGAAAGAATATGGGGATTCCCTGAAAACTCCAGCAGGGTTGCTAACCGTTTTGCAACAGATAGCAGGACAACTAAATCTTAGCAAAAGGAAAAGCAAATGCCAAGTAGCAGCAGCCATAGTCTGGCCCCTTTCAGGAGCCTTATGTATGGCTGCAGAGGCAGAACAGGTGGCAAAAATAGCAATCTGCTTAGAGGTTGATTCTTAGAATTAGATTCCTCTAATTCTTTAGGGAAGGAATTAAAGTTGGAGAGGGATACACAGCTCACTCAAGCAGACATGAAAGATGTCTTAACCAAGTGCTTGCATTGTATGGATGATCAACTGGAAGCACTGACCTATAGATATGTTTGAGCCCATGGTAGTAAATTACTCCGAGTTTGAGTCTGGAGAATACTAACTAATCTGGGGTAGGACCTAAAAGCATGGGACCCCATAGATTCTTCATCTGATGATGAAAAGAAAAGAAAGAGGTATGGGAAGTAGAGGAAGAGGAGCACTCCAGCAAGTACACCCAGTGCTACAGCAAAAAAATTAAAACAGCACAGGGGCGACCTGCCAGGGTGGACATTCAGCATTTATAACCTGCTGTGCAGAAATTCCATATTGCCATGAGAGATTATACTGCTGCTAAATTAGGTGACCTTAGGCAGCATTATAGGCAGAAAGCAAGGGAGTCATTACCTGATTGGCTTTTACAATATGGGACACAGGAACCAAGGGTGTAATTTAATTGGAATGGAAATGAGTAAACTAGCATCTATCACAACACACCTATCCCTATGCCAGCTCCTGCATACTGCCCTAAAACAGACAGAAATGGTATCTTTGTTAGCCTGGCTAATAGCTGCATGCAAGACTGCCTGGCCCAATGAGGGAGCTGTTCCACACTCTACTCCCCATTGGCAATCTATGGAAGAACTGCAAGATGTTTTGTGGGGTCCTGGGGTGAAATATGCAATATATTCTGCAAATTTTGCAGGCTTTGACAATGAAACTTTTGCAGTAGAGATGAAAGACACCATCCTGAAGTCTACTTCTAATCACTTTTTTGGACCCCTTGTATCCATTTTGAGTCCTCTAGTGTGGCAGCTCATTTTGAGATCTCCTCAAGCCATAGCAGATCTCAGAGAATCTAAGTGGCTCCAAAAAAGAAGAGTGAGGGCCACAGGAAAAACTCCCCAAGAGCATGACAGCCCTAATCAGGTCTCACCTAAACAAATGTGAGCTGATCTAATTGCCTCTGGGATAGAACTAGAAACCAGAGGTAAACAACCAAATGCTGTTTTAGTTAAATTGCAGAGCACTCAATGTCCAGATGGCCACAACCAAAGAACTTCTCCTGTTCTTAGGTCCCAACAAACCCACGCCTGCTTCTGCGCCTGGTGTGTTTTTTGGTCTTGCAGCAGCCCCAGCCCATGCTCTGCATGAATTCAGTCTGAGTGAGAACAGCTTGTAACCCTTACTGTCTATATAATATCTCTGCCACTCGTCATATATTTTTGGAAGCATTCTGCTTAGAAGAATTTACAGGCATTCTCTTTACCTGTAAAATGGGAATAAAAATAGTACCTACTTCAAATGGTGAGGTGAGGACTACATGAGCTAATACAATTTAAACCGTGTGCTTAAACCACAGCTTGGTGTATGGGACACACTGCTGGATGAATGTGGTTTGTTGTTATTGTGGTATTCACATGTTTTTCTAGAGCATGTTTATGTGTGTGTGTGTGTGTGTGCCAGAATTTATTGAAAAAATCATGTTATTCACCTATTAATTTGAACTAGAAAGCATATTTAGGAGTAAAATGTACTTTTTAACTCTTGATTTACATCAGTACATGAGTCTGGTTTTTAATGTATCAGGTAAACCAGTAATATATAACACATATTACACAAATTTATGTAATCATGCAAGCTTTATTGAACACTAAAGTTGCAGAAAGTAGCATTTATATAATACTGTAATGATTCAATTGCAAATGCACTAATAATTATGTTAATCAGCTTTTAGGTTATACAATTCATATGATAGCATCAAGAAAACATGACAAACGTTGTAAACATCTCATTTTGATTAGCATAATATATTTAAGTTAAAAAAAATTTAACTGATAAAGAAAATGTGAAACTGAACTCCTAGAGTTAGAATCTAGAATATAGGTTAGTTGGTGATGGAGTGGGGATAAGGACTAGAGAATTAAGGCTTAAAATGTAGAGTTTCTATCTGGAATGATAGAAATGTTTTGGTAATGGATGGAGGTAATGGTAGCACAACATTGTGAACGTAATTAACAGCACTGAAATATATATCTGAATGTGGTTAAAAGGGGAAATGTTAGGTGGTATTTTTTTAATTAAAAAAATTATGGAACTGTACAACACAGTGAACTCTCAGTTAAAACATGAACTATAGTTAATAGCCTAACTATAAAAATATGCTCTCATCAAGTGTAACAATCCTGTATTTTATACATGATTGTTCTGGAAGCTCACAACTTCTCTAATTAAAAAAATAGGTACAGATGCTCAGTACATTGAGATTAATTTTATTCTTGTGGATACAATTTCTGAAGGAGAAAAATGTGAAACTACTATTAAAAATACAACAAACCTGAGAATGTTTGAATTATGTAAATACTTTCTGGGCGTTGCCTCAAAGGAGGAAAATCTGGGTTTTAGCCGTAATATTCTACATTCATGAAAAATACCACAACCCCCTGGACCACTTATTTGTACATTTTTATAAACCTCTTTCTATCCCACTTGAGTGTAAGCTGAGAGTCATGATGGTATTGTTTGTTCATTCACTCATTCAATATTCAATTATTCACTCATCACCAATGTATCCTAGCATCCAAGTCCCCAATATTTTTGAATGAATGAAGGAATGAATGAATGACTTCATATTTCCATCTTTTAAATGGTAATTTTAGAGTAAAATATCTTTCAGCAAATAATTTTAAAATATAATGGTAGTGTAGTGAAATATATTGACAATGTGGCACATGTAAGAAAAACAGAATTTCTTATCTGCTCTTGCATTCTTTGTCTGAGAACATGCTCTGAATTTTACATGGAGCTTTGATGTGAGTTTTCCCACTCTCCTGAGACAGAGGGACAGCCAAGCTCAACACACAAACTAATAAAATTTTCAACTCTAGAGCCAAAGTTGCATGATGATCATTGTTGCCATTAAATTAATACCAGCCATGGCTGTGCATTCCTAAATGCCAAAACCACTCTAGGTACTTTACTCAAGTTACCTTGTTAATCCTCACCACCAGCCTCTAATGTTGGAATGGTAACTTCCAATTTAAATATGAGGATACAGAATGAAAGAGAACTTGTCCAAGACTACACACAGTTGTTGACAGCTGGGATTCTCAGCCAAATTCCTTTGACTCCAAAGCCCATGCTTATTCTATTCAGCAATCTCCAATAATGATCATGCATGCATCCACAATAATAATAACCTGGTAGCTGTGCTTTGTATTTGCAGTACAGTTCTCAATGATTCTCTATAAATACATATCAATGTCACTATTCTTGCATACAAACAAAGGGAGCACAGGAAACAAATTGTAAACCCATTTAGCATGCTGACCTACATGTCGCCAACTGAAATTATTATTATTCTATGATAACGAATGGAAGGAAAAATCTTTCCTTAAAAAGTGTTGAATGCTGGAATGAAGAAATAGACAGAAATAAGGGAAAGGAAACCTTACTTTGTATTAAATGTTATATATACCGACCTCTTTTGTACGGACCTTCACCTGCTTCCAAATTTAACAAGTGTTTAACATTTTAATACACTGTAAATTAAGTAAAACCTATAGATGATTTTTAAAAATGTAGTTATCACTTAAATGTCTTTGTTTTATTTAAAGTATGATTCTCTTTTTAGGTTCTAATGAATTGGGGTAGCTGGTGGTAGATACCTGAAACTATCAAACTACAACCCAGAACCCATGAATCTTGAAGACGATTGTATAAAAATGTAGCTTATGAGGGGTGACAATGCAACTGGGAAAGCCATAAGGACCGCACTCCCCTTTGTCTAGTTTATGGATTGATGAGTAGAAAAATGGGGGAAACAAACAAACAAACAAACAGACAAAGGCACCCAGTGTTCTCTTTTACTTTAATTGCTCTTTTTCACTTTAATTATTACTATTGTTATTTTTGTGTGTGTGCTAATGAAGGTGTCAGGGATTGATTTTGGTGATGAATGTACAACTATGTAATGGTACTGTGAACAATCGAATGTACGATTTGTTTTGTATGACTGCATGGTATGTGCATATATCTCAATAAAATGAAGATTAAAAAAAAAAAGTATGAGTCTCTTTTTTTCACTTCCTTTCCCTAATCAATCTTACTTGAGATTTTTGAATATGGCCAAGAAGATATTTTTCACCCCTCAAAAAACAAGTTATGATCATTACTGTCATTTTCTGAAGATTCTATTTGGAGAGCCTAATCTATACTCGGCTTAGTCTAGGAACAAAGAAGGTAGGAGGGAAATAGCTTTTATAATTCATGTAAACCAAAACCCGACACATCTCCCTTTTCAAAATGAGGAGTTGAATGATGCGTCTAAAATCCAAATCCGTTCTCAGCAGGACCCATGTCTCCGCTTTCCTAATCCGGAGCTGTTTTTTAAAACAGTTGCTTAGGAGACTCTGAAAGTTTCTCCCTGCAGAGTCATAGACAACCATTCAAGACTCTTGAAAGACTATTGGTTCTCTTGTGTATGTGCTCAGTAGAATTAAAATTGTTATTGGACCTTGTTACGAACTTGGGTATTTGTTTTGTTAATAAGATAATATTGCTATAATTTTCTAAAACGTCATGTTTCTGTTGTCTGATCTACATTTGCATTGGCCTTAATTGTACAAATATTTTTTTTTCAAATTACTTAATGGTTCTTGGTGTATATAATGTCTAATCTGTGAAGGCCCTGAGCAGCAAACATTTCTCGTATTTCCAATATTTTAAAGCATTTTAATTTTTTTATAATGTAAAATGACCTGAATGAGAATTTGGTTCTGTGCATAGACTTCTTTTCAAAGAGTACGGTCACATAAGGGGTAAGTAAAGAGTACTCTTATAGTGGAGAAACCTGACAAATATTCTCTCAGCAAGGTGATAAAGGTCAATATCAATAGTGATAAGTAAAGGTGATAGTAAATCTACAAAATACTGAGCAGTACTGCTCAAAACTGTCAGGGTCATCAAAAACAAAACAAAGCAAAACAAACAAACAAAAAGGCTAAAAACCTGCCACAGCCAAGATGAGTCTAAGGATACATAACTAACTAAAGGTAATGTGGTATCCTGGATTGTATTCTGGAACAGAAAAAGTACAATAGGTACAAATTAAGGAAACCTGAATCACACTATGGACTTTAGTTAATAATAATGTATCAATATTAGCACATAAATTATAACAAACGTACTATACTATACTATATTAGTATATTAGTATATTAGTACTAATATTAGTATATTAGCATGTTAGTACTATACTAATGCAAGATATTAATAATAGGGGAAACTGAAAGTCAGGGACATGGGAACTCTCTCTACTCTCTTCATAATCTTTCTGTAGATCTGAAACTATTCAATAAAATAATAAAAATCATGCCCAACCATGGTGTTACACCATGAATTTAAAAACAGGGAAATACAATTGCCCTTTTAAAGATACATGATGAATGGAGGCTTAAAATAGCAAAATTGTTGAAGGATGTGTTTGAATGCTTGCTCTACTTCTGACAACATGTACTAGCTGGAATGCTTGTAAATATCAGTTATATGGAATATTGATTTAACCACAAAACTAATGTTGAGTGACTCAGGAGGAATTTTGAAAAGACACTTAAAAAGTGTCTTCCAGAACAAGATTAATTAATTTAAAATTATGAACACACCCAAAAAGAGTCGAACAACAATTTATATGTGTGCTTGTATGTGTGTATGGAGATGTGGTTGGAATGCAATGGAAGCCTAGAAAATGGTCCATCCAGCCACGTGTCATTGACAGTATTTACTGCCTAGAGCTGGGAAGATGTCCTGATAGTGGAGCTAGCATATCTACGGTGATAAGTGGTAGAATTAGATCCATCAAGATGTGTTAGCTAAGTGCAAGCCATTAAAATCATCCAGTTGATTTATTTTGTACTGTACCATGTTTACCAGGCTGCCTTATGCTTATATTCAGGCTTTCCATGTAGATTTATATGAAGACATTGCAGTGGTGAGAAAAAAACGAGTGACTACAACTGAAAATTAGGTGTCTGGTTTTTATGCATCTATTCTGAACTTAGTTAACCTGTATCATCCTTGAGGTGGACCCCTAGTGGAGTTCTAGGACTTTTCCAAATGATGTTCAACCTCTTTGCATACGCTTTTCTTCAAACTGCCTCATATTTCATTCTTCAATCATTCAAATTAAGAAAACATTTCTTCATTAATTTAGCTCTGAAATTAAGCAACTCTCTTACATTGCAAGTAAAAATATCTGTATTAGTGTTACCTTGTTTATAAAAGCCATACTTATATCATCTGACAAATACCCCAATTTAATAACACGAGGACATAAATGAAAAAACCATGAGTAGCAAATTTAACCTTGAAGGCATTTCAGTAGGGAAAATTGGCATGTTGTTTAGTTTGAGGTATTTCTCTAGACTAATTCATTTTCTAGGCTAACTCCCAAACTATTTTTCTGAGTTAAAATATGGAATGATATGGGAAAATGGCTTTGTGGCATTATAGTACATGATGACTTTTCTTGAGCATAGTATTGATTTTAAAAAGAAAAGTTTTACTTAGCTATCAATGAAATGTAAAAATATAATAAAATGAACATAAAATAAATTGAGCCAATATGTTTCAGTTGGTCAATTTCATCCCTCTTTTATCTAAAAAATTGATGAGGAACAAAGGGGAAAAAGGAGGTTGGACAAAAACATTCAAGGAATGACCCTGTCAAGAAGTATAGTACAGTAGTTATAAACTCATATTTTGCAATCAGATGGACGTAAAGTGGAGCCCCCTCTCTCCTTACTATATGGTCCCTTTGGACATGTGTTCTAACTTCTCAAGGCCTCCATTTATGCCTCTCTAAAAAGATTATAATAGTACCTACCTTTTGTAATTGAGGTTTACCATATAGTTAGTTCTCCATAATTGTTAATTATCATTTTTTCTTTGTTATTATGATTAGTATGATGATAAATATGATTATTTTATGTCACAAACACAAAATTTGTCCACTGATAGGGTGGGGCAGGACTGTCACCAAATATCAAACCAGGATTCTAAGTAACTAAAATGTCAACCAATTTGACTATAACTCAAAATAGAATAAAAGCCAAGTCCTTGGGTTTCCTTCATCTTTTCTTCACACATAGGCAAAAACTGAAGTAGAATGGTTATACAAGAAAATATTTTAAGTATAAGGAATAAACTGAATCATCACAAAACAAATGGACAAAAATATTTTGTATGAAAAGCCAAAAGGCCTGGGCATAAATAAAAATGGTTTCTCCAACAACCACAGTGATTAATTGTACTTTCACTGTGTCAAAATGGTATTTCAGTTTGGGAATTATGGTACAGACAGTGGTCAACAAGAGTTACCATATGTACTGCTACATTTCCACAAGTCTGCCTTGAAGCCTTTCGGCTAACTCTGGCCAATGGACAGTAAGCAGAAATGATAGGTTTCACTTTGGTGCTGAGGTATTCGAGAGCCTCTGTGTGCCTTGTCCACCTATCTCTCTTCCTGCCTCAGTACCTTTGGAGACGATACAATCCACACTGGGTTTTCTAAGAAGCAAACTCTGAGATGGAGTTTCACGTGCAGGATATTTATTAGGAAATGCCTTTAGAATCAACACACAGGGGAAAGAAAAGCAAATGACAAGTTTAGGGAGAGGGAGAAATTGAACACAGATGTTGACATTTGATCAATTTCACTGCTTACTTTGGAGAAACAGTCTATTCAGAGTTATCCTGCATTATTCAAAATGGCTACACCTTTATATCCCTACTTCAATCAGTCATTGGCTATGGGCCATCCTTGTAATGTGCAAACTTGAAGTGGGGGAGGGGTATGGTTCTTCTGCTGGGGAGAGCCCTAAAGTGACTGCCAGCTGAATGTTGTCTGCCCACAGCCAACTGGGGCAATGAGTCCTTGAAGGAGAGGGTGGGCAATGCATCACCATGTCCACTGCAGTTCAGCTGGCACAGCTACAAAACAGGACAAGGCTATCAAAACCAGCATCAGACTGTCATAAAGATTAAGCCATTGAGATTTCAGGGTCATGCATTGAATAGCATTACTTGCCCTAATACAGGTATTATTTTATATAATAATGTGTTTCTCTTCTATATGAATTCTAATCTGTACTTAGTCAATCTTTTTGAAACCAAGACAGTTTTGTGGGAGGTCTATTCTTGCAAAGACATATTAAGGAGATATTACTAAAGTGTTATGCTCATACTTAAAACATAAGCTGTGCAAGCTGAGACTTCTCTTTTAAGTTGTCTCTTCCCAGGGTAGACCTTTTATTTGCAATAGAAATTATTGCTGCATAAAAATAATCACATTATTATCATACAATGACTGATGTATATTCACTTTGCGTGTATAAGCAATAATTCATTTTCAGCTTTAAAAAAGACAAGGTTAAACATTAAGGAGTTTTGTACAGATTAAGGATCACTAGAGTAAATATTGGAGGGTAAATCCATTCCAATTGAATATTGTTAGCTGATTTCCAATTTGTCAGATACTGGCCACAAAGAGTTTCAAACTAAGCAAGAATAGTATAGGATGATTTTGATCTTAAAATGGGCACATGCCCATGGTATAGATCACATTTCCCCCAAAATAAGAACAGAAATGTGGAGTGTAGTGACTTTTAAACAATGGCCTAATCAGGTTACAATAAAATAAATCAAAGAAGTAAGATGGTTTAATGGCTTTTTAATGAGCCTAATATTTTATGTTTTAATGAGCCCTCTTACATCAGCTTTAATCATATTATGAGAATGAGAAATGATTGAGAAATGGCTTGTATTAATTCAATTTTCTGTTCAGTCTTCCTACAAGCCACTATGGCACCATGGCTAATAGGAGTCAACTTGCGTAAGTAGGAACTTATGTAATAGGACAAGTCTCGGCTAAATTTAGTTAGACACTTGATATGTTCACTGGTGATAAGGTTAAAATTCCTCATTTGCAAAGAGTAGACATTAAATGCCCACAAAGTATTTTAACAATATGGCATAAGCAAAAATATATTAGGATGGTTTAAATACACTCCAATTTGTCCTAATTAATTCTACAAAATTGTGTTAAAATATTTCTGGCTGTTTATTAGTGATGCCCGGAGATTCAATATGAACAAAAGCAAACTAATTTTGAATTACATTCTTTTGATACACTCTGTGTTTAAAATCAAATTATGCCTCTGTAATATATTATCCATAAGGAACTTTTTCCTACTACCTAGAATCAATATTAAATAAAATTTTTAGCTATATACTAAATTAGATGTGTATGTCCTGAGTCTATATATCAAACTGTCACAAGGAACAAGTGATATTAAACAAAAAGAATCAAAATTAGATATTATTGGTAATAGAAACCAATTCTTCCTAAGTCAGATTTTAAAAAGGACTTTATTTATAAGCAAAAGAAATACTGGGTGGTTCACTGAATGGCCAGGAAAATTCAAGAACCAGTTTAAAGAGCATGGGCAAGAATAAGGAAGGTTGGCAACAATCCAGATTACAGTTGAAATAATACACACCATTCCATCGAGGACATCCCAAGCAATATAGGTCTGAACTACAGCAGGTCCTCTGACAACACCGGGCAGCAGCTACTACTGTTGCTACAGCCACAGGCATGGCCATGCCTAGAAACTGGATATCACTGCTATCATTACCACCTTCACCGCCAGAATAGACTCTCAGCATTTTTGTCTCAATACAAAATCTGCACCAGGTGAAAGACTGGCCAACATTAGATCAGGTGACTGCTTCCTCACCGCAAGAGAACCGCAAAAATGAGTATATGGTATTTTCAACCCACTTCAGGGAGAGATCAAACTCACACCGCCCCGCAAATATTTGGAAGAGAGAGAATAACTACAAAAGTAGGAAAAGGGTTTAGATACTTGTTGTGCTGGTTTGAAGTACCAGAAAAGGCCATGTTCTTTTAATCTATTCCTGTAGGGGCAGACCTGTTGTGGGTGGGGCCTTGTGATAAGGTTGTTTCAATTGAGATGTGACCCAACACATTCAAGGTAGATCTTAATCCTTTACTGGAGTCCTTTACAAGAGGATGAAAGGCAGAAAAAGCCCAGAGAAAAACACTCAGAGAAGTCTGGAGAGAGCTGAGAGAGAAAAGCCCTGGAGGAGCTTAGAGAGGACCCACAGAAACTGAAAGAACCACTGAAGCCAGACCTGAACTCAATGAAACTCAGGAGTGAAGGGCCAGCAGATACTGGCCATGTGCCTTCCCACATAAAAGAGGAGTTGCAGATGCTGGAGGCCTTACTTCAGAGTCCAGGTGTCATCCTATGGATGCCCTAATTTGGACATTTTCATAGCCTAAGAACTGTAAATTGTAAGTTAATAAATCCCCATTGTAAAAGCCAACCCATTTCTGGTATATTGCATTTCAGCAACTTTAGCAAACCAAAACAACTTAGGAACAAAAATAATAGGTAGATATAGATAGATAGCATTGAAAACTCAAGGGTGATATGAAATAATTTTAAGAGGCAAGCTAGCAGCAGCTTTTATTTGAATCTAGTTCACTCCAAGACATTGTAACTTAACCAATGTAATTCAGCAGCAGTGTACAGACTTCTCTCTGTAATAGGTACCCTGTTTAGCTCTGTTGGAAGGAAAGTAAAATGGAAGTGAAGAAGAGGGAGAGAAAGATGAAGGAGCTAACAATTTTCATGATCTGCTAGATGGTGGATATTTAGCTAATCTTTTTTAGGTAAGGCACTTATCTTCAAGGATTTAACAATCTCTTAGGGATACAAGTAAATTAATAAAGAACAAATTGTAGTGTTATGTGTTCTAAACTTCCATAAAGACTTTTTTTAAAGAAAAGACTGAGGTAGGGGGGGATATGTTCATCCAAGGAGATAAAAGGAGAAGTTCTTTGGGGAAATAATAAAAGACAAGGGAAAATGAAGATAGAACAGTAACAAGATAGAGAAATTCACTTTTTTATAAAATGTTTAAGAAATTTTATTGCTTTGAAGTGTCTTTATAATAAATGAAAACCCCACCTCCTCCAAGGCCTTTTGCCATGATTTTCACTTCTCCTATTTTTGAATATTTGTCTGTGTGTGTGTGAATACATAATGCTTATCCTAAGAGTAGACTACATATGGAAATGTAGGAAAGGAAGGTAAGTGAGGAGAGAGGAGGAAAAGGGAGTTCAGGGAGAAAAATGAAGCCAACAACAAAATAAAGACAGAATACTTACATCTATCACTAAATTAAGAAATTGCAAAGCACAAAGGAAGAAAGTAGGTAATATTCTGCACTGGTAAATCTCCCAAGAAGCATCCAGTTAAGACATTCCTTCTCATTTTCTTCAACAATGTTCCTAAATCTTCATTTCTTTTTATGAATCTTAGCTTCTTCACCCTCAGCACTAACTCTGCCTCCTATATCATCATGGAAATTGATCACAAAATATTATATATTGCTATTTTCTTCCAATCATCTAAGAGCTGCTTTCTGTATTCAAGGCCAATTTTACCCATTAATGTTTTTAATCCAAATCCCTCCTGATTTCTCCATGAGCCATTATTTTGTGCCCCCTCCATTGCCTGCTTCCTTCTCACCTATAAACAAACCTAAGTGCCCAGTGACACATTCTCCATTCCCCCTCTCCACCTTGTTGCCTCCAGTTAATAAATTTTTCTTCTCTCCAAATATTCACAATTCTTGAAAGAATTATTTACATCATCTCCAGTCCTCATTTAGACTCTTCTTTGAAATTTGACTTCTGTTCCAAAGAATCTTGAAAACATTCTCATTAAGTCCTCTAATGAGCTTGGAAATGTAATGTTTAGTAGCATTAGTTTAATTCTCCTCTCATTGGGGTGACTTAGTACATTTTGGCATTGTTGATTATTCATTTCCTCCAGCAACTCTCCAGACATCTGGTTACTGTGTTGCTGAGTTTTCCTCATAAAGAATGGTATGCATGTATGTCTTCCTTGGCTCTTGTGCAGCTCCCTTTTTCCTACCATCACCATTAGAAGTCTGCATTACCAAAGATTTCATACTCCATATGTTTCTTCTGACTAAAGACTTTCTCTGGAACGATCCCATCTGATGCCAGGTGTCCACTAGGTGCTATATCGTGATAATGCCTGACGTAGCTTTAGTCTCCATCTTTCCTTGAACTGCTGTTGGACAATGTTCCAGACTTACAGGAGATAACTCAACTCCAGCAAGTCAAAAGCAGAACTCACCACTCTGCTAAATCTTCTCCCTTTCATACATGTTATCATTTGCTTCACACCTGAATATCCAATCACAAGTATTTCTTCTTCAATCAGATGCCAAGTCCTGCTGAGTGCCCTTTTAAGTACTTTCAAAGACATATTTCCTTCTCCATCCCTACTACCCCTGTTTTAATTCATTCCTTTATTACTTCTTTCACCTGATCTATAAAATGATTCCTAATACAATGCCATCCAGTTTCACCTACAGTTGTCTATACCTGGGTATAGGCAATGGAGTATATAGAGCACATTAAGTTTTACTAATAAATTCTTCCTTGTGTAAAAATTGTGCTATACAAGTTTAATTTTTATCAAGTTCTGATTTCATATTCATATATTGAAAGAGATGAAGCACTTATTTTATAACTGCTCAAATTACTATGAAAGCTCTCAAGCAGCATTTTGTAAATTGTGGTCTGTACACATTACTGTTCTGAAATATTTTAATAAAATTTTCAATAATATTTCAACAATATCTCAAAAAGTTTGAGAAATGTTCAAACAAACATAGTGGTTTCTTTACAGGGCTTTTGGAGTCTTTATTATGCAAATCTGTGCCACAAATTTCTAAGAGGAATATAAAATCTTCATTATTTCATAAGCATATTTATCATAATGCACCTATTATTATGTTAACATATTTGAAGCAATCTTAGAAACACCATTAGAAAACACATTCTAAAATATTTACAGAAACAATAAATTATGTTTAGGAATAATATTTCTAGATGACTGATAAATAAAAATTGTTTTTAATTATCAGCTTTTTTTTCTGCAAACTACTTCCTAGTCTTTTATAAATATATTGATTTATGAACAGCAAATTAAGACAGTTGGAGTATGGAGAAAAAGTGAATTTTAAATCATTTCACATGTTAAGTATGATCCCCAGTGGTTTGTCTTTAAATCCCTCTGAGATACTTATTCTTAATAACAGTAACAAATACAGGATTAGACTGGAATAAATTAGTGAAATAATTAATTAAATTAGAAATACTTATCATTATTGTATGCTACAGTTCAAGAAATCTAAAACAACTATCTTTTTATGCTCATGCTTAATCTAGGCTAAATTCAATACTCTTACTTTAGTAAACTGAACTACAGCTTCATTGTATAATACAGACACTGCGGTTCTCAGAAGAATGTGATAGATTTTAGAGGACAGTTAAGTATGGACTTTTGAGTTCATGCTCAATTTCTAACTTGCCATCCTGCAGCTCACCTAAACAATGAATCTCTTAAGTCTACAAGAATGTTGGAATGATGTAAAAAATTCTTACATAATTGAATCCAATTTGAGGATGTTCCAAATATATGTACTCTTGTTCAATGATCTACACCTAAAGTTCTGAATATGTGTTTCTGTCATTTTGATGGAGAGGGAGGATGCCTATCTTAACATTATTTCTCTGTACTCAGAAATTTCATACAAGGATGCAGAACTATTGGTTGTCTTTTGTTATAAATCAAGTCTACCTCACAATATTATCTCAAAAAGTTCAGAATTAGCAGTCACGTGGCTATTGAAAAATCACAACTTTTAGGAAAATTACAAAGGAAACAATTCCTTAGAAATTAGTTTCTTCATGAAGAATGTACTTATCATTTTTTATTATAAAAAATTTCAAGTATGTACAAAAATAGAATAGTATAATAAGGCCCCAAGTACCCATCCAAATCAACTCACAATACATTTCATTTCAACTATGTTCCCACCTCTATCCACATTCTAATAATTTGAACTCTCAGACATGTTAATATTTTAACTGTAAATATTTCAATATTTTTTTCTAAAATCTAAAAACTCAATTTTAAAACATAATTGCAACACTGGGATCACACTTTAAAATATTGAACAAAATGATTCCTAAGTATTCTCAAATAAGAGGTAAATGTTCAGGTTTCTCTAATTGTTTGGACTTGAATCTAAACAAGGCCATAAGTTGGAACCGGTTGATTTGTCCCTTAGTTCATTGTAGTTGACTTCCATTCCTCTTTTCCTACATTTCCATTTTTCTTGCATTTTTAAAAAAAGAAGTTAAATTATTTGTTTTTTAGAATGTCTCTCAGTCTAAGTGTACTTTATGTTACTCATAACATAATCCATATTCTTTTATTTGTCACCATTCGCATACTCAAACATTTCAATGAATGGATAAGGCATAAATTTTTATGACTGCTTTTCAAGACTCTTCCAGGCTGGCTATTCCAAGACTATTTTCTACTACAGTGCATTTATATTATAAAGAAAAGTAATATAAACAAAAATAAATATACCTGCTCACATGAACAGCACTCCACCAAGCAAGTGAGAACAGTATAAATAGTAGCTAATTCTGCCTACCATTCTACTCCATGGGGATATCACAAGCGAGCATGCATTTGAGACATAAATGCCTTACTCCTTATCCCTTTTGTTCCTGACTGCCTCTCACAGGGGAACATCCTGTCACACTTAGGATGATTCTTAGTGTGTAATAATGTGTGGCGCATAATTGGTGACAAGTACCCAATTATGAGAACAAAGAGATGCTAAAGCTGCCTACTTTCTACACCTCCCTCTAGCCCAGGTTTACTAAGAATTGCTATAACTGTTCTGACCACAGTCAACACCCTCCCTGCCATCCCTAACCCTTAAAAACAGAGATTTGGGGGAAGGAAGAAAGAGCAGAGAGTCTTTAGAAAAATAGTGTTTGTGGTGAGGAATTAGCTCATCCCTTCACACAATAAAGCGAGGGGGATGGAGTTCCATGAAAATCTCTTGAAGACATTGGGAAAGCTGAGAAAACAGAAGGCCGTTATTTGGTTTCCACATTTGCTGTCTGCTTAAGGGTTAGCTTTCCTGGGCTGTGTGACTACATAGCAGGAAAGAAGAGTCGGAAAGTGATCGCAAGACAGGGCGTGTCAAAGCTTTGGAGCAGCCTGTTTTCCCATTTTGAGGTGGATCCAAGATGCTTATTTCCCTGATGTCAGGAGGACATCACAGAGGGAGCAGGACTTGAGCCACCTAGCCAGTACCTTCCCAACCTGGCTGCTACAGTGCCAAAGAACCCTAGTGCAAGAGGGGCACTCCTCAGGATCCAGCAGATGACCGCAACTGTGGAAAGTGGAGGGTCCTACATGGCTCTCAGACAAATTCACACATATGCCCTACAAGAGCAAACCAGAGGACAGGCTCTCATATACAGAGAAGTGAAAATACCAATATAAAATTCAACAACCTAGTAGCCAATTAAGTAGAGATATCTATCTCTTTCCTTCTCCTTTCTCATCTCACCAACAAATTAATACAAGAATTACTGAAGAGTAAAGTGGAGGAGAGTTCAGAGCCAAATAAGCCTCCCTGTCTTGCAACCCCTAACACTTTAGCAGCAGACTGGCTCCTAGCTCAGATCTGCACCACGAAAAGGGAAGGAGAGAATATTTAAATGGGATGAAAGAGAGTATTGACATTGAAGTGGACTTTAAATAAAAATCCTGATGACATATAAGAGAATTGTTATAATACATGTGTTCTCTTTCCCCTTCATTTTTCATTTATTCATTAAATAAGCCTTACTGATTTCTTAAGAAGTGTAAGCTTTCTCAAGTAAAAGATAAAATCCTTTGAGGGTAAGAGTGAGAGATGGTTAGAGCACAGGCTTTGATGTTAGACTGATTTGATTTTAAATTCCCGACTGTCAGTGATGCCTTGAGCAAGTAAGTCTCACGATCCTAATTCATGTGGCTGCTGTGCGATCTCAGTTAGATAGTCCATTGAAAAGAAAACTAGCACATGATGCTGTCACAAACACTGGGACTGGTGGTTTGATGTGCTGAGCCCTGTCATGGGACTTGCCCTTGTGAAGCTCCTTACTGCAGGGGAGAGGTTAAGCTTGCATATAATTGTGCCTAAGGGTCTCCCATGAGTACCTCTTGGTTGGCTCAGATGTGGCCCTTTCTCTCTAGCTAAGTCACCTCGGCAGTTGAAATCACTGCCCTCCCCCCTACGTGGGACCTGACTCCCAGGGGTGTAAATCTCTCTGGCAATGCAAGATATGACTCCCAGGGATAAATCTGGACCCAGCATCATGGGATTGAAAATATCTTCTTGACCAAAAGGGAGATGTAAAAATGAAATGAAATAAAATTTCAGTGGCTGAGAGATTTCAAATGGAGTTGAGAGGTCACTCTGGTGGACATTCTCATGTGCTATATAGATAACACCTCTTAGGTTTTAATGTATTGGAATAGGTAGAAGTAAATACCTGAACCTATCAAACTCCAACCCAGTAGTCTGGACTCATTAAAACAATTGTGTAACAATGTAGATTATAAGGGGTGACAGTGTGGTTGTGAAAATCTTGTGGATAACACTACCTTTGTCCAGTGTATGGATGGATGAGTGGAAAAATGGGGTCAAAAACTAAATGAAAAGTATGGTGGGATGGGGGGGATAATTTGGGTGTTCTTTTTTACTTTTATTTTTTATTCTTATTCTGATTTTTTCTGTTGTAAGGAAAATGTTCAAAAATAGACTGTGGTGATGAATGCATAGCTATATGATGGCACTGTGAACAGCTGATTGTACACCATGGATGATTGTATGATATGTGCATATATTTCAATAAAACTGAATTTAATAATAAAAAAAAAAAAACTAGCACAGTTCATAGAATATAGCTTAATTCTCTACAGGACCTAGCACAATTTTAAGCAACCAATTCATAAGAAAAAAAATCATTATTACTTTATTTAATTATACCATATTGCCATAATATCTGCCATAAAGGATTTCAATGTGACTAGGTTTGCCTTCAGAGATTATAATTCTCTCAAAAACATCTTAATTTCTAAGAGTAATTTATAAATTGAAACAATCTGACTGGAGATAAATATATATATATATTAATGTTTTTTTCTCATCATTAAAAATATCTTATTTTATTGATTAAAAAGAAGTCCTATGTGTATTTCAAGCTTCTTTTGTGGTTGAATTTGCAATAGAATGTGCTGTTTGGCAGTTCTTATCGCATCTATGAGTTTCCCAGAAGCTTTCAGCTCCTAAATCAAGTAGAATTTACTTGTTTCTGGGTGTTTAGAAGTAGGCAGAAAACTAAAATATAAGAATAGGTCTCATCATGTTTTGGATAAAAATGGATATTTTTTAAATGTACAGGGAATATAAGTCTCTTCCATAAGCAAAAACTAAGTCCCAAGGGTATTAAACCAGACAGACCAGCTGAAGGATAGGCAGAGTGGACCTAATATAACCGCAGAGGAGGTACATTATAAAATGTACCTGTGGGAGGCATTGATCAAAACCCAGCATAGAATAAGGGGATGAAGCAAAGGAAGGATGATTTTTTACACTGCTTAGCTTATGCTGGTTAGTTGATTGGTTTGGTTACGTTTAAGTATATTATCCCAAATCACAATGCTTGAGAACTTCTTCAGAGCTATGGACCTTGAGTTCTCTTTCTGTCCCCAGACAAATCAATGTACATAATGTCTTATATAGGTGCACACTCTTGCATACTCCAGAAGACTCATGGTACTAGGGACATGAGCGGTCTGGACAGCTCACCTAGATGTCTCTTTACTTTGTCACAAGAGGGTTAAGCCCACTCAGAAGAGGAAATATGTCATGCAGTCAACAGGCTCCTTGGGTAAACTTCTGAAGATTTTTTCTTTATTAGAAAAATTGTGGGTTTACAGAACTATCATGTACAAAATACAGGATTCCCATATACCAACCTATTAACACCTTGCATTGGTTTGGAACATTTGTTATAATTGATAAAAGCACATTTTTATAATTGTACTATTAACTATAGTCCATGATTTAACTTAGGGTTCATTGTTTGGTTCCATGTTTTTGTTTTTGTTTTTAATTCTCTTACCATATATACAACCTAACATTTTCCCTTTTAATCACCTTCAGATATATATTTCAGGGCTATTAATGAAGATTTCTACATTTTTTTTAGAAAAAGAGACAACAATCAATAAGGCTCTTTGGGGCAGTTCTACTATGTCCGACAATCTGAACAGAAGACTAAGGGTCTGTAAAATCTTTCTTGCCATACTATTTTAACATATTGCCTCTTTTATGAAATCTATATAATAAATCAGCAAATCAAATGGCATAAAGTAATTTAAGACCTTTCTATGTAGTCTATATAGTTGGGTAGTAATTATCAGAAATGGAATATATCTGATAAAAGAAATATAATGGGTATAATTCCTAGATATAAAATATATGTCCGAGAGACACAAACAAAAATTGAAGTGATGAGAAGTAGGAGGCTGCAGAGTGCAAAAGTCTGCAGAGCAAACCTCCAGTTGGTATTCAATGAAAAGGAACAGGGCATCTGGCTAAGCATGACTAGAAGAGCAGTCCAAATGTCTCCTAGCAGTGAAACCTGTTCTTGATGCTAGCGATGTTATAATGAGAAAAGCCACATGTTAATGAAGTAAACTAGTTCAACCTGAGATGAGATCTCAGGAGAGAGACTAGGATTATAAATTAAAGTCTTCAGAATATTCTTGGACACTGAGAACCTCTTAGTTTTCCAGCTGATATTGTTTGGATTAGCTTAGATGTTTGCAAATACATTTGTATCTCCGGTGATTTGCATGGCCCCAAGGAAACAGACTCCAGGATAAAGAATTGGTAGAGTTACTTCACTATGTGTGGTGACTTTTACAACGTGAGATTCTTTACTAGACACTTTTGCAATTATGTTTAACCTTTCCTGCCTTAAGTTGTTACCAGGAAATATTAAGTCCTAATCCAACAACAGAAATGAGAGTCAATGCCCAACACAACCGGAGTAGAATGCACTCTCTTAAAATACACAGCAAGAGTTATATCCTAGTAAGTCCATTTCTTCTGAGTGTTCCTATGCTGATATTTTGCCTGAGCTTATAAATTAGCATCAAAGGAAGGTACATATTTGAAAAAGAAAATATATCTCTTTGTACTCTGTTAGTGTGATTTGTAATAATTTTCTGCTTGATACCAGGGATAGTAGGAATACAGAGAAATTAAAATAACTACTTAAAATCCAAACATAAATATCAGCAAACAGTTTCTTTTTAAAAAGATTAATTTTGAGGTGATTTTTTTTTTTTTGCCTTAAATGAAGTTTTCATGTGAAGTTTATGAGAGCTCTTTTGTGGTGATACAATGCCACAATCCTCTCCTTTCATGCTGCATGCACATGGGTATAAAATGACAAGTGCTCAGAGTGACTCTGTTAATGGTCCATGGTTTTAAAATTTGTGAAATATAATCACCTCATTCATCATTTGCAAAAAATAAAATTTTTATCTTCTGAAACAGGAAATTAGGCAGCTAAGGGCTGGAAGTACAAATCCATCTTCAACTAATAAGGTATTAAGGAACACCAGCAAGCAGTACACAAGCTTCTTCTAAACCAGGGACACAGGGACATGGTAAGCCACATGAAATATTCACCATCAGGACTTTAGGGGTGGGCAGATTCACAACAACAGCGCACAGGCTCTGTCAGGAATTGTTGAGAGATTGAAAGCATACTTAAAGGATTTATTAAAGTAATAGAGGCCACCTCGACTCCAGTTACCATGATTGCAGGGATTTTTATGGCCATGTGTTTAATCTTCCTGTGCTGTAACCGATAAGTTATGCTTTCAGCTGATTTGTGTACAAAGAGTTTTCTCAATCTTTTCTAGTACTATGTAGTACTGAGGTATCGCTTTTTGACTTGCTAAGCGAAGCATTAATAGGACTGTCAGCAACAAGATAGAACAGGCAGTAAATATTAAGTTTTAATGTTACAGTGATTTATGCTGCAGGGAATCTTGTCCTAGATTATAAGGTATGATTATTATCTTTCATAATAAGGATGATGGGAGAGAGAGAATGTTGACAAAGGTAACATTCTAATGCTCTCTCACTGGGGAGATTTTTTACAAGAATATATTGAAGGTAAAAAATCTTGATTTTCGTAACAGTAAAGATGATTTAAATAGATGCTTCATAAAATATTACTTTTCTTAAAGGAGATATTTTCAAAGGTTGACACTGGTCTTTTAATACTAGACCATCTCATTCACTCCAAATATCTCAAAGGAAAAAGAGTTCATTTGCTGAATATTTTATGAATGGATTAAACATAGTAGAAAATTCTTTCAGTAAGGGGGACCAACATAAATGAACATTAGGCCACTCACCCTTGTAGACACCAAGATGAGGACAGGTTTATTTATAGAATTACAGTAGTTTTAGCAGCCTAGACTCCTTTTCTTTGCACATGCTATAATCTCTCTTACCTGATGTTTTGATATCTACCGGTGCATAACAGAGTACCCCCATGTGCTGGTTTGAATCTGTTATGTATCCCATAAAAGACTATGTTCTTTAATCCAGTCTTCTGGGGGCAGACCTATTGTGGGTAAGAACTTTTGATTAGATAATTTCCATGGAGATGTGATCCTTCCCATTCAAAGTGGGTCTTAATTAGTTTACTGGCATCCTCTATGACAGGATAAAAGGCAGAGAAATTTTGAAGAGAGCTCAGAAACGCTTAGAGAGAAAATGCCCTGAGACATTTTGGAGACAGCCATTGAAACCAAAATCAGAAGAGAAGCTAAGAGAAGAAATCCAGAGTTTGCCCCAGAAAAGAAATTCAGAGTTTGCCCCAGAAAAGCCAAGAGAGGACCCCCAGACACTTAGAGAGAAATGCTCTGGGAGAAACAAGCAAGGAGGCACAGGAGCTGAGTGAGAAAAGCTAAGACAGAAGCCCAGAGACATTTTGGAGAAAGCAACGGAAACCAGAAGTCAACCCTGGGAGAGGCCCAGCCAACTCCAGCCATGTGCCTTCCCATGTGACAGAGGAACCCCAGATGCCATCGGCCTTTTTTCAGAGAAGTTACCCTCCTACTGATGTCTTAATTGGGACATTTTCATGGCTTTAGAACTGTAAATTTGTGAACTTATAAACCCCCATTGTAAAAGACAATCCATTTCTGGTATTTTGGATTTTGGCAGCTTTAGCAAACCAGAACATCCCAAAACTTAGCAGCTTATAATGACAAAGTTGTCTTATCTTCCAGTTTCTGTGGGTCATGAACCTCAGCACAATTTAGCTGGACATCTTTGCTCAAGACTCTCATAAGGATGTAGTCTGTTGTTGACCAAAGCGGTGAACTCATCTGAAGGCTCAGCTGGTGCGGGAGATTCACTTTTAAGCCCACTCATCTAGCTGTCGGCAGGCTTTAGTTCCTCACGGGCTATTGAACTGAGGCCCTCAGTTCCTCTCAAATTGTTGAACTGAAGGCCTCAATTCCTCACCATGCTTTAGGGGCTCCCCCGTAGAGCTATGGACAATGTGGCAGCTTTCTTCCTTCAGCTCAAGAGATCCAAGAGAGAGTTAGAGTGAGAGAGAGAGAGATACCCAAGATGGGTGCCACAGTCTTCGTATAATTAAATCTTAGAAGTGACCTTCCTTCCCTTCTGTAGTAATTTATCCATTAGAAGCACATCAGTGCGTACAATGCACACTCAAGGGAAGGGAAGGAATTACATGAGGAGTTAAGTGCCAGGAGGTGAGGATTATTTGGGGCCATTTTAGCTGCCTAACACCTAGATTATTCTCAATTCCACCCTGTGATTTACCCACTGTTTTTGTTTCTTAGGCTGTTTAAAGCAAATACCATGAAATGGGTTGGCTTAAACAATGGGAATTTTATTCACTCACAGATTTGAGGCTTGGGAACTGTTCAAATTATGGCATCATTAAGGTGGTGTTTTCTTCCCAAAGGCTGGCTACTGGTGCTCCTTGGCTCCTCGGTCACATGGCAAGGCACATAGCCGTGTCTGCTGGTCTCTTCCTTCTCTTCCGGGTTTCACTGATTTGGGCTTCTTGCTTCTGTGGCTTTCTCTCTCTCTCTGTATTTATTCAGTTTACAAAGTACTCTGATTTTAGGATTAAGAACCATCCTAAATGAGGTAGGTCACACCTTAATTGAAATAGCCTCACCAAAAGGTTCTACTTGCAACCTTAAATCTACAAATTTAAGATCTAAAAAAAAATGTTTTTCTGGGGGTACATATAGCTTCAAAACACCATACTCTACCCTCTGGACCCCAAAAAGACTTTATAAGCAAAACATCGATTATCAAGTGTTATTATTAATTATTTAATATTAATAAAGATATAATTCGATAGAGTGCTAACAGCAATGGAAATAAAAACATACACCTTATTTTGAGTGTGTTTCTGTGCTCAAGCACTATTTTGAGAACTGACAGGGAGATTGAGGAGGCATTCAGAAATTAGGTAGCACCTTAGATGGAGCAGCTGCCGGCATTTTATGCTTGATAGCAAGTGTTAGGGAAGTCGCAGACATCGGTTAAGTGGTCACTGCCCAGACCTCACCTACCCCCACCTCTTTCTCTGGTGAAGTCACAAATATACACTAAGAATCGATCCTTAGTATTGGGGACTGGTGGTTTGATGGGCTGAGCCCTCTATCACTGGACTTGCCCCTGGGAAGACTGTTACTGCAAAGGAGAGGCTAGGCCTCCCTATAATTGTGCCTAAGAGCCTCCTCCTGAATGCCTGTTTGTTGCTCAGATGTGGCCCTCTCTCTAGCTAAGCCAACTTGGCAAGTGAAATCACTGCCCTCCCCCCTATGTGGGATCTGACACCCAGGGGAGTGAATCTCCCTGGCAACATGGAATATGACTCTTGGCATCGCGAGATGAGAACATCTTCTTGACCAAAAGGGGGATATGAAATGAAATGAAATAAGTTTCAGTGGCTGAGAGATTCCAAAAGGAGCTGAGAGATCACTCTGGTGGGCACTCTTATGTACAATATAGATAACACCTTTTAGGTTCTAATGAATTGGAATAGCTAGCAGTAAATACCTGAAACTCTCAAACAACCCGGAATTCTTGAATCCTGAAGACAATTGTATAACAATGTAGCTTATGAGGGGTGACTGTGTGACTGGGAAAACCATGTGGATCACATTCCCCTTTGTCCAGTGTATGGACAGATGAGTAGAACAATGGGGGAAAAAAGAAAGAAAGAAAGAAAAAGGCACGCAGTGTTCTTTTTTACTTTGTTCTTTTTCACTTTAAGTTTTATTGTTATTATTTTTGTGTGTGTGGTAATGAAAATGTTTAAAAATTAATTTTGGTGATGAACGCACAGTTATATGATAGTATTGTGAACAACTGAATGTACGCTTTGTATGACTGCAGGTATGTGAATGTATATCAATAAAATTGGATTTAAAAAAAAAAAAAGAATCGATCCTCAGGCTTTCCATACCACCACCTCCTTTTCTATTGTGTGCCATTCCACAACCTGGCAGAGATGTTAAGTTAAATGAAAAGGCCAGACCTTAAACCCAGAATCCGGGAACAAGCAACCAGAGGTGCTTTTCAGAACAGAAATCCCCCTACCACCTAGGTGGATAAAATCCACATGCAAGCAGTATAGATTTATCTTTCTTCTCTGGCACCAAGTGGGGTGTCAGGAGCTACCATCTAGCAACCCTGACCCAGAACAGTTTTTGGCCCCCTGGGAGACCAGGCAGGATGGAACTTCCTCCCCTGCTCTTTTGAACCTTTTGTGCTGTGTAATTGACAAGGAGGTTATTTGTCTTTTCTAGACTCTTTATTCTGTGCAATAAAGGGGTCATTTGCTGAAAGTTTCCGTTGTGCCCTCAACCTGTGTTCCCATGATGCACCATTACAGCAAGTCACTTCACAAGCAGTTTCTGCATTTGGTTTCTGCTGTGACAGCCTAATAAAGAGAATTTTTAATGTGTTGAGCAAATGAGCAAATATATTGTTTGAATAGGTGAGGTATCACATTCCCTAAAAGGTAACAACTAAAGGTAAACCTCATACTGTCAGTTAAACAAAAGTTTGGAAAATACATGCAAGAAAAAAATAATAAATCAGTCAATTCATTCAAAATGTACTGTATTTCCCTGAGTTCACTGTTTTTTATATATTTATTGAGATTGTAGTAAATGGACTGCAAACTCTTCTGAAGTGTCTGCTTCATCTAAATATTTATTCCAAGTTATTTGGTCCAGTCCATAAAAGTCCTATATCAGAGAGATTCCTTGAGAATTGAGCCAAGTTTGCTCAAAACATTAAGCAGAATGTATATTACATATAAAAAATATATTATTCTCAATTTTCCAATTAAGTATAGTGCCAAATATTCTGTTTTATTTCTTATATAAGCATTCACACTTGTTGAACATGTGATCCTATTTTGGTTATGAAAATAGAGTTAACACACATATATTTTAGGAATGATATCAAAGCCATAATTACATTAAAAGAGTGATGGCCCCTATTTTTAAGTCTTGAAGTTTAATTTGTAGAGAAAATACCTCTAAATGTATAAAATAGGAACAAGTGCCACAGGTGGGGTTCACAGTTATTTAGCATTCATTCTAGAAGGGTTGTATGATAAAGCAGGGTGACAACTTCTAAGATGGCATTAAAGGAAGTTGGGGCAAATGTCTCATGTAGGCAAACCATACTTCTGTTTTGTCTCTGAACTTCTCAGATAATTACTTCTAAATAATATAAATCTTTGGACTAGGGAGGCATGTTTTATTTGTAGGTGTGTTTATCACTTCCCTCTTTGGGCAATCACTAATACATCAACCATCAATGCTGTTTGTCCTGTTAATTTGCTAAGTAATTTGGATGGGTAGTTATATAACTGCTATTTTTTTTGTAGCATATTAAGAGGAGGTTTTTATGTTTTACAGTTATGTACTTCCCTTCAAAGAAGAATGTAGATCTTGTGTATTAGAAGTAATCAAAGTGATACTTAATTATATTTTTTAATTATAGAGACCCCTCCACTCACCTCAACTTGCTATAAATTTAATGCACTTGTCCAAGTTCCACTGTACTTTTTATTTTACAGAAGCTACAAAAAAGTAAAATTATTTGTCCCCTGGTGTTGTGGGCCTAGAACATCACTAAGACATATAAAATAACAAAATTGCACTGGAGAACAAGTGATAAAGGTTTAGTGTGCATATGTTTTTGAATAACCAAACTATCTTATACTTGAAGCCATATGTTTATGAAGTTTTACATCAAACTGGAAATTCTGTACCTAGAAGAGAAAGAACCATATGAAGACAAGTTTTCTTGCTAAATGAATAATAAAGTATAGGTTACATGTTTCTCTGCTTTTTGAAGATGCATCATTTAAAATGATAAATAATTAACATATCAAAATATTCTAATTCAACTGATGCACAAGAACAGCTAATACATGGTCTCCTTCTTGCTCCTTAAAACACGTCATCATAGTAGAGCAGTGTAGTAGCTTTTTATTACTAGCAACTATGCTTTCCAAAGAGGAATTTTGGTTTAATACTTCAAAATATTAGTAAATGTCAAATGTTCCATTTCTTATATGAGATGTGTAAGCACATAGTGGTAGAAGACAGAGAGAAAAGCATGATTAGCAGTATGCTATTAAAATCCAACATTTAACTTGGCCTCCTTTATGGAAGCATGATTTTTGAGTGGCATTTTCATTTTCATTTCACACATGTTCCTCTTCCACTTTTAACCCCTTCTGTAAACATGAAAAAAATAATCCTTGCTTTTGTAATCATTTATTTAGTAAGTTCTCTGTAGATCTGATGTGTACTGACAACAACAATATACTTGATTATATTTAAACTGTTGACAGCCTAAAGAAAGTTTTCTGTGGGTGTTTTAAGCTGGGTCTGAAGGTCAGCTAGTTAGAAACCTACCAGGCTGTCAGAACTCTTAGTTTTCAGTTGTAAATTACCATTGATTCATTTTTTAGTCTTGAAAAAAAATCTCTATTCTGTACTGAAATATAAATTGCCATCATTATCACCTCACATTGATTTTTTTAGATTAAAGCAACGATTATAAAATAGTTTCTTTGACTTCTGCTGAAACACTAGATGGTCTGTGCACTTCCATCCAACAGCAGACATGGTAAATAGTAATTACTTAATTTCAGTGAGGAACTCATTGGAAACAACTATCCACATCATACTGTGAATAGGAGTCAGAAACAGAATATGACAGAACTCAGCTGACATCCTTATAGAGGCTTAAACAAAAATGCATAAAACACATTGTCTTTTGATGTATCAGAATAATTTGGAGCACTATTTTTTCTAGAGCATTTGTCACATCAGCAACAAAACAGGGCTGTCAAGAAATGGGCTAGGAGCTGGTTCACAATATGCATGTCAGGTCTGGCAGGAAGCACATATCAGATTAGAGAGGAAGAATCAGGATCCAGCTTACACAGGAAAATCTAGGACACAGCTGAATTTTTTACAAAGCAACATCTAGAAAGAATGGCACTAGAAGAAAAGAATTTCCAAATGAACCCAGCTTCTATGATAGAGACTTTGCTCTTTTTTCCATGACAATACCTTTCTTTTAGTTCAGAGGTCTTAATGAAATGGAAAAAATAAGTAAAGGTGACTACTTCCTCAGGTATATATAGAGAGAGTGAGCCTATTCTAAAATGCCATTCTTCTCTTTCGGAAGACTAATTAGGACATTCAAGGACAACTAGGAGAGCAGGTATGTACATCCTCTGATCTTGTTGAAACAGAACTAGAAATCAACACCAAAAATTTCAGCAACTTAAAAGAAAGTTACACCTTCCTAAATAGCTTAAGTAAAAAATTTAAAACCCTAAAATCACAGACAATTTTTAGAAAATATATGTTGAGAATACCGTGTGCTGAAACACGTGAAGTGAGGTCAAAGCTTTAGTCAGAGGCAAGTTCATAGCGTTAAATGCTTTCAAATGAACACACAGTCTAATTCTAGAAGAGAAAAAATACACAATGAAAACAACCTAAGGAAGAGAAGACATAATAATAGCACAAAAGCAAAGTGTTGGCTGTAGGAAAACATGCAAAAAAGGAACGTTTCAATCTCATTAAGTATAGCAGAAAGAAAACACAAATGTGTTTTTTTAAAAAAAGTAATAAAAATACAAAGACAAAAAGAAATCAAATATGTTTTTTTCATACAATGCTAATGAATTAGAAAATCCTAGTGATAAGCATGTAAGTTATGATAAAATCTGCCAAAATTGATTCAACTTGAGTGCAAAACTAAAGTGGAAAATGTGACAGTGTTGTCAAAGTAGAGCATCAGCAAATTATTTTCATACTTAGACAATTTTACAGGTAGTTTCCGTCAAAATGTCCAATAGTAAATTATTCCTATAGCATATACAAATGTTTCAGACATAGCAAAAAGAGTGATAGTTTTCCGCATTTTTCTTTAAGGAAAACAATATCCTTCTAAAAAAATTTATGTTTAAAATGCACACACACACGAGTGAAAATCATAGACTGATTTCCCTTCATGATTGTGATACAGAAGTCCTAAATAATGTGCTTTCTCATAAAATTTACTAGGACAGTAAATAAATAAAATATGATCAAGTAGGGTTTATCCCAGGAATGCAAGGTCAAATCAATTTTTAAGAATTAAAAAAGTATGATATATTTATTACATCAAAAATTCAAAAGTTATAATCCATCTGCAATCTTGCTAAATACTTAAAGGCATTTTAATAAAATTCAAATTTATTTGTGATTTCAGAAAGAAAACAAAACAAGACTTTAATTGTGAATGGAAAAGTCCTTTCTTTAAAATGAAAAAGTTATATTCTTCCCCATTGGCACACCATTCTGATCTTAAATTCCCAACCATTGTCACAAATTGTAATAGCTAATAAAAATATGATAAAGGTAAACTGCATAGCAATAACTAAAACTGCCTAGTGAGAGACAGAAGATATATTATATATTTAACAAATATTTAGTGACAGTCTCCTATTTAACAAGCGTTATACCTCATCCCGGAATACTGTGATGGTTTTAGATGTGACTCTATCCTTCTGGGTGCTCACAGTATTTCAAAGGAGCTAAATTTTAAATATGGGCATGAATAATAAAATAAGTATATTTGGCATTAATAAACATATGTTGAAAAGGTTCAAAGAAGAAAGGCTTAAGAATCTCTTGATGCGAGCAGATCTTGGAGAAGAGTTTTAAGTAGGAAACTGAAAGCAAGAAAATGGACTTTGCTTCCAAAAGCTCTAGAAATACTTTCATGGTGTCATTGGTAGAAAATACCACTAGATCAGCAGGAGGTAAATGGACCCAATTAACAGAAGAACGTTTTCTAATAAGTTCCAAAGCAATAAAGGCACATGTTTAGTTCTAGGAGGGTAAGGTTTCATATAAAAGTTATGTTTGTTTATTTTTGGTTTTGTTTTTTACTGCCTTACAAAATAATTCAACAAACACACACTTTTCCACAAGAAGTTTCCATACTAGAGACTTACTAACAAGTAGCTCTTATGGACACCTAGTAGAAAACCCAGCCCCCTACACTTCATAGCAATTCTTTACTGAAAAGATCACAGAATATCTGAATATCCATAAGACAGAACCTAAGGATCATTTTTACCAAATCTTTTTCTATACTAGTTCCTCAAATTTTTATTCATCCACCTATAAACTGCTGCATATTTGTGCCAGATTCTCTGCCCAGCTGCTCCTTTGATCTCCCATCTGTTCATTTCTTATTGTCTGACTGAAGAAACAACAATTATTTGTGGTGTATTTCAGTGAGAAGGCACAAAACAAAAGAGGAATATGTATGAATGAAAAGATATCAATCTAAAGTGCCTTTTCCTGAAAACACTTGAAATCATGTTGATCTGATTTTCTATGAAGAATAGAGTGACCAGGCACCATATTTTAAAGAATTGTCTCATTTTAAACCATTCTACTACAGTACTCTCAAAACTTCAAAGCACCTTGAAAAGAACAGCAAGGTTTGGCAGATAAAAATGGTTTTCAGTACTCTTCAATAGCATCCTTTTGCAGCTGGAATAAAATCCAAATGTCTCATTATGGCCTAAAAATTCCCTGTGTGATCCATCTCTTGCCTCTTTTTTCACGATTCTCCAAACATATTTGTGTGTTCCAGTTTGCTCAACACATCATGAACATTCCTACTTGAGTTCCTACTACCTGCAGTTTCATCTGCCTGAAAAAAATTTCCCTGTTCTTCTCATGGGTTACTCCTTCTCCCTCAGTTCTCAGCTTAGGTTTCACCTTCTCTTTTCCTGGCCTTCTGTAAAGAAAATCCTTTTGAGTTTTTGCCTCAGTAAAGGAGGAGAGTGTCATGATTAAGAGCTTGAACTCTACAGGAAAATAACTTAGTACTAACATCTACTCTGGAATTCATAACTGTGTGGTAGTAAATAACTTATTTACACTTACTGTGCCTCAGTTTCCTGATCTGCAAAATGGGAAGGTAATAATACCTCATAGGGTTCCTGTAGGAATTATATAAGTTAATAAGGTAAAGCACTTAAAAAACTGCCTGTAATGGAAGAAACATTACCAATATCTAAACTTCCTGTTTGTTTCTTCCAAAGCTCTTATAGCAACATGATTTTTGCCTATTTATCATGCTACATTTTAAGCTTCTTGAAAGCAAATATTACATTATTTTTATCATTGTTTTTTCAAATTCTAATAAAGTACATGATATAAAATAGTATCCAATGATTATATATTGAGTGATTTAACAAATGTCAGGAATCTTCAAAAATTCATGGAATAGATTGTGTATGAATGTGTTGAACTGGTCAGAACATCCTCTTTATTCTCTCACCAAACTTTTCTAATGAGAATTGAAATTAACATTCCTTGGAATTTAGGAGCTTACCCACAGGTAGCTAGTACAGTTGCTTCCATAATGTATATGGTTTTCCTGTGACATGAACAAAGTACACGCTGCTCTGTCCCAAATAATGGAGGAGCTATATGATTACTGCTCTGAAAGAAAGGACAAAACCCATGCTTACAGGCAAGGACACTTTACTCCAAATGGCATTACACAGTGTTATCTCTGAAGAAAGGAAAAGATTGTATTTGCAAGATGTGGTTGGTCCACAAATGAGTTACTAAATAAAACCAACTGCACCACAGGGCTCAGCATGGAGATTATGTATTGGAGTTGGAATAATTCTTTCAGTAATGTTCACGGACTGGAGCTCCCACACCTTCAAGTTTGTAAAACACTAGAAGACTTTAAAGAGCAGATCTCCCTTTATTTGAGTGTGATGGATTTCTCCTACAAGGGGATGTAGAGTGTATTGGCCTCAGATATGAAGAAGGAACTAATTGTGGGCAAGCAAAGGAGAGACTGACTAGATGGTCAGGACTGGCTAGTCTCTTCAAAGGAAAACCACATTAGGAGCAGTGAAGTCTAATAAGGCTTCCCTTGGGGAAACAAACATCCAAGGTTGTTTTTTTTTTTTTGTTTTCCTTGTCTGTTGTTGCTATTGTTGTTTTAGGTTGTCAACTTTTATCCTTATACTACAAGATTTGTCTGATACTTTGGTAGAGCACTTTGTAACCGAAAGCTTTTAATTTGAAGGCAGCTGGGACAGTGTATCGTAAGAAAAACATCACCTATTCTCCCGCAGACTTCAATGAGGAGGGGTAAGGAGAAACATTAAGTGCTTTGGGTGGTTTGAATGTAAAATGACTTGTATTTATGGCAGAGAGAGATGTAGAGACTTCTGGTAGCAGGAGAAATAGATACTTTTAAAATTTTTCTCCATTTATGTTACTTATATATTTGGAACTGGAAAATAGGGAGGCTTCTGCCACATTTGCTTTATAATATTGTGATTACAAAATGTCATAGTAGTTTGAAGCAATGTACAATTATAAAATAGTTTGTTAATTACTTTTTAAAATAGCATTGAAGAACACATAGCAATAAACTTTACAACAGATGTCTAAGAATCAATGTATTTCCAAGAAACAATGTAGTATTGCTAAGAGAAAATAAAGAATACATGGAGAAATGTAACATGTTGGAAAACTCTATTTTGTTAAGGTGTCAAATCTTCTCCAACTGATCATCAGATTCATTGAAACCCCAATCAAATCACAGCTGACTTCTTATAGAATTTGGCAAAATGATTCTAAAATTTATATGGAAATACAAAGGACTTAAGATATCAAAAATAACAGAAAAACAGTTTTACAAAGTGTGTAACTTTACTATCTGACTCCAAGCCATTATAAATCTATGGCAATCAAGAAAATTTATTATTGGCACACAGGTGGTCATAGAGAAAAATGGATGAAGAATCCACATATAAACAGCATTTTTTTTTTTTTTAAGTGGCAAACAATTTGATGGGAACATGTTTTCTGAATGGTACTGGAACTAGGGGGAGAAATGAACATCAACCTCTCTTGACACCAATGACAAAAATTAATTTGAGTTAGACCATACACTGCAACTTAAAAGCTAAAACTAGAAAAAAAATTGTAGAATAAAGTATAGGAAAATATCTTCATGATCTGAGGCTAGAAAAATGTTTCTTGGGTAAGACATTGCAAAAACAGTACAAGCAAAACAATTATGAATTGGACTTTGACAAAAGAGTATCTTCTCATCAAAAGACCAATTAAGAAAACAATTAGGAGGATCTAGTAGAATGAAAAAATCAGTGAATTTGAAGACAAGACACTTGAAATGAGTCAGGGTGAAGAATAGAAAGAAAAATAGAAATACAAAAAGTCAAAATATCCTAAGACAGCTATGGGACACCATCAAGTATACCAGTATACATGTTATGGGTGTCACAGAAGGACAAGTAAGAGAAAAAGGGGCAGAAGGAATAGTCAAAGAAATAATAACAGAGAACTTGTCAACTTACCAAAAGATGTGAATGTGCACATCCAAGAAGCTCAGAGAGCACCAAACAGATTAAACGTGAAGAAAAATATACTCCATCATATACTGACTACACTATCACACGCAAAGGACAGGGAGAGAGTTGTGAAAGCTGCAAGAGAAAAGCAACGTGTTCCATCCAAGAGAGTCCCATTAGATTGATCTCTTATTTCTCATCCAAACCCATGGAAGCAAGAAAGCAGTGTGCTTAAATACTTAAGTGCTGAAGGAAAACAACTGCCACCAAATGTTTTATATCCAGCAAGACTATCTATTCCATAATGAAGGAGAGGTTAAGACATTCTCAGGAAAACAAAAGCTGAGGGAGTTCATCACCTTGAGATCTGCTCCACTAGCAGCACTAGAGGATGTTCTTCAGACTGAAATGAATGCAACTAAAGACTGGTTAAAAGCAGCATAAAGAAATAAAGACCTCCTGTAAAGGTAACCTTTTGGGTAATTATAAATGCCAGTACTATTGTATTGTATTGTATTGTTTGGTATATAACTCCACTTCTTACTTTCTACAAGTGCTAAAATGCAAACACATAAAAAGTAATGAAAAATCTAGGTTTTTGGACATGCAATGTACAAAGATATAAGTGGTAACAAGTACAAAATGTAGGGGACAGAGGGGTACAGGAAAAATATATGTGCATGCTATTAAAGTTAATTTGGTATCAAACCAAATATAATTGTTATATATTTAGGATGCTAAATTTTCACCCTATGGTAACCACAAGAGAAACAGATGAAAAACATACCCAGATAGAAATGAGAAGGCACTCAATATGATACAACACCAAAAAAAAAAAGCAAATAAATATAAAAGAAGGCTTTAATGGAAGCGAACAACAAAAACAGCATAACACTTACAAATGCTGAACAGCAAAATGGTAGAATAAAGACAAGTATTATTAGTAGTGCCTTTAAATGTAGATGAATTTCACTTTCCAGTCAAAAGGCAGAGGCTGGCAGAATGGATCAACAAGCATGACCAATTATATGCTGTATGCAAGAGATTCACCTTAAAGTAAAAGATACAAGTAGGTTTATGGTAAAAGGATGGAAAAAATATATACCATGCAAGTAGTAACCAACAGAGAGCTGGGGTGGCTATTTGGATAAAATATATTTAAGTCAAAACAGTTAAGAGGGACAAAGATTATCACTACATACTGACAAAGGGGACAATTCAACAGGAAGATGTAGCAATTATAAACATACATGCAGTAAAAGCAGGTGCATATTTAACAGCGGTGCATATTTGTTCCTATATTTCCTATATTTTGGTAAATATAGGATGCAAATACTGACATATTTGAAAGGAGATCAATGGTTCTACATTGATAGTAGGAGATTTTAACACACCACTCTCAATAATGGAAAAGAACATCTGGTCAGAAGATGAATAAGAAAGTACAGGAATTGAATGATGCACTAAACCAACTAGACCTAAAAGGCATTTATAGAACACTGCAACCAATGAAAACAGAAATACACATTCTTCTCAAGTGCGCATGGATCATTCTCCAGGATCAACTATGTTGGGTCGCACAACAAATCTCAATAAATTCAAAAAAATATTGAAATCATATAATGTATATTCTCTGACCACAGTAGAATGAAGCTAGAAATCAATAACAGAAGGAGAAATGGTAAACTCACAAAAATGTGGAAATTAAACAACACACCCTTAAACAACCAATGGGTTAAACAGGAAATCATAAGCAAAATTAGGAAAAATCTTGAGGTGAATTAAAATGAAATACAAAATAACAAAGCTTATGGGATGCAGTGAAGGCAGTGCTGACAGGGAAATTTTAGCTCTAAATGCTTACATTAAAAAACAAGAACGATTTCAAATCAGACACCTAACCTCAGAACTGGAAGAATTAGAAAAAGAACAAAATAAACCCAAAGCGACCCAACTCCCAGGGGTGTAAATCTCCCTGGCAATGCAGAATATGACTCCCAGGGATGAATCTGGACCCAGCATCGTGGCATTGAGAATATCTTCTTGACCAAAAGGGGGATGCAAAATGAGATGAAATAGTTTCAGTGGCTGAGAGATTACAAATGGAGTCAAGAGGTCACTCTGGTGGACATTCTTATGCACTACATAGATAACACCTGTTAGGTTTTAATGTATTGGAATAGCTAGAAGTAAATACCTGACACTACCAAACTCCAACCCAGTAGTCTGGACTCCTGAAGACTATTATATAATAATGTAGATTACAAGTGGTGACAGTGTGATTGTGAAAACCTTGTAGATCACACTCCCTTTATCTAGTGTATGAATGGATGAGTAGAAAAATGGGGATAAAAACTAAATGACAAATAGGGTGGGATGGGGGGATGGTTTGGGTGTTCTTTTTTAACTTTTTTTTTAATTCTTATTCTGATTCTTTCTGATGTAAGGAAAATGCTCAGAAATAGATTGTGGTGATGAATGCACAACTATGTGATTGTACTGTGAACAGTTGATTGTATACTGTGGATGATTGTATGGTATGTGAATATATTTCAATAAAACTGAATTTAAAGAAAAATACAAAAATAAATAAATAAATCCAAAGCAAGCAGAAGGAAGAGGATACCAAAGATTAGAGTAGGAATAAATGAAACAGAAAACAATAATCAACAAAGCCATGTAGGCTCTTTGAAAAGATCAACATTTGGCAAAACTTTAGCTAGACCAACAAAGAAAATTGAGGATACAAATAATGAAAACTAGAAATTAAAGGGGGACAATTCTGCTGACACCACTGAAATGTAAGTGGATACTATGAACCCATATGTCAATAAATTAGATAACCTAGATGAAGTGGGCAAATTCTTAGAAACACACAAACCAGCTATATTGACTCAAGAAGAAATAGAAGATTTCAACAAACCAAGTACTAGTAAAGAGACTGAATCAATAATTCAAAATCTCCAAAAACAGAAAATCCCAGGACCAGATGACATCACAGGGCAATTCTACCAAACATTCCAAGACTAAACTCCAATTCTGCCAGAATTCTACCAAAATATTAAAGAAGAGGGAAAACTCCCTAACTCATTCTACAAAACCAACATCACCTTCATACCAAAACTGAATATCACAAGAAAGAAAACTATAGAATAAAATGTCTTTTGACTATAGATGCAAAACGCCTCTACAAAATAGTAGCAAACCAAACTAACACACCATGATCGAATGGGATTTATTCCTGGTATGCAAGGTTTGTTCAAGATAAGAAAATTAATTAATGGAACATACCACATCAGCAGGAGGAAGAAAAGAAACCATATGATCATCTCAATCAATACAGAAAAGGCATTTGACAAAATAAAGCACTCTTTCTCGGTAAAAAGAGTTAGAACACTAGAAATAGAAGGAAACTTCCTCAGTGATAAAGGACATATATTTAAAGCCCATAGCTAGCATCCTACTTAATGGTGAAAGACTTAAAGCTTTCCCTCTATGATCAAAAACACAAGGATGACCACTGTCAGCACTATTATTCAGCATTGTACTGGCAGTTCATGTCACAGAAATTAGCAAGAAAAAGAAATAAAAGGCATCCATATTGGAAAGGAAGAAGTAAAATTTTCTCTATTTGCAGAAGATATGGACCTATACACAAAACTCATAGGGATAATAAATGAATTCAGCAAAGTGGTGGGGTACAAGACCAACACCCAAAAATCAGTAGTGTTTCAATGCACAAGCAATGAATAGTTGGAAGAAGAAAACAACAAAAAAATTCCATTCACAATAGCAACTAAAAGAATTAAATATCAAGGAATAAATTTAACCAAGGATGCAAAGGACTTGTACACAGAAAACTACAAAACCTTGCAAAAATAAATGAAAGAAGATCTAAATAAAGGAAAGAACATTCTGGGTTCATATACTGGAAAACTAAATATTGTTAAGATGGCAATACTACTGAAAGCAATTTATAGATTCAATGCAATCCCAATCAAAATTCCAACAACCTTCTTTGCAGAAATGGAAAGACCAATCATCAAATTTCTAGGATGTTGAAGGCTACTGAAAAGCTAAATCCATCTTGAAATAGAAGAACGAAGTTGGAGGACTCACACTTCCCAATATTAGAACTTACTACAAAACCATGATAGTCAAAACCATAGGGTACTGGAACAAGGACAAATATACAGACCATTGGAATAGAATTGAGAGCTCAGAAATGAACCCTCATATTTGTGGCTGTCTGATCTTTGACAAGGGGGCAAAGACCACACAATTAGGACAGAATAATGTCTTCAACAAATGGTGCTGGGAAAACTGGGTCTCCATTTGCAAAAAAAAAAAAAAAAAGGAGGGCCCCTACCTCACAACATATATAGAAATCAACTCAGATTGAATTAAGTACCTAAATATAGGAGTTAGAACTATTCAAACTTCTTAAAGAAAACAGAGACAAGCATCTTTAGGAACTTGTGTTACACAATGGTTCCTTAGAATTTACTTCCAAAGCACAAGCCACAAAAGAAAAAAAATAAATAGGAACTTATTAAAATAAAAAACTTTTGGTCCTCAAAGGACTTTATTATGAAAGTAAAAAGACAATCTACATAATGGGAGAAAATATTTGGAAACCATATATCCAATAAAGATTTAATATCCAGAATACATGAAGAAATCTTTCAACTTGACAAAAAAATACAAGCAACCCAATTTTTAAAATGGGCAAAAGACTTGAGCAGACATCTCTCCAAAGAACATATATAAATGGCCAGAAAACACATGAAAGGAAGCTCAACATGAGTAGCAATCAGGGAAATGCAAGTCAAAAAAAATATGAGATACCACTTCACACCCATAAGAATGTCTGTTATTTTAAAAAGAGTACATAACAAGTATAGGAGGGATGCAAAGAAATATGAACACTCATTTATTATGGTGGGAATGTAAATGGTACAGGTGCACGTGCTGTGGAAGACAGTTTGGCAGTCCTCAGAAAGCTAAGTATAGAAATATCATATGACCTAGAAATCCCACTTTTAAGGTATTTACCCAAAAGAATTGAATGCTAGAACTTGAACTGATACTCACACACCATGGTTCCTAGCAGCATTATTCACAATTGCCAAAAGATGGAGGCTACCAAAGTGCCCATAAACTGATAAATAGATTAACAAAATGTGGTATTCACATGTTTTGGCTTGCTAAACCTTCCAGAAATGAGTTGGCTTATAACAATGGGGACTTATTAAGTTACAAGGTATAATTCTAAGGTCATGAAAATGTTCCAATTAAGGCATAACTGGGTTATACCTTCTGTGAAGAAAGGCTGATGGCATCTGGGGTTCTTGTGTCACATGGGAACGCACATAGCTGGCATCCACTGCTCCTTCATTCCTGGGATCTGGTTTCAATATGGCTCTCTCTAAACTATTACTGGGCATTTCTCTCTTAGCTTCTCTGAGCTCTCTGAGTTTCACCTGTCTTTTATCCTCTCATAGGGGACTCTAACAGGGGGATTAAGAGCCACCTTGAATGGGCAGGGTCACATCTCCATGGAAACAACCTAATCAAAAGGTCTCACCCAACAACAGTCTGCCCCCAAAGGGATGGATTAATAGAACATGGCCTTTTTTTTTTTTTTTTTTTTGGCTTTTATAAAGGGGATTTATTAGGTTACAATTTACAGTTCTAAAGCCACAGAAGTGTCCAAACATAGGCATCAACAAGAGGATGCCTTCACTGAGGAAAGGCTGATGGCGTCCAGAATACCTCTGTTAGCTGGAAAGGCACATGGCTGGTGTCTGCTGGTTCTTTGCTCCAGGGTTGTGTTGCTTTCAGCTTCTGATTCCAGTGGCTTTCCCTTTAAGTGTCCATGGGTTCTCACTTAGCTTCTACAGAGCAAATTTTGGGCTTCATCTCATTAGCTTAGCAATTCCAAACATCTGGTTTCAATGGCTTTCTCCAAAATGTCTCTGGGTGTTTTCTATCTAAGCATCTCTCTGAACAGAACATTACCTTTTATGGGATACATAACAGCTTCAAACCAGCACTTACATACAATGGAATATTATTCAGCTATAAAAAGGAATGAAGTCCTGGTGCATGTGACAACATGGATGAACTTTGAAGGCATCACATTGAATTAAATAAGCCAGACACAAAAGGACAAATATTGTATGACCTCACTGATTTGAAACAATGAGAATAAGCAAACTCATGGAGTCAGAATCTAAAATATAGATTAGCCGGGAGTGGGGGGGGTTGTTAAGGAATGGGAAGTTAAGGCTTAAAATGTAAAGGGCTCCTATTTGGAATGATGGAAATGTTTTGGTAATGGATGGTAGCACAAAATTGGGAATGCAATTAACAGCACTGAAATACATATCTGAATATGATTTAAAGGGGAAATGTTAGATTGCATATATGGTAACCAAATAAAATTTTTTTAAAAATCCATGGAACTACACTATACAAACTGTGAACCCTGTGTTAAACCATGGACTTTAATTGATAGTACAAATATAAAAATGTGCTATCATTAATTGTGGCAAATATTCCACACCAATGCAAGGTGTGGGTGGTATGGTAGTATATGGGAATCTCCAATTTATGCATGGCTGTTCTGTAAATCCACAACTTGTCTAAAAAGGAAACTAAAAAAAAAACTTTCTAAATAAAATAAAATGATTAGGCAAGCTATAAACTCAAGAAGATATTTGAAGAACAAATATTTGCCAAAGGACTCATATCCAGAAAATATAATGAACTCTTGGCAATTAAAAAAAAAAAAAAACTAATAATAATGGACAAAAACTTGAACAAAACTTCTCAAAGGAAAATAAACAAATAGTTGATAAACCCATGAAAACATTCACAAATGCATTAGTCAAGTAAAATACAAATTAAAACCATAATGAGATGCCACTACATAATAGAATAGCTAAAGACTGACAATACCAAATGTTGGTCAATGTACAGCAACCAGAACCTTATACTTCACTCTTGGGAGTATAAAATGTTCCAAATGCTTTGGAAAAAACATTTGCTAGTTTCTTAAAAATCTAACCTCCACTTACTCTCTGACTCAGATTTTCTTTTTCATTATTCCCTAAGAAAATGGAAACATTTGTCTATGAAAAAAAAATTGCACAAGAATGTCCACAGAAGTTTTCCTTATAAGAGACTAAAAATAGTAAAAACTTAACTTCATCAACTGGAAAGTGGATAAACAAATCATGGCATATCTCCTTCACTTATTTAGGTCTTCTTTATTTCACCCATCAGTGTTTTATAGTTTTCATGATAAAGATGTTGAATGCATTTTGTTTATATCTATACTCAAGTATGTTTACATGTTTAAAGCAATTGTAAATGTTACTGTTTTTTTAGATTTCAATGCTCAACTGTTTATTGCATAATTATGCACTCAAAAATATTTGCATGAATATTTTCATCCTAAATGAAATGAATATGCACAGTAGGAATTTTATGACACTCTGGGTCAGCCATGCCACTTGAAAAAAATACTAAAAAGATTAAAGAATAATCAAAGGCTAATTTTATTCCATAGAAACTAAAATTTATGAACTCAGTAGTTAAATAGGTTATAAATAAATAACCCTGTCAGGTTTAAAAAATAAAAATAAATGGAAAACTATGTTATTTACCAGCAAAATCATAATAATCACTTTATCAAGTACCATATACCAGGCATTTCCAAAAAGTTTACTTAAAATTTCACATCTAATTTAATAATTTATCTCAAAAATCAAATTATTCTTTAATTTTTGGAGACCATTAAAAAATCTCCATGGGAAGGACTGCTAGTTGACACCCAATATCAATTATCCCTAAAGCATTTTTCTAGAAAAGGTAATCTGTATTATTTCTGCTCTTTGGAATTTGGTCCTTTATAAAGACTGGTGATAGTTTAGTGTTTTCCATTTTCCAAATCATCAATTATATTTTGTTACCCTGTCTTTTCTCTATCACTGCATATTCAATTAGTTGGATACTATAATGTATAGATCATCATATTATGAGGCACAATATTCAAACCCAGATAGGGAAGATCATACATCACACACATATCCTGGAATTTATCAGGGAGGTAGTGATTGGATGAGACTTTGGCATGGTTCTCTTTGGGATGCAATGTGTGTGTTTTATATATATATGTGGAAATCAGTAAATGTAAAATGCAAATATAAGTCATTCAATGACTCATCCAAAGAAGCTCTTTAAAGCAGGTGCCTCAGCTAGAATTTGTATTCCTGACATCCCCTCCATCTCCTGGAGTCAGAAATATGGATGAAATGGTTGGAGTTGCAATGGACAGCTTGTAACCACAAGCTAACTTTCAAGTAAAACCAATGATAAGAAAAAGAGAGCAAAAATCTACAAGTCAGTCAGTGTTACTGATTTCTTGGCTTCATGTTTTGTGAAAGAAAAGTAAATCCCCACCCTAAGGCACTATTATTCCAGGCCTCTGTACTAGTAGCCAAAGGTAATTGCTAAATGCTTAACCTCACCATCAGGCCCCAGACTAAACTTTGTGAATCACTATTTTAGAGGTTTGAATATTTTATGATATTTTCTAATATTTTTCTAGAGTTGAGAGATAAGTTAATTAGAAAATAGTTATCATACTGTTAAAAATATCCAAATGTCTAATTTTAATAATAATGTTTGTTAGCTTTATATTCATTATTATAAGAATATATTAAAATATTATTTCACTTATTATATCATGTACTAATAATTGTACTATGCCTGGTAACTGAGTATGCTTTTAGAACAAAATCTAGGTTACTGTTTAATGAGTGAGTACACATGGGTATGTGTGTGCTAGTACACATAACCCTATACATAATATTTGGGTGTAAATATAAATTCGGTAGCTTTTTACAACTCCATTTGTTTTAGCAGGAACTTTTCTCATCCCCAACATTTTGCAAATTAAATAAGTATCTAAGGCTGTCTCAGCAAGTTTGCTTTCTAAAGAAATGACAGGCTTGATTAGTCAGTATGCCCTTTATCTGTAAGGTTCTTATTTGTCTACCATTTCACAGCAAGCAATTCTGATGAATGGTGCAATTAACCTTTGCATTATTAAAACAATTAATTGCAAAAATTAAGACATGACAGGGACAAAATATTAATGCATAAATTATTAGGTTCAGAAATAATTATTAATCCATATACAGCAATTGTGGCATAAAGAATGAACAAATTGTATGCTAAAATTTGTGATAAAATTTTTTGCTCCTCCCATCTTTCATGGACAAAGGGTTAATACTTTATTATGAGCATGAGGTCTAAAATAGATTCGGGATCAGCCAAGCACTGTCATATACAAGTTATGACAACAAAGAATTGATAATGATTAGGTAATCACAGACCTATTGTTTTAGTTTCCTAGCTGCTAAAACAAATACCATACCATACATTGGCTTAACAATAGGAATTTATTGGCTCATGATTTCAGAGGCCAGAAAGATCTGCTCCTTCCTGGGCTGATATCTTCTGGCCGCCTAGTTATTCTTTGTGGTTCCTTTGGTTTTTCCATCACATGGCAATTCACATGGTGGCATCTTCTTTCTCTTTTGTGTTCTGTTGATTTCTGGCTGCTTCCCATGGCTTTTCTCTCCATTTCGCCTTCACTCAGCTCATATAGGACTCTAGCAATCTGGAGCAAAACCCAACCTGATTCAGTTGGGCCACATCTTAACTAAGTTAACTTCCTGAAGAGATCTTATTTATAATGTCTTCATAACCCCCAGAATGCAGATCAAGACCAAGAACATGTCCAAACTGGGGTATTCAATTCAACCCACCACACCTATACATATGAATGAGTGTGCTTAAAATCTTGAGAATATATGCTAATGATGCTATGCTGATGCTTACCCAAAAAGGTTGGGATTTTTTTTTTTTTCAGATTTTCTTCTTATTCTAGTTGATGACTATAGGATTGCAAATTGGTCAGGAGAAACCAATTACTTCTGATTTGAAATCAGAAGACATAAGATAAATTCCCAACTCAGCTTTTCCCTAGCATATAGAATTAATTTCCTTGAACTGCAGGTGTTGAGATTGTAAAATAAAAATACTAACCTCTCTCCCATCATCAGTTTTATAAGAAAATAATGTATGAGAAAGTGCCGTCAAAGCCAGAGCATTATAAAAATGTGAATTGTTTGTTGTGGATTGTGTTACGTACTCCATCAAAAACATGTTCTTAATCTTAATCCACATTCCTATAGAAGTGAACGAATGTATAAATAGCACCCTCTGAAGATGTTATTTTTAGTTTAGGTGTGGCCAACTGAATTAGGGTGGGCCTTAACCCAAATTACTGGAGACCTTATAACAAGAACTAGGAAGTCCCAGAAGCCAGAAAGGAGAGGACATTGCCATGTGATGAGAGACAGAGATTCAAACCAAAGAACTCACAGATTGCAGGGAGTCAGCACCAGAATACTACAGACTCAGGGGAAAGCAAGCCTTGCCAATATCTTGATTTTGGACGACTTCTAGCCTTAAGACCAGAGCCAATAAATTATTGTTCTTTATTCCAACCCATGGTGTGGTATCTGTCCTTGCAGCCTGGCAAATTAAGACACTGTTATTATTTCACCCAAAATTTGGGATCATGGAAATTTTCTATATTTGCACTGTCTAAAATGGTAGCCGCTTTCCGTATGTCGCTACTGAGCACTTGAAATGTGGTGTGACTCAGGAACTGAATTTTGATTTTAGTTAATTTTAAATAACCACTTCTATTGCATTCTCTATAAACTTCCTGTTCCTTATGCAAGAACAGGAGTTACTAGGCTTATGGGTCAGGTTGCAATGATAACTGATAGAACTGATCGCTTTGCTTTTAAGGGGCATGCGCCAACCAGTGTGCTACTCTCCTTCAACCCCACTATGATCCTTTTGCCTCCAGAGGAACCTTGAATTGAAGCAAGTTTCAGATCTTCCTGAGTCTTCAGGCCATTATAGCACCCATAGGCTGTAAATTTTACTACAATTCTTGCTGTTTTCCCCGGAAAGAGAGTTTTCCATCCCAGATGCAGACTCTTAGGTTTGGAAGGCTTAATAGAGATCATCTATATCAAATGGAATCCCATACAGGAGACACCTTAGAGTTCAACCTGATACATCAGAAACAGCTATTTCTTCTAGAACTATTCAAACACTACAAAAGCAAGTCATGTCAAATTTTGATATTGTTCACAATTATATGGCAATTTTACCATAATAACACATGATGATTTGTTTCATTAAAGGAATATAGGATGAAAGAGTATTTTGATTTGAATATGTGGTTGCAAATATAACAGGCTATAAAATAACTATTTTTAGTATTTACAGGCAGAAAAGTATTGCTGGGATATCTTTCTTTAGATAGATAGATAGATAGACACACAGTTGACAGATATTGTTTCATGGATTCTCTGAGAAGAAATTTTTATATTGCATGCAGAATAGGCTAACTGCATGAAATTAGGTGATAAAAATATTTAATAATATAAATATGTATTTAAATATATTTATATTATATTTAATATTTATATTTATTTATATTTACATATAAATATAATTTTATATTATTTATAAATATTTATATTTATTTATATTTACATAAATATATATTTATATAAAAATATTTATATTTATATAAATAATATATTTATATAAATATATTATTTATATATATAAAAATAAATATATATATAATAAAAATATTTAATAATTTAACTCAGTTTTTTGTGCTAATTACATAGTAGGCCCTCAACACGTGTTGTTGATTGAAAAGATTATTTCTGTTTGGGGGACATTTTCAAGGTTTCTCACTTCTAGATATTCTTATAGTAGTAAATATATAAAATATACGGGGCAATTCATCAAGTAGATCAAGGAGACCTAAATTAATAAAAGAGAATATTCAACAGTCACCAAGGGCTACATATGCAAATGACAATATTTTGTTTCAGACAGAAATCATTAATATACTTATGATGTCCTTTTTTGATGTGTGATCAAAACCAGTTTTTATTCATCTCTTTAATTTGAAGTTTGGTGGAGGGGTAAGTAGACATAGGTGGAATATTTGGATCCTGGGGCCTTTTGTTCAATCAAGTGGCTCAAACACAGAAAAACTTAGATCTGCCTGTCTTTTTGGAACCTTATATCGAAAAGGACTGTTTGTTCTTTCTTTTTAAGAGGGCCAAATTAGCAGTATGTTTTTAAATCTCACAGTTATAAATGAGTGGAATTACATTTTTCACCTAAAACTAAGTAATTTTGAAAGAGTAAAAGAAAATAAAAGTCACATTACTGGTTATTTAAGAAACAACAAACATTTTTTCAACCCACAAAGTTCTATGTAGATTAATGATTTATTCTTAGCACTATGGATATCTAGAAATAAGATTAAATCATATGAAACCATTAAAAGTATCCCCTATCATAGATAATTCCTACCTGTTCCCATGCAGTGCAACTTTACCAAATACCACTATTTATCCGCACAAGAAAGAAACAACTCTCCATAATGAGACTTTGAAATCTTTTCATGAAGAATTTTGTCATAAGTAAATTCCTATCCCATTTATTTTTCAAAAAATGAGACTAGTGATAAGAAATTTAACAATCAGCCACCTCTAATGTTTTGTGTTGTCTTCAATGAAACACTATTCAAAAGTGAAACAAAGTTTGCAGAATACAACTATGGTGCCACAAATGAATATAGGGCATTTAAATTTAAATAAACTAGAGACCTAAAAGGGCAAAAAAGTACTTAATTTTTTTAAAAGCTTCGGTGGCCACTTTTGAATGAATTTTGAAAACGCATGACTTTTAGTTTAAAAACTTTGAAGACACTGACCTATGATCAATTGATTATTTTCTCAAGCACAGGAAGAATTAACTAATACCTTCATAATCGTTCTTTACACTCTGCATGGTTTCTGACATGTTTACTGAATGAATACAGCAATAAATTAGCATTTCCAACATCATTCATACCTTTTCAATTTAATTTAATATGGGTAAATACCAGGGAAATTTTCCCAAACTCACTCTTGCAGCTAAAAGTTTGTCATATTTGATCACATTTTGATTTTGATTTACATCTAAAAGAAATGATTTTGCACTATTGAACTAAAATCGGCTCTAACTAAAAGTTACTACAAAATTTCTCAAACAATAACCAAGTGTCCTATAAATACATTTATTTTTATTACTAGCCTTGTATACTGGTTCTAACATTGTGTCATCTACTTGCACAAAGGAAATGCCATTCATCTATATTTATCCATGAGATTTTAGTTTGTGGTATCACTAATAGGAAAAATACACACTAAAGCTTTCAAAGAACAATGTAACTCATTACAGGCAATAGTTGAAAAGTGAAATGCTGTAATTCTATGCCCTTTTCTAAAATACAGTTTACTAGAGCATGGCAGGAAGAAGGCAGGAGGCCAAAAACTGGAACAGGCAATTATATAGTGAAAGTTGTTTTCATTTTTAAAATAAAAATTTCTTTGTTTCTAATCTAATCTTTATCATAATATGTCATGCCCAACACCCATATGGACATAGAAAATTTAATAGTCATGCTTTACTGCATCCATCTATTTAATTGTTTTTCCTTGAATAGTTTTAAAAATTTAATTTACATGATTTTTCTAACTGTTAACTGAAATGAATTGAAGTTTATCTCTTGTATTTTTCTTTGTAGCTTTGTAAATGTAAATCTTTCCAAGTACAACGCAGTTTTAGAAAATGTTATGAAGCGGAAATTGTTCCATATTTATCAGTATTTCATAAATAGGTCATTCAAACTTGCTTGGAGTTTTTCGGCAGAATTTGTGGGGTTTATTTATTTGAATTTATGAAAATATACATGTTGCATGTAAATACAGCATTTCCTTTCCCAGCTGTCAAACTGAAATAATTGCATGCTGCAAAATCTGGAATTTCACTTGCAACTAGATTGCCCTCATTTAAATATTCATTGTGCTAAGTCAATCATATCTGGAGCTCAATTAATTCAAAAAGCAAATTTCACTGGAACTAACTCTGTACATTTCATTAAATTATGTGATGGTATTCTGAAAGCTTCAAAAGTTACTTTTACTTAAATATTTAGTTAGTTTAATACTTGAATTATATTTTTCTGATTTTATCATACTTTTGATCAATTTCTTTTTCACCCTGGAACGGATTAGGTTCTGCTATATAACTTGCAATAGTTGAGCATATTATAAAAGCATTGGTATTCATGTTGTTAATAGAATAAATTATTCTTAAAGAATTTGTTGGAACTTAGATTCTGCTTCATGATTAAAATATTTACCTATAGAATTAGTCACTAATTAATATGAGTATTTATGAAATAACATAGATGTGATAGATACTGTATTGTATATAACAAATGAAAGTTGGAAAATAAAGATATACTAAGACATTTCTTCATTAATTCTTCATTAATAAAATATTTATTAATCACCCCCTATGTGCCAATCCACAAGTCACTTATTAAGGATATCCAGATGAAAAATACTTGACCTGCTCTCTAAAGACCTAGAAAATCCCAGTGGAAATAGAAAACAAAAGTTCCCAAGAGTTGGAATCTGATAAGTTCAGAAAAAGTAAATTAAAAGCAGAGTAAAAGTAAAAGTAAAATATTTGTTTAGGAACAAATTAGATAAGCTGTTTAAATTACAAAAGAGCCTATAGTTTCCTATGTTATATAATCCAACAATATTATAATAATTAAATATCCTTATATCTAATTTATATTGTAAAGGAGTTGGGGGAAACTACAGCAATTTTTTCTCATTTTTCTTGATTTACCACCTTTTTCAGGACATGTGGGTATGTAACATATCATTATAAGATTTTTTTTCCTTTTAATTTTTTAAAACACTGACTTTTTTGCAAATATTGGCAGAAGTGCTATCTTCTCCCATTTTTTTCTCATGTCTTTGAACACATATCTTAAACTCCTGCTTATTCTATTGGCTCAACGTTCTTCTACTGTCAACTTGTTTTGCTAGAAACTATGTTTCCCAGGGTCCCCTTTTCTAAGTTGTATAAAAGTAACATTTCAAGTGACTTGGGAGGCAGAAATGAAGCAGCAACCATGCTATTTTGAAGCTTCTTTTTGGTTAATGTCAGTGAGAGAAAAAAAGGTGCCAGGTCCTAATTTGTCTTCAGTATTTCTTGCTCTACTCACAATTCGCCTTCTCAATTGTGTACCCTACTGACCAACGGCAACTCAGACCCACTATCACCAGAGTTTTATTGTGAACTCACGTGGTGTAGCCAGGCAGCCCAGTAGTCTTCCCTAGACTTAACTTTCTACTTATTCAGATACTTTCTGCAGCAGCTGCAGCAGCTGAACATGGCTCACCTCCAGAGCTCCCTGCAAACTCCAACTTGTTCATGAGCAAGAGGATTGATGAGTGACTTCTCTTATCCTTCAACCACTTTTGGGAATTTCACTTTCCCAGCTGTATTCATAATTGTTTGCATTCTATATCCTATGATAAATTCCTTATTTCATGATCCTCATAGTGTTGATCTTCCCTGATTGGATCCTAATGGATACACTAATTTTTTTTTAAAGGAGCTAAGAAGAAAATTTTATTTTTTAACTAAAAATTTTTATTGCATACTATATGCATTTGTTAAGTTTTGAAATGTTCCCCAAGAATATAAATCCTTTTAAAACAAATCCGGCTATATTAGTAAGGAAACACAGGTTGATATTAAAGTAAATATGACAAGATAGAGGCAGAGCATAATACTACACAAAAACATCTTATGGAAAATTTGAAGTAGAGATATCCACTGAAAGTTGACTAAGTTTAATGCCCCCATAGAAATTGAAGTAAGTTCTAAAACTGACCTGATAAAAAATATTTTAGCATTGGAGCAAACCATGAGGCAGTCTCCTTGAATCATCATTTCTAACTCAGCTGTTCTTTGTGCAGAAACAAGGAAAATGATTCAGATAAGGTCACAAAGTTGAACTCTTCTTGAGTCATACTAAACTAGGAAGAAATATCCTATTTAAGATTATTCACCAGAATTTAGGGTAAATAGCTAAGAAATGCAAACCAAAATGCAGGAACCATTTGGATTATGAAGTCCCTGGAAGAAAACAAAACTAGATTTGTTTTTTTTTTTGAGCCTGAAGCAAGAGAGTCAGTGTCTGATCTAACAAGGCAGGGAATACACAAAAGGATTAGTTATGCACAGCTCACTGAGATAAGCTTTTACCTTTTCAGTAGGATGAACATCTTAGTTTTAATGTAGAACAGTTATTAATCAGAGGCAGAGGCTTTAAGTAGCTAAAAGTTTCATTTTAACTATGGGTAAAATAACAACTATAGCCTCCAGCAGCAGAAGGTAAATACTACTACCTCTAAGGCAGAAAGAAAGGTGGCAGGGGTTCAAAGTTTTTAGGGATCTTCTGATGTAGGGGCATTTTATTTCATGTCAACTCTGTATCTCTGAGGGGCAGAGAGTTTGTTTGGAAAGAATGCTTAAGAAAACGCTGATGTGCAAACATCTTAAATGCTTAAAACGCTTAAAAATCCAATATGTTAAAGTACAACCAGTATAGCATGTAGAATATAGTAATATCTAGGGAGTAGAACATTTTGTACGGTTCTCATTTAATTCTGAGGATCCATAATTTTCTCATAAAAAAGAGTGGAAAAAAATCCCTACATGTGGTTAACTTAACTTTTCATCAACCCAAAAATTATAAATAACATGCAAGATTTCAAGTTAAATAATCCTTATTTAGTGTGTATGATGTTCTATATTGTTCTAGATCTGGGAATGCAAAAATTCAATGCAAAATTAAAAACTTTACACTTTGAAAATAAATGATTTATTTTCCTAAAAATGGTAATTGTTGTAACTGTATGTTCTAACCTCAATGCAGCAGGTGAAAGCAGGAATACTTTCTAAAATGGATATTCACAACTTATAGAAGTAATTTGCATTATAAAATAACAGTTGAGTTCATTAAAATTATTGGTTGTCATGGATACTTCATTAAGCTTGGAAATATTGGTAAAATTTCATTAAGGAAAAGTATATATAAGGCACAATTCTTCACTTTCATGTAGCAATGCTCTGGATTCACACCCTTGGCATGGTTTCACGCTGGGTGAGGTATACTTCCCTACCATGAACTTCGAGCACGGCCATGTGGATTTCTTTGGCCAACAAAATATTAGCAGACATTAGACAATCAGAGGCTTAGAGTGCACTTCTATGATTGACTGTGTCTTCTTGTTCGTCTATCACAATGGGAAGAACATGTCCCAGCTAACTCATTCATCCAGCCAGGATGAGAAACTTGGGCCCAATCCATAACTAGAGCCAACCCCAGGTAATTGAAACCTGGATCAACCAACCTACAACCATTCCAAAGCCGTATGAGAGTGACCTGAGTAGGACACTGAATTCTGGTATGTTTTGGTAAACAATATTTTTGTGATAATGTTTGAATGATACAAAAAAAATTGTACTAAAAAAATTAAACTACATGCCATTGGTTTTGGAACCATGCGTAAAGGGACTAGAAATCATTCTGTGAGGCTAGAAGATTGATAAGAACACTGTTGTAGAAGGATGGAAAAAACGATGACCCATGATATGTAGTGGCAAAATATTTAGTAAAACTGTTGCCATGATAATCAAGAAGGATAATGTACCCAAAGAATTTATACAGTTGAAGAAGGAAATTTCAAGGCTAGCTGCATTTGAAGAGGTACAAAAAGAAAGAGATGAACTTAGAAAAGAACTAGTTGATTCATAATTGTCGGATTTGATCCAATAACATAGAGTTACATAGTGAAAGAATTTCTCATCAAATTAAAGGTGTATCCATTATAACTCAAACAAGGTACTATGTAGTTTCAGGGCAAAAACCAAATTGAAGGTGCTGCTGTATAACCTTTACTAAGATTTTTAAAAGGATTAGGGTGGCCTCTGGTTTTTCTTTCAGAAGGACAAAAATGAAGGCAAGGGAAAAGTATGTCTTAAAAAGGATTCTTTGCATAGATTTTAGCTCACAAGGTTGAGAAACAAATATAGACCACGCTCGATAGTCTATGCTAACAAGATGATAGGGTTGGGCCAACCATAACTCTTGTCTTAGGATGGGGGACTGGCCACACCAGAAGGACAAACTAAGGGATTGGGGATTGAGACTTTGAGCCATGTGATATCAGTCCAACCTCCAAGGAAGAGGAATGGGGCTGGAGACTGAATTCAACCACATGGACATTGACACAATCAGTCATGCCTACATAATGAAACCCCATAAAAGCTCTGGACACCTGAAGTTTAGGTGAGCTTCCCTGACTGATAATACACATCTATGTGCTAGGAGGAAGATGTGTTCTGACTCCACAGGGAAAGGACACAGGAGCTTCACATGGTACTCTTCCAGAGGCTCCCCCCATGTGTTTCTTTTTATTTGCATCCTTTTCACTATAATAAATCTATAATCATAAGTATAGTGATTTATTGAGTTCTCTGAGTCACCTTAGTGAATTATTGATCCTGAAGGTAGGTGGGAATCCCTGAATTTGTAGCCAGTTGTTCATAAGTGCAGGTGGCCTGGGAACCTCTGAACTTGTGGCTGGCATCGGAAGAACAGTTTTGTGAGTATTGTGCCCTTAACCTGTGGAGAGTGGCCTTTCACCACATAGAGGCAAAATTGCATTGCATTGCATTGCATTGCATTTGCTTTACTTCCTAAAAGCTCCTGCACAAGCACACATAGAGACACATAGAGAAACACATAGAGCACACTTGGACACAACCTGTAGGTCAGAGCCTGTGCCAGTTTGAATGTATTATGTCCCCCAAAATGCCATTATCTTTGATGCAATCTTGTGTGGGCAGACATATAAGTGTTGATTAGATTGTAATTCTTTGAGTGTTTCCATTGAGATGTGCCCCACCCAACTGTAGGTGATAAGTCTGATTGGATGATTTCCATGGAGGTGTGGCCCCATTCATTCAGCATGGACCTTGTTTAGTTTACTAGAGCACTATATAAGCTCAGACAGAAGGAGTTCATAGCTAGCTGTAGCTGAGACAGAAATTTTGAAGATGGCCGTTGGAAGCTGATGCAGATATTTCGGAGAATGCCATTTTGAGATGCAACCTGGGAGAAAGCAGAGGCCAGCCATGTACCTTCTCAGCTAACAGAGGTTTTCCAGACGCCATCGGCCATCCTCTAGTGAAGGTACCCGATTGTCGATGCGTTATCTTGGACACTTTATGGCCTTAAAGACTGTAACTGTGTAGCCAAATAAACCCCCTTTTATAAAAGCCAATCCGTTTCTGGTGTTTTGCATTCTGGCAGCATTAGCAAACCAGAACAGAGTCCAAGCTCAACCAAGCCTCTGCAACCCCCTGCTGAGCTGAAGACTCATGTTTGAGAATCAATTATTCTTATTTCATCCACCAAGAATAGGGGTAGTTTGTTATGCAACATTATGGGGCAATGTTGACTATTTCCTTTATTTTACTTAGGTCTTGTAAAAGTTTGATACAAGAAGACAAGTTTTTATCTTGAATGATTGTCTATAGTAACAGTGACGCAATAATTTAAGAATCTTAAAATGTTATGGGCAGAATAGCTCTTCCTGGCTATCCATCTCAACTCCATTAATTACATGATAACAGTGAGGTTTAGAAAGTGTTAAGGGACTTGCATGGGGACGCACAGGAAGCTGTTGGTAGGAAAAGAAATCTGGCACTTGTTTTATTGCTGCTCACTCCTTTCTTTCCATTTGTTCCCACAAGATTTTCATCTCTGTTAATGCTCTAAAACTGGTTTTCTGATCCTAAAACCATTAACCTCTCTAGCACAATAAAGCATCTGATTACTTAATGTGGGAAGCTAAGTTAGTCTTCACAGATCCTTCATTACAATATTACAAAAAAAATACAAAATCACCAAAAACAACCCTTTGTTACAAAAATTACAAAAAACAAAAAAGTTACAAAATTGTTTCCAAGAAAATAATGCATCCAAACTTCTAAACCATCCACATAAAGAAATCCCACTCAATTTATCTGAAGTATAATTTTAAAAATTTATTTCCTCAGAAATTGTTAGAAAGCAATCACTTTAACAAATGAAAGCCTGAAACCCCAATTGAAGCAAGTCTTACCCCAATTGAAAAGTGATCAAAACAAGAGGATAATGGAAGAGAATAGTGGTATATTCATGGCTGACTTTTGCACACTTCTCATAGCACTTAAGTTTTGTTTAAATAGTTTTGTTTTTTGTTCTGATTATATAAATAGTACATTTCAATGCATACTCTGAGATAAAATTTTTAAAGAAATTTTTATTGGCCATTCTTTCACAAATCTCTATAAATAAAAGTTCACTCACATTTAGAAATATACTGGTCTAATTTTTGTAAAACTGAAATCATGTTACAAATATGGCAGATACTATTTTAGTTCTTGAACAATCTTTTTGCTTGTGTTTTCTTCTCCAAATCCTATATTTTCCTATCCAACTGTCACAGCAAACCAAATTGAACAACCTTCTTCATTCTTGTATAATCACATGCAAGCATATACACAGACACATATTCAAAAACTCACACATATACATGGATAGGAAGTTTTGTTGATGTCTTTCCAAACCTGTGGTCAAATAATGTATAATTTTCTGTATTTTTTCATACCAACCATGTCATAGTAATGTTTCCAAGTCAAATGCAACAGGTAGTAATAATAATAATAATAAATAATAATAATAGTAATTGTAATAATACTAATGCTGAACACTTCCATAACACTTACTCTCTGCCAGACATAATAATCCATCAAACCAAATGTTATAGATAATAGTAATGATGATCACAATAATAATAATAATGATAACAGTTAACACATACAGCACTTGCTATGTGTCAGGCAATATTTGATATGCTTTTCATATACTCATTTAATCCTCAAACGAACTCTATCAAGGAGACATTAGTTTTCCCATTTTTACCAATGGGAATATTTTTAAAATAATAGCATGAAATTACATGCATAGTTATGCCACGCTTTAGTAAGCCATTTATCTTTTTATGGACAATCAATATGCTTCCAACTTTTTTGCCACTATAAACAATGCTGCAATGAACATTCGGGGATAGAAATCCTTTGTATTAGTACTTTTATTTCAGTTGAAGAGATTTCAGAAAAGGGGACTGAAGATCTGCAGGGAATGTGTTATTTTTAATGTAATATTGTCTATTTGTGTTCCAAAAAGGATGAAACCAATCTTTACCAGCAGTACACATTCTGTGTGTTTGTATGTGTTTGGAAAATCTAATTATGTCATCCCTGCTCTGTGACCTGCTAGCTGATTGACATTAGACAATCTAAATTCCTTAATCTACCTATGCTGCAATTTACTCATTTCTAAATTTGGCATAACATAGTAACTCCTTATAGTGCTATTTTAACTATAGCAAATCAAATAATACAAGTAAAATTTTAGCAGTGCCTGGAATATAATAGGCACTTGATAAATTATTGATAAAAAATAATAATTAATTATTATTAGCCATGGAATTGTACACAAATTTGAATGCTGGGAGACAGATTTTTTTTTTTTTTTAATTCACAAATTACACATAATGAGAATGTAAACATTGCAGTCTGGTAATACAGTTATCTAATTATTCTAAGATATTTTTAAACACTTGTAAAAGAGAATCTTAGCTATCCCATCATGTTTATACCAATGGAATTCAATCCATATTATGAAATGGAAACATTAAGTATACTAAATGTATGTACTATATACCTCCTGAAGTACTCAACACTGTAAGCTCTACAAAAAGTATATGGCTTATGTGATCTTCAACCTTGGCGAAATTAGTTGGAAAGTTCAACACAGAAGTAAATTCTCAGAGTTTCTCCCTTTAAAGAATTATTTTGTATAAATCAATGATACTATTGCCCCCCTGCCTTTCCACTTGATCACCTCAATTTCAACTCTCAACAACCCAAGTATCTTTTTTTTCCCTCAATTGAATGTTGTAACAAAAAGCATATTCCTCGTCTGTGTGGGTCCACTCCAAATTCTTATCTGTATCCCCACTCCAGCTAAAACTGTTCTTGATTTAGCAGGTTTTCTCATACTAAATAACCCCACCACCTTCACTGTCTGCAGATTATATCAGCTACTTTTCTACTAAATTTACTTTCGCTCATTGACTTACAAATTTACAAATACAAGAAACTGTTCTCAGTCCTTTGACACTGCTGACTGTGTCTTTTTTCTTGAAACTTTCCTCCCTGAAATCTTTTACAACTATACTCTAGTTATGCTTCCAATATCTGAATGTTCCTTTTCTGATGTCTAACTGGCTTCCTTCCTCTCCCCGCCGCCCTTCTCTCCCCCTCTCTCTATTCTTTCAAGTTACACCCATCAGATGTTTGCTTTTCTGGAAGATTTGTCTTTGGTTCTCCTGACTCTAAAACACTATACAGATATCTGAATGGTTTTAACTTCTACAGCAACAAACTCTAAAACTACACCTCCTGCCTTAACAATTCTTTTATGCTGTACTCCAGATTTACTGCTACTCACAGAGCCATCCCTAAAACTCAATTTTTCAAAACTTCAAATTTTTCCTTTGAAACATATTCATCTTCTTGTCTTTGGTATCACTGGTAACTTTTACCATTTCCCTCTGGCTTTCTAAGCTAGAAATATTGACATTATCATTTATATTCCCATCTACATCTAACCAGTAGTAAAACTCACTTATAAGGTGAACTTTGAGCCAGACTTGATTGAAGAAGAGAATAAATAGTGCTAGTATTGGTGGAAAGTGCATTTTGGCCAGAGAAGGATGAAGAAGACAAAGGAACTGAGGCACTAATATGCTTGGTGGGTTTGAGAAGCAACAAGATCAGTGTGACCATAAGGGGTGAAAGATTATGTGAGAAAGGAAATGAATGCCACAGAAAATTTCAAATCTTACACATCTCTCCATTTTCTGCCTGAGCTCTGAAGGGCACAATGGCTGCAAATGAGTATATTTTTCATAATGAATTCCCTCTGTGCCTTTCTCCCAGGTGACTTAGAAAAAGAGTAGCACAATTATAAGTCCACTTAAGCTACTGTAAAGCAGGGAAAGACTCACTGGAGAGTGGCTTGTTGAGGAAGTGTAGTGCCCAAATCCTGTTCTGTTTAAAGAGGCAGTAACAAAATATGGGTGAATAAAAAGAAAAGTTGGAGGAAAAAAAAATAAGGAAAAAAAGAAAGAAAGAAGAGAAGAAATAGGCCTCTGGGACTAGGGCTTAGTTACAGCAGCCATGTCAATAGTAATATGTTAAGAATAGTAAAGGTGGCTTGTTTTTCCAGTTTCAGATATAAATCAAACATAGAATTTAGACAAATAGGTGTCTGCCATGATCCATAAGGAATATTAATAGATGAGTGTGCCGGTTTGAGTGTATTGTGTCCCCCAAATGCCATTATCTTTGTGGTCTTATGTGGGGCAGAAGTTTTGGTGCTGGTTGGATTTGCTTGGAATGTGCCCCACCCAGCTGTGGGAGATGATTCTGATGAGATGTTCCCATGGAGGCGTGGCCCCGCCCATTTGGGGTGGGCCTTGATCGGTGGAGCCATATAAATGAGCTGACTCAGGGGGAGGAAACGAGTGCAGCTGGGAGTGATGTTTTGAAAAGGAGCAAGCTTGCTGGAGAGGAATGTCCTGGGAGAAAGCCGTTTTGAGGCCGGAGCTTTGGAGCAGACGCCAGCTGCCTTCCTAGCTAACAGAGGTTTTCCGGACACCACTGGCCGTCCTCTGGTGAAGGTACCCGATTGCTGAGGTGTTACCTTGGATGCTTCGTGGCCTTAAGACTGTAACTGTGTAGTGAAATAAACCCCCGTTTTATAAAAGCCTGTCCATCTCTGGTGTTTTGCATTTTGCAGCATTAGCAGACTAGAACAATGAGTTAAGATTACTGTGTAGAAACTTCCTTCCATTCTCTCCTATCCACTAGGGCCAACTGGATGTAAGGGGTAACTTCTTGTGTCGAGAGAATGATAGTAGGGAGTTAGTGCTGAATTTATTGTGGCATGATAAAATGGTTGCCCTGAAACTTCCTTGAATGTTCTCTCTGGGTTTCCTGAGCAATGGTTAGCTAGGACCATGCCTAGTAGCTTCCTTCTTAGAAGATGTGAAAACCTTCTCAGAAATCTCATACAATCACTGGGTATCTAAACCCAGGATACCTGACACCCAGATAAAATATCTGTCCCCTCACTGAACTCTCATGCTTGCCCTAATAGAAGGGAAAATGACAGGAGGTCATTTCATTCCCTGGCCCAAAGCTTCCCAGCATGGTCTGTTTTGCCAGTACCTGTGCATGTGGATGAGATGGGGGTTGGGAGGTGGGGGGCACTGGCATCTCTTCTTGCTGACTCTTGTTTTGTTTCCCCTATAAAACTTGTTCGTAAACCTGTCCTGAGTATTGTCTCTTAACCTCTATTCCTCTACACGTCAAGCCAAGAAGGAGCCAGTCTTGCATAAAAACTGCATTTTGTATGATTTTTCAATCACCAAATATTTTGAAAATCTCCCCTGTGCTGAGTCAGAAGTGGTCTTGGTTATTAACTCTATTCCCATGGAATGGAGAAATGTCAGGAGGATAATTATACTTTCTGAGTCTCCATAGCTAATTGATCTTTACCTCCTGTTTTAATGTACATTCCTCCAGAGCCCCAGGGATGGCAGCTACAGAAGGGTGGAGGTTTCCAGAGGAAGTCTCTTCAGGAAGCAATAATATTCGTCATGTCAGCTTTCAGAGTGATAGAGACTGAGCTAAGGCTGTTAAATGGATCTAGCACACAATCAAACTTGAGAATTTCTGTTGCAAGAGAATCAGAAATACAATCAGAACAAGAGGCATCTGAGGCAAAAAAGGAAAGGCCCTTTGATATTTCCAAGCACACTCCCTCAGCTATGTCCAAATCCTCACCAACTTGACAGTGCTTTCTCTAGGTGACAATAAAACAGAAGGCTTACACAAAGCCAGAATGGAGAACCCCTTCACCTACATTGTTCAGCTGTCTTCAGATGCCTTTCCTTGGCCGTTTTGAATGGAAAGCATTCCTTGCTATGACAGACCACAGCAGCTTCTTAGTTTTATTATACGGAGTCAGTTCAGCTTTTCTGCCACTGCTATTATATCCTGAATGATTTCTCTTCAAAATGTTCTTTGTTGACCACAGAGGCAGAGACAAATTTCATTTCACTATTTGGTAGCAAAACCTATAGCACTTTGCCATACTTCTTTTTATAGTGAATATTTCATGTTCCCACAAAAACTGAATAATTTTCCTACCATAAACAATCCACTGTGTAATACAGGAATACACAAAATGATAAGCTACAGTTGAGTTAGATATTGCAGTAAGCATTTCCTTGTATAAATTTAGTTTCTAGAGGTAAGGCTATTCCCAAGAGTTGCTTAAAGCAGAGATAAGTACAGTCTGAAACTTTTAAACTCCACATTTGCGTAATGCAATAAAATGATTTTTAAATCACTAACGTGCTGCCCAGGGATGATCAATCACTGTTAACCTGCCTATAACTTAGTAAATTATGAATCTGAAGCGATTATGACTGTCATCTTCATCTCTTGCACTAGGAACAGATTCATATTTCAAATCCAGTCTATCTTGCATACAATTCAGTGTTATATTGTCCTGCCACCTGCTAATCATGATTTGGAAAGATGATGAGTCTTCCAAAGGCAAACGTACATTTTCCTCTTATCACAGCAGTGCAGTACACTTCAGAAGAGTTAAGGCAGCATCAGTATATTCCATTATAAACTCATGATTTCAAGGGGTTATGCATGTTGTGAAAGTTTGCATTGGGAAGAAATTAGTCATATGCAGTGTGTTCTGGAATACATAAATGAAACAACATGAAAAGTCTTAAATCTCAAATTGTGGCTTTTAAATATATTATTTTTTTACTGAAAAATCAGTACATTTTTATTTGCATCTTACAAATGGTTTTGCTTCCTTCATAATAAAAGATTGAAATGATGTATAAAAAGTGGCCTGGGATAATCAGTCAACAAACTAGCACTGCACAACAAATCAGTGTTAAGCATTCTACCTCTCTATGTCATGTGAATGGAATACATGACCTAGATGTGCATTCTCCTGACCAGAGCTTATTCTGGGATGAGCCTGTGATCTAGGCTGATCAATCAGAATGAAGCCCAGTACTTTGGGGAGAGTCGAGAAAGGTGTGCACTTTTTTCTGCTAGACATGAGCCTCTAGTAAATTGATGCTGGATCTCCCATGGGCATCTTTCCACCTTCAGAAGTGAGCCTGGAACTGACGTGGAACAGTGTGAAGCTGGGTTGTTAGGTGAGCACAAAGTGGGACAAATACCAGAAAAAATTTAGCCCGAATGATATCATTTGAGCCCCTACTGCAGTCATGTCTGACTATCCATGGATAACTTAATTAATGAACAGATAAATTCATTCATTCATTCATTCATATTCCTTCTCTCCTTCTCTTCCACTCTGTCTCCCTGTCTCTCCTTAAGCCAGTTGATATTAGGTTTTTCTATGGCCTAAAGCTAAAAGTCTCTTAATTGATACAGTCTCCTAATCTGTCTCTTTCATCTAGGCTCTTAAATCAATCCTCTACTTTGTTACCAGACTAATCTTTCTAGGAGTATGTTTCATCATGTCATTTTCTGTTTAAAAAACAGTGGGAAAATGTATCCCTCAACAAGGTCCACTACATCAAGTCTAGAGCCAGATTCCAAAGCTTTCCTTTGTGACATCCTAAATAACCAAATTTGTCCCTTATAATTCAAATATCTATCTAGCAGTTAAACAGTGCTTCTTTGTCTCTTTGCTGCATTTTACCTTCAAGCCTCTGTTCATGAAATTCCCCATTCCCAGAATAACCTCTTTGATTCTCTCCATTTAGGGAAATCTCTCTTATCAAGGTTCATATTGTGTTCCAAATCTTACTCAGCTACTCCACAATTCAATGGTCTTCTGCTCCTTCTCATTTCAGTTGTATATATAGTCTATAGTTTGCCACTAAGCATTTGTTTAGTCTTCTAGAGAATGACTTTCTTTAATTAAGAGAACTCTTTATGGAATTAATTTAAATTCCTATATGAAGCAGGACTCTTTGACTACAGATAATAGGATTCACCTTAAGTAAGTGAGGAAAACATTTTGCAAGGGATGTAGAATGTCTCAAAGAAACCAAGGAAGGTGTTGAAACCAGAGCTAAGGTTCTCTTCAAAACCCTCAAATCTGATCCACTATGTACAACTGTTTAATTCATTGCTCCCAATTCAAAATTCATGAGATATAATTAATTTAGCTCCTTTTTAGTCAGGTATCTTGGTATATTTAGTTATATGTAGTGAAAGAGGATGTTTTAAAAATATAGAACCAGACCCATGAAAATAGGGAAGGCATTTTATAGAAGAAAAGTGGGGAAGAGGACATACCCACAAATACCTACTACAACGTCAAAAAAATTAGTATATTGTTTCAACACATGTTTATCGGTAGATCATTCAGAGAAGATTTCATCAAAGATGAATAGTAGATAGAAAAGGCTATAAAAAAATGAATGAGAAACTTGATTTATTTATAAGACCATTAGGAACAAATATCAATTACTTGGAGTCAGAATGTCATGCAGATAAAACTAGCTATCTTTTCATCTTGGCAGATTTAGAAATATTTCAATGTCTTCCAGCCAAGGTAGAGCAAATGATTGGATTTATTCTTCCAGTATACCAAACAAAAACACTGGAATATATATAAATAGAAAGAGACATAAAAAAATGGTTTCTGAGACAATGGACAGCAGTCAACAGAAGACAGTGATCCCAAGAGACAGGAAACAAATTAAATGAGTCCTAAAATCTTAGCAGCTTACTGCTTTGAAAAGTTTATAGGCTAAGATACAAGAATGGAAAATGGAGATTAAGCCTGGCAGACTCACTAAGTTGAGGAGATGAAGCTGAGAATTCATGGAGAACAAGGCAGCTAGTATTCACAGAGAAGTGTGCTAAAGAGAACTGCACACAGAGAGAATTCTGGATAATTCAGCCAGACTGGAACAATTCATAAGTCATGAGGCATTGAGCAGACTATCAAAAGATTCTTGCCTCAATGGTGGGCAAAATTATCCCTAAAACAACTACTACTCTAATCCTATCAAAAATCAGAAAAATCAAGACCCAGAAAAATCAAACTGTTTCTATGTAACTTAACTGTACACCATAACAAAGCTCAAAATGTTTATAGGGATATAAGAATATCTAGAAGCCAACAATATAAAACACTGTCTGATCTAATGAAAAATTACCAGGCTTGTAAAAGAGTGTGAAAGTACCATTCATAATGAAGAGAAAAATTAGTCATTTGCCCAATTGACATAGATATTATTAGTAGTAGACAAGACCATTAAAACAGTTATTATATCTGTATCTCAAATGTTCATATCACTGAGTACAAACATAACAGATGTAAAAAGAATACAACTCCAACTTTTATAGATGAGAACCACAAAGTCTGAGATGAAAAATACACTTGGTGGAATTAAAGGCAGGTTAGATATTGCAAAAGAAAATATTAGTGAATATGAAAACATAAAAAATGAAATATTCACTAACAACAAAGTGAGGAAAACAATAAAAACTAAAAAGAGAGAAAAGACAGAAAACAAAAAAGTGCAATATTGAAGAAATAATGGCTGAAATTTTTCAAAATTTCATGAAAATGCAAGTGTTCACCACAGACCTAAGAAGCTCAACAAAGCCCAAGCATAGACACACACACACATGCACACACACACACACACACACACGACTATATCAGGGCATTTCATAACCAAATTGCACAAAACTACAATTTTTTTTTGATAAAGAAAATTTCTTAAAATCAATCAATCAGAGGAATGACATCATCAACATGGTGACATAAGACATCCCCTGAAAGCACCTCCCCAGAAAATCAACAAATAAAAGAACAAATACTACTTGCTTTGAACTCTAGAGGATGGTAAAGACTGGAGAAGGACTACACAAACACTGTTCCCCTCCCTCTTGCTCAGTCCTGTGCACTTGAGAGTCACGCAGAGGAAGTGGCCTGGGTCCTTCCTACTGCAGACATAGACTATAGAGGCACTGACAGCAGCAAGTTAGAACCCCAAGCATATCCAGGCACAGGCACCCAAGTCATCAGAGACTAAGTGTAGATCACAAGTCTCTAGGTTGTGCTGCACACAAAAGGGCACCTGGGGTGAGAGGTGACCTCAGCAGAACTGTTGGCAAGACGTGCACTCACTGAATTCAGTTTCTATTGCCTGAACACATAAATTAAAAATGGACTCATAAATAAAAATGGACTCATAAAAAAATAACAAATTAAAAAAACACAAATAAAAACTGAACTGCTACAAGACAGGATGGGTCACAGAACTGAAAAGTTTAAGAAAAAGAGGGAATTGAGTCAGTGAGATAATTTAAACAAATTATAGGAGCTGGGAAGAAAGTTCTGCACACACACAAAAAAAGCAGAGCAGATCAAGATTCCCAGAGAAGGAACAAGGAAAAGAAAGATTTTTCCTGGAGGGGAAACAACTGCACAAAAAGAGCAATCTTAAAAATTGTACTGCATATCCAGGACAAGAATCAGATGAAGAAGAACTGAGAAAATCTGAACAGTTAAACATGGGTATTCTAAAGATCTAGAATACGTTGGACTAAGCATCAAAAAATAGACTCAACACAAAACCAATCAATAAAATCCTAGATGAGGGAGAAACTGACCTTCTGAGTTAACTCATCAAGATATTAGATGCCTAGCTATCAGCAAAAAATTACAAGTCATAGAAGAAACAGGAAGATATGATTCACTCAAGGAAACAAATTAAAATTTCAAAGGAGACTCAGAAGTTGGAACAACAGATCAAAAATGTTGAAACAAATCTTCTAAATCAATGTATGTAGATGATGGAAATACGTAGAAAGAGCTAAAGGCTATTAAGAAGAAAAAGTGAGAGCACAAAGAAGAATTTGAAAGTATAAAAAGAAACATAACAGAAATTACGGGGAAGAAAGTCAAAATAAGAGATTAAAAATACACTAGAGACATGTAACTTCAGATTGAACAGGGAGAAGAAAGAATCAATGAATATAAGACAGGAATATTGAAATCATACAGTCAGAAGAACAAATAGAGAAAAGAATAGAAAAAAAAAATAGAGAAGTGTCTCAGGGATTTGGGTGACAGCATGAAGCACACAGGCATACCTGGACCTTGCAGAAGAAGAGAAGGAAAAAGGGGCAAAGAATATTTGAGGAAATAATGGCCAAAGGTTTCCAAACTCCTACGAAAGATGTAAATATGCATGTCTAACAAGTACAACATATTCCAGGGTAAATTCTAATATGCCCACTCTGAGATACATGCTAATAAGAATGTCAAATGCTACAGATAAAGAGAGAAATCTGAAAGCAGGAAGAGCAAAGTGATTCCCACATACAAGGGATCCTCAATAAGATCAATTATCAATTTCTCATCAAAAACCATGGAGGCAAGAAGGCAGCATATGATATAAAGTAAGGCACTGAAAGAGAAGAACTGCCAGCCCAAAATAATTTATCTGGCAAAACTATACTACAAAAATGAGGGAGAGTTTAAAATATTCACAGATAAACAAAAACTGAGAGAGCTTGTCAACAAAAGACCTACCCTGCAAGAATTACTAAAGGGGGTGCTGTGGATTGAGAGGAGAAGACAGGAGAAGAGGAACTTGGAGTAGTATGAAGAAATGAAGATTATTAGCAAGGGTAACTAAAAGTGTAAATGCAAAACACAATAGTACTCAATATACAACTTTACTCTTTAATTCCTATAAGTATCAGAATATGAATGAACAAGAAAAAGGAATATTTCCTGATAATGGACATGCAAAATATAAAGTGGCAAAGTGGGAAAAATACAACATAAAGAGGGGAATCAGGGATATGGGAGCAGAGAACAGGTATGCTATTGAAGCTAAGATGGTATCTTTTCAAATTAGTAGGTTATGGATATAGGTTGTATAATATAAACCCCAGGGCAACCACAAAGAAAGTATTTAACACAGAAAGAAACCAAAATGAGAAAGGAATCAGTCAAGTACATCACAAAAGGTCAACCACAGTTTGCAATAAAGGAAAAGAGAAAGAAAAAGATGAGACATATAAAAACTAAAGGACAAAATGGCTGAAGATAGTGCTGCATACAGTAATAACACTGAATGCTAATTGATTAAACTCCTCAATCAAAAGACAGATTGGCAGAATGGACAACAAAAGCATGATTCAGTTATATGTTGTTAACAAGAGACCTACCTTAGCCCCAAAGACACAAAAAAAGTTGAAAGTAAAAGGATAGAAAAAGATATTCCATGCAAATAGTAACCAAATAAGCTGAGGTAGCTATATCAATATTAGACAAAATAGACTTTAAGTCAAAATCTTTACAAAAGACAAAGAAGGATACCACATATTAATAATAGGGGGAATCCACCAAGAAAAAATAAACAATAATAAATACTTATGCACCTAACCATGGTGCCCCCAAAATACATGAGCAAACACTACCAAAACTGAAAGGAGAAATAGACGTCAATGCACAACTCTCATCAATAAATAGAATACCCAGACAGAAGAAGGTCCTTAAGGAAACAGAGAACTTGAATAATATGATAAATGCACTAGATCTAACAGACATATACTGGAAATTGAAACCTCAAACAGCAGGATATACATTCTTTTAAAGTGTACTTGGATCATGTTGGGTCATGAAACAAGTCTCAATAAATATAAGAAGACTGAATTTAAACAAAGTATCTTCTGTGACCATAATGGAATGAATTTGGAAATCAATAACAGGAGGAAAACTGGACAATTCACAAATATATGGAAGCTAAAAAACATACTCAAACAATCAGTGGGTCAAAGAAGAAATTACAAGGAAAATCAGGAAGCATTTTGAGTTGAATGAAAGTGAGAACACAGCAAATCAAAACTTATGGGATGCAGTGAAGGCAGTGGTGAGAAGGAAAGTTTATAGCCCTAAAGGCTTACATTAAAAAAGAAGAAAGACCTAAAATAAAGACCTAACTGGACATGATGAATACTTAACTAGACTGACAAAGGAAAAAGGAGAGATGGCTCAAATAAAGTCAGAAATGATAGGGGACATTACTACTGACATTACAGAAATAAAAGGATCATAAGAGGATGATATAAATAACGGTATGCCAACAAAACAGACAACCTAGATAAAATGGACAAATTCCTAGAAACATAGGAATAATGTGCACCAACTCTAGAAGAAATAGAACTCAACAGACCAAAATACATGTAAAGAAATTGAATCAATCATCAAAAACCTCCCAATTAAGAAAGGCCCAGGACCAGATGTCTTCACAAGTGAATTCTACCAATCATTAAAAGAAGATCTAATATCCTGCTCAAACTCTCCCAAAAAATTGAACAGGGAGGGACACGACCTAAATCATTCTTTGAGGCCAGTATCACCCTAATATCAAAGCCAGATAAAGATTCAACAAGAAGAGAAAATTACAGACCAATTTCTCTTATGAATGTAGATGCAAAAATCCTCAACAAAATACTCACAAATCATATCCAATGGTATATTAAAATAATTATATACTATGATCAAGTGGATTATATTCTAGGCCTTGAAAGTTGGCTAAACGTAAGAAAATAAATTAAATGGAATACACCACATTAACAAATCAAAGGGAAAAATATGATCATCTCAATTGATGCAGAAAAGATATTTGACAAAACACAGTACCCTTTCTTGGTAAAACATTAGAAAAAGAGGTATAAGGGCATATAGGAAAAGTAACAGGTTTGAAAAACACATACTTCCTGATTTCAAAATTTTAAAAAGCTACAGTAATCAACATAGTGTGATAATGTCATAAGATTAGATGTTTAGATCAATGGAATAGAACTGAAAGTCTAGAACTAAACCCATATACCTATGGTCATTTGATTTTTGGCAAGGGTGCCAACAATATGCAATGGGGAAAACAATGGTCTCGTCAACAAATGGTACTGGAATAAATGGATATTCATGAAAAAAAAAATAAAAAAATGAAGTTGGACCCCTACTTCATATGATTTTCTAAAATTATCTTAAAATAGACCAAAGACCTAAATGGAAAAGCTAAAACTATAAAATTCTTCTTGGAAAATGTAGGGGTAAATCTTCATAACCTTGGATTTGGCAGGAGATTCTTATACATGACACCAAAAACACAAGCAACAAAAGAAAAATATTTATTTTGCATCAGACAACACTATCACATGAGGGAAAAGACAATCCATAGAATAGGAGAAAATATTTGCAAATCATGTGCCTGATCAATGTTTATTATCCCGAAAATACAAAGAACTGCAACTCAACAACAACAAAAAAGACAATCCAATTAAAAAAGAACAAAGGACTTCAGTAGAAATTTCTCCCAAGAAGATATACAAGTGGCTAATAGGCACATATTAATCATTAGGGAAATATAAATCACAACCACAATGAAATTACACTTCCACTTAATCAGGGAAATAACAAGCAATTGTTGATCAGGATATGGACAAATTAGAACCCCTATACAATGACGATAGATACATAAAATGGTGTAGCCATTGTGGAAGATTTCTGGCAGTTCCTCAAAAAGTTAAACATTGAATTGCCATATAGCCCAGCAATTCTCTCCTATGAATATACCCTCAAAGAATTGAAAACAGTATTCAAACAAATTTTTGTGCATGAATATTCATAGCAACACTATTCACAATAGCCAGAAGGTAGAAACAACCAAAATGCCCATCAAGATATAAATGAATAAATTACATGTAGTATATGCATGCAATGGAAGATTATTCGGCATTAAAAAAGAATGAAAGGCTTCTCGCCTCTCACCTTTTGTGCTATGAGAGTGCCCACATGTCCTTCTGCATGTATACTTAATAAATTTTCTGCCTGCCTACTCAATCTATGCTGAGCCCTTGAATTCTTTCTCATGACATGGCAAAGAACCTAGAAACTCAATGCTGGCAACATATTTTGGTGAGCCAGGCAGGAGACACTTCTTTTCTCTGACCCTTTGGACTCGTAAGTCATGGCTACTGACCAGAAGTCTTGGCCATGTGCTTTCACTTTTTTTCTCTCTTTGCTCATTGTTATCTTCTCCTGTGTCCCCATGCAACTCTGTGTCTCTAGGAATCTGGGGACTCTGACTCAGCTTCCCCAGGACATAATCTTGGTCTACTATGAGTTTGGCTCCCTCTTTTGAGGTGACAGGAGCATATCTTTATGTCATATGGACTCAGAGCAGTGGGTGATACTACCCTTGAGACCTGACTGGTGGTTTCTCCCCATGTTGTACAGGAGTGCAATGGAAGCTGAATCAAGTCCCCCATTTCCTCTCTCTCTCCTCAGTTCTTTGAGACTTCCCCACACTCTCCTTTCCTGCCCTCTAGGGACTAGACCCTTCCTACTGCTGAATCTGTTCCTCTTTTCACCTCTTCAAGAAAGGTCCTCTCCCCTGCCTCCACGACAGTCTCCTTCTCCTCTATCTGGCTTTCGACACCTTTTGAGACATTCCAACTTTTTAACACAGGATTCAGGGCTAAGGATTCCTGTACCAAACAAGGTGTTGTCTTTAACACTGTAGGGAGTCACTTCTGTTTTATTCCCATGGAAACTGAGTACTTTCCAATGGGAGTGTCTCCCCCCAAGCCCTTATCATTTAGTCTCTAGTGAGACCCACTGCAGCCAAATATAAAGCATTCCTTCTTCTAAAGCATGCTTACTTTTTAGCCCTCAGGAAATAGGAAACTAGAGGACAAAGGTATTCCCAGGAGCATTGTCCTAGACTTCTCTCAGGAGGGCAGGCCCCCATTTGGGAGCACAAGTCTAGGCATCTCCCAGGAAGGAACATCCTGGGGATGCCCAGTGACACATCCCAGAGACCCCCAGAGACTTTACTCCCTGTGTTTCCAAGACCTTGGGCCAGTGGGGAGGCTGTATGGGGTTTGAGTCCCTGAGTCCTCAAGAATGTTGCCCTGGAATTCTTCCTGGTACAATTCCCTGAGCTGTTTGGAAATCCCCTGGAAGTGTAGGTACAGACATCCTGGGGATACCCGGTGACTTTACTCCTCATGTTCCCAAGGCATAGGGCTAGCAGAGAGACCGTACGGGGTTCAAATCCCTGACCTGTGTTTGTAAGCTCCTCTATTTCCTTTTCCAGAGAAAATGGGAAATGTCAACAGTCAATATAAGCTAAAAGATGGGGCAGCATAGACCTCCAATGGGACTCTCAGTTACAAAACCAACCTTCAGTTATATTTGTTTTGTAAAAGACAGGAAAAATGGCCAGATACTTGCTGCACCCAGATGTTTATGGCTCTTTATCAAGACAAGGACCTGAAAGGGACTTGTTGCTTGTGTTATGTCCATGTCAGTGACAGCAGGCCGACTTCAGCAATAGGAATGATATGGTCACCTGTTTGCTAGAAGGCCTGAGAAAATGTACCACCAAGCCAGTTAATTATAATAAGCTAAGGGAGATCACTCAGGATAAAGAGGAAAACCCAGCCCTGTTTCAAGGGAAGCTGACGGAGGCTCTTAAAAAATTTACCAATGTCAGCGTGGATTCCCAGGAAAGTCAGATTTTACTGGGCACTCATTTCATCAGCCGAATCTGCCCCTGACATTAGAAGAAAGCTGCAAAAGCTCTCCATGGGCCCACAAACTCCCACTAATGACCTTTTAGAAACTGCCTTTTCTGTCTTTGACAATCCAGACAAGGCTGAGGAAGAGGAGAAGGCAAAGAGAGGTAAGCAGAAGACCAGAGAACAGTCTGAGTTTATTGCAATCACTGTGAAAAGTGCCCTGTCCCTTCAAGATCACCTGAATTGTGGCTCCAAGACCCAAGGACCTTGCTTCAACTGTGGGTCAGAGGGCCTCTGGCAGAGAGAATGCCAGAAACTTTGAGGCAACCCTTGACATCAGGACCCACCGGGGCCTTGTCCCAAGTGCTACCAACATGGGTACTGGGCCCAGGACTGCACCATCTCCCAAACAGGGCACGGGATGGCCCCTTGAGCTGTGCACATGGCAAGTGAAGAAAACTGAGGGTACCTGACACTGCATATGGTTCCGCTGACTTCACATCTGACCATCAACCTAGAGGAGCCTAGGGCAACACTCAATGTGGCAGGTAAGATTATTGATTTCTTAATTGACACTGGTGCCACTTAATCTGTCCTGAACTGCCACTCTGCACCTACTTCCACTCCAACTTGCCTTTTGATGGGAGCGGACAATAGAGTAAAAACTAGAACCTACACCACCCTTCTCCTTTATAAGCTTGGAAACATTCTAGGGTACCATCAATTTCTCCTTGTCCCTGAATGTCCTACCACCTTCTAAGGAAGAAACTTCTTCACTCCCTGGGAGCCACCTTAAGACTAGTAGAACCAGGTAATGTTTATGCCCTTGTTTGCCCCAAGACCCCTACTAGATCAAGGGCTCTCAGCATCCCAAAGGAAATCTTTGAGCAAGTAGACCCATCCATGTGGAATGAAGGCATCCAGGGGCAAGCCTGCCAAGTAGCTCCTGTCTGCATTCAGGTTCTCAGTCCTAGATCTTAAAGACACATTTATTTTTTATACCTCTTGATCTTGATTCTCAATACCTATTTGCTTTTGAATGGCAGGGACTTAACAGCCCTGCTCACTTAGTGCTGCCCCAAAGGTTTTGAAATAGTCCCCATATCTTTTAAGAATGCCTCAGCAGCAGACCTTACCCTCAACTGCCTCAGAGGTTGCGAAGTCCCTTGGGGGACTGGAGAAAAAAGTAGAACTATTAAAATTCCCTACCTGGGGAATTCCTGCTATTCTCTTATGCAATAGGAGCTCCCAATTTAATAAGCCAAGCCCTCAATCTTGAAGCTTGCCCTTATGAAACTTATTTCTCTAATGGCAAAGCTAAGTCTACTTATAATTAATGCCTAAGACTTACCCCTAGAGAACTTCTTTTATTACTCAGACATAGTCTCTCTCAAAGCCAAACTCAATAAATAAACTCACTACCTTCCCCCTAATGTGGGACATGACTTCCAAGGGTGTAAGTCTCCCTAGCAATGTGAGATGTGATTCCCAAGGATAAGCCTGGCCTTTGAATCAAAGGTTTAGTTAACCAGAAAAGGGAAATAAAATTTCAATGGCTAAGAAATTTCAAATAGAGTTGAGAAGTCATTCTAGAAGTTATTCTTATGCAAATTTCAGCCAGTTATTGCAAACTGCCATAGGCTAAGCCTTAACCAACAGTGTTCCTGAAAACTCTAAAGAATATCCTGAGCTCCACCTTGCTTCTGCTTCTGTTTAAACTGTATATACTACAGTTTTTCACCCAGTTCATTTCTTCCAGATTAGAAGCCTTTCACAACAAACTGCTCCTCACCAGAGGTGACTCTCCGGTTCCCCACGCTCAACCAGCCACCCTCAATAGCATAGACAGAGACGTCTATACCTCCACAAGTAGGGCCTATGACCCACTGACAGATTGCAGCAGCTACAGAAGATGGACCATTGACCCAAGTTCCCTTGAGATTAAGAGTAGCTAGAACTCTCTGAGGGGGAAGTTGAGGCAGGGTTAGGATTAGGGCAGTGGCTGGATGATGAGCAAAGGGCAAATTCCAAGAAGGAGTCAGGCTGCAAGGAGAAAGCTCTCTCTGAGAAGAACAGCAATAAAGAGCACCTGGGGCCCACTGACCCCACCTGAGTGAGTCATCTACAATCCAGCATCAACAAAGAAGGAAGAAGGTGAGGGGAGTAGAATAGTTAATAAAAATTACAAAAGGAGCAAAAATCTATAAAAGCAGACTGCTCACAGTGCCAGGGTCTCTCGCCTCTCACCTTCTCTATTGCAAGAGTGCCTCCATGCTCTTCTGCATGTTTACTGAATAAATTTTCTGCCTGCTTACTCAGGAAAAAAAAAAAAAAAGAAGTACTGAAACATGCTGCAATGTGGATAAACTTTGAAAACATTATGCTAAGTGAAAGAAACCAGACATAAAAGGTAACGTATTGTATGATTCCATTTATATAGAATATCCGCAATATGTATTCTATAGAGACAGAAAACAGACTAGAAACTGCCAGATCCTGGGGCAAGGAGGAACTGTGAATGTCTGTTTAATGGGTATGAGGTTTCCTTTGTGAGTGATGAAAATGTTTTGAAACTAGATTGAGGTTATGGTTGCACAACACTGCTAATGTAATAAATGCTACTGAACTGTACATTTCAAAATGGTTAGTTTTATGATATGTGAATTTCACTCAATATAGAAACTCAAGGATATTATAAAATAACTGACAGAATAAGCAAAAATAATAATTTAATGTGGGATTTATGACATATATGAAAGTAAAATACCTAATAGCAAAAATGTCAAAAGGAGAGATATGGAAGAATATGGTTGTAAGATTCTTATACTACATGTGAAGCAATATAACATCATTTGTACATAGATGGTCATAAATTAAAGATATATTATCCATTCAAAAGCAGCCACTAAAAACACAACAAATGAAACAATAATAAAGCAGCCAATAAAATAAAAGAAACAAATAGTTACAAAATTTAAGCATCAAAGTACTCAATTCATCTAAATGGTGGCAGAAAACAAGGCTAGGGAGAGTTAAATGGATAAAATTTATTATTAGCATTAATGCAATCTCATTTAAATTAAATTTTTAAGAAAGCAGAAAAAAAGGGAGGAAGAAGCAGGAGATGAGGGGAAGAAGAAGAGGAGGAGGAGGAAGAAGAGAAGAAGGAACAGAATGAGGTGGAGGATATAAAGGGAGAAAAGAAGAAGGAGGAAATGGAGCAGCAGCAGGGGGTGGGGCAAGATGGTGGAGTAGCGAGGCATGGAATTTAGTCTCTCCTCAACAGCAGCTGGTAACTACCCAGGAACTGTATGAAACACTGTTTCCGAGATCTCCAGTGACCAGTCATACATCATACACAAGTTTGGAATCAGAGGAAGAGCTGAGATCACAGCACACTTTGTAAGTTCCCCTGACCAGGGATCTTGTGCCCCTCCCCAACCAGACTCCACAGACTGTCTTGCAGCTGGCCCCCTGAGAGGAAAAAAAAAAAAAAACAACAATCTGCTGAGGGCAAGAAGGGGGACTCAACCCAGCCTCAACTGCAGAATTAACTAACAAATTAATTAACTAAATTTTGGAGCTGGGGGTGCTAAAGAAGGGCTGGGCTCTGACAAGGGGTGGGCACATAAAAGCAGACACCCATTCCCTGGCTCAAAAAAAAAGCTTTTTTTCTTACATTTTGTCCCTTCTCCTTTCTCACTGACTCCTTATCTTTTTGCACTTCAATAGGGGCAGAATTAAAGCTCTTGTAGAGTAATTATCAGACAGTAGCCCAAAGTGCATCTTTAAATGCTCTATTCTGACCTTGACAAAACTTCCAGGCTGGGGAAAGGCTTTTAAAAGGGACTTCTTTTTCTTTTCTTTTCTTTTTTTTTTTTAATTTTAAAAGTAACATATGTGGTTATTTTCTATCAGACAGCCCAGGTTGAAGATCTAGGCTGGTCTTGGCAGGGAGACAGAGCACCCAGAACTTCTTTGAATTTCAGATTAACTTCTGAAGAAGGACTCCACCCCAGTCTTTAATTGGCAACTCAGGCTTAACAAGGAATTAAGATGGAGTTGCCCCAAAGAGGAGAGGGGAGAAGGGAATAGTGCCCTTAGGAAACAGCTAGAGTTCCTAGGATTGGGAGAGTGGACGGAGGTTCAGTTCAATTGGCAGTTCTGGGAACTCAGACCCCAGGGGATGGAATTCAGATCCCAGGTTTAGTCAGCCATGCCCCTGACAGGCTCAGAGTCTGCAGAGAATTAAAGGCAATTCATCACCTTACACTGGTGGGGGAACTGCAGGCTGGTAAGTGCCACCTGCTGGACAGGATAGGAAAAGCACCAAGTCTAGAAGCTTCACGGGAGGGTCTTATTCTCAGGGAAATTCCATATCTTCCTCATGAGACCAGGGCCTCTCTAGATTGGGAAAACCTGACTGGAGTCAACCATATCTGAGGAGACCCTCTCACCAAAAAGGCTACATAGAGGCAAAGCAAGAAACAGAAAAACAAGGGGTGAAACATTTTGATCAACTAAATAGAACCTAAGTTAGAGGTACAGAATAAGCTGAACTGAACAACAAAGGTTAGAAAGCAAAGCCAACCACCAAGAAACCCCTAGGTAAAAGAGTGAAAACGAGCTCCAGAATGAATGAATCAAGAAAATCAGATACCTAGACAACTTAAGATAATGAGTCATACTAGGAAACATGAAAATACGGATCAGTCAAAGGAAAAACTAATAGTTCAACTGAGATACAGGAGTTGAGGCAACTAATGCTAAATCAATTCAATGAACTGAACGAAGATATGGCAAAAGAGATGAAGAATACAAAGAAGACACTGGATAACCATAAAGAATTCACAAACTTGAAAAAACGAATGGCAGATCTTATGGGAATGAAGGCCACAATGGAGGAGATGAAAATCACAATGGTGGGACACAACAGTAGATCTGAACAGGCAGAAGAAAGAATCAGTGAACGGGAAGACAACACGCTTGAATCTGTACACACAAAAGAACAGATGGTGAAAAAAATGGAAAAATATGAGCAGGGTCTTAGGGAGCTGAATGACAGCATGCAGCACACCAATATATGTGTTATGGTTATCCCAGAAGGAGAAGAGAAAAGGGGCAGAAAGAATAATAGAAGAAATATTCACTGAAAATTTCCCAACTCTTGTGGAAGAGAGAAAACTACAGATTCAAGAAGTATAGCATACCCCAAATGAAACAGATCCCAACAGACCTACTCCAAGACACTTAATGATCAGATTGTCCAATGTCAAAGACAAAGAGAGTATTCTGAAATCAGCAAAAGAAAAGCAACGCATCACATTCAAGGGAAGCTCCATAAGACTATGTACAGATTTCTCTGCAGAAACCATGAAGGCAAGAAGACAGTGGCATGATATATTTAAGATACTGAAAGAGAAAAACTGCCAACCAAGAATTCTATATCCAGCAAAACTGTCCTTCAGAAATGAGGGAGAGATCAAAATATTTTATGACAAAAAGACACTAAGAGAGTTTGTGAATAAGAGACCAGCGCTACAAGAAATACTAAAGGGAGTGCTACAGGCTGATAGGAAAAGACAGGAGAGAGAGAGTTGGAGAAGAGTGCAGAAATGAAGATTATCAGGAAAGGTAAAAAGAGAGAGAAGGATAGAATAAGATATGACACATAAAATTCAAAGACAAAATGGTAGAAGAAAGTACTGCCCTTACAGTAATAACATTAAATGTTAATGGATTAAACACCCCAATAAAGAGACACAGACTGGCAGAATGGATTAAAAAACAGGACCCATCTATATGCTGTCTACAAGAAACTCACTTTAGATACAAGGACAAAAATAGACTGAAACTGAAAGGTTGGAAAAAGATATTTCATGCAAACAACAACCAGAAAAAAGTGGGAGTAGCTATATTAATATCAGATAAATTAGACTTCAAAAGTAAAACAATTAAAAGAGACAAAGAAGGACACTATATATTAATAAAAGGGTCAATTCACCAAGAAAGCATAACAATCATAAATATTTATGTACCAAGCCAGAGTGCCCCAAAATTCATGAGGCAAACACTGAGAACACTGAAAGGAGAAGTAGATACCTCTACAATAATAGTTGGAGACTTCAATACACTGGCCTCATCAATGGATAGAACATCTAGACAGAGGATCAGTAAACAAATGGAGATGCTGAATTGTACAATAAATGAACTAGGCTTGACAGACATTTATAGAACACTACATCCAACAACAGCAGGATACATTTTTTTCTCAAGTGTTCATGGAACATTTTCTAGAATAGACCACATGTTGGGTCACAAAGCAAGTCTCAACAAATTTAAAAATATTGATATTAAACAAAATACTTTCTTGGACCATAATGAAATGAAATTGGAGATAAATAACAGGCAGAAGGTTGTAAAATTCACAAATATATAGAGGTGAACAACACCCTCTTAGAAAACCAGTGGGTAAAGGAAGAAATGACAAGAGAAATTAGTAAATATCTCAAGGCAGATGAAAATGAAAACACAACATATCAAATCTTTGGGATGCAGTAAAGGTGGTGCTGAGAGGCAAATTTATTGTCCTAAATGCCTATATTAAAAGAGAAAAGAGAGCAAAAATTGAGGAATTAACTATTCACCTAGAGGAACCAGAGAAAGAACAGCAAACTAACCCCAGAGCAAACAGAAGAGAAGAAATAACAAAGATTACTGCAGAAATAAATGAAATTGAGAACAGGAAAACAATAGAGAGAATCAGCAAAACCAGAAGTTGGTTCTTTGAGAAAATCAATAAAATTGTAGGACCCCTAGCTAGGCTAACAACAACAACAACAACAAAAAAAAGTAGATGAGCAGATGCAAATAAATACAATCAGAAATGGGAAAGGGGACGTAACTACTGACCCTGCAGAAATAAAGGAGATAACTAGAAGATGTTATGAGCAACTGTATGCTAATAAACTAGACAACTTAGACAAAATGGACAACTTCCTAGAAAAGCATATACAACCAACATTGACTCCCAAAGAAATAGATGACCTCATCAAACAAATCACAAGTAAAGAGATTGAGTCAGTCATCATAAAGCTCCCAAAAAGGAAAAGCCCAGGACCAGATGGTTTCACAAGCGAATTCTACAACGTATGCAAGAAAGAATTAGTACCAATCCTGCTCAAACTCTTCAGAGAACTTGAAGAAGAGGGAAAGCTACCTAACTCATTCTATGAAGCAAACATTACCCTAATACAAAAATCAGACAAAGATACTACAAAAAAAGAAAATTATAGACCAATCTCTTTAATGAATATAGATGCAAAAATCCTCAACAAAATACTTGCAAATCAAATCCAGCAGCACATTAAAAGAATTATACACCACAACCAGGTGGGATTTATTTCAGGAACACAAGCCTGGTTCAACACAAGAAAATCAATTGATGAATGCACCACATTAATAAATCAAAGTGGAAGAAACACACGATCATCTTGATCAATGCAGAAAAGGCTTTTGAGAAAATTCAACATCTTTTGTTGATGAAAACACTTCAAAGGGTAGGAATAGAAGGGAACTTTCTCACTATGATAAGGCAATATATGAAAAACCCACAGCTAACATCATACTCAATGGGGAAAGACTGAAAGCTTTCCCTCTAAGATCAGAAACAAGATAGGGATGCCCACTGTCACCACTGTTATTCAACATTGCACTGGAAGTGCTAGCTAGAGCAATTAGACAAGAAAAAGAAATAAAAGGCATCCAAATTGGAGATGAAGAAGTAAAACTTTCACTGTTTGCAGACGACATGATTCTATATGTAGAAAATCCAGAAAAATCTACAGCAAACCTACTAGAACTAGTCAATGAATACAGCAAAGTGGCAGGATACAAGATCAACATGCAAAAATCTGTAGTATTCCTATATACAAATAATGTGCAACAAGAGGAGGAAATCAAGAAAAAAATTCCAATCACAATAGCAACCAAAAGAATCAAGTATTTAGAAAAAAACTTAACCAAGGATACAAAAGACCTTTAACAGAAAACTAAAGGAAACTGCTAAAAGAAATTAAACAGGACCTAAAAAATGGAAGAACATACCAAGTACATGGATTGGAAGACTAAATATAGTTAAGACGGCAATTTTACCTAAACTGACTTACAGATTCAATGAATACCAATTAAAATTGCAACAACTTACTTTGCAGAAATAGAAAAACCAACAACCAAATTTATTTGGAAGGGCAAGTTGCCCTGAATAGCCAAATATATCTTGAGAAAGAGGAAAGAAGTGGGAGGTCCCACAGTACCTAACTTTGAAACATATTACAAAGCTACAGTGGTCAAAACAGCATGGTACTGGCCTAAGGATACATATACCGACAAATGGAACTGAACTGAGTGTTTAGAAATAGACCCTCGCATCTACAGACAATTGATCTTTGATAAGGCAGTCAAGCCAAAGCAACTGGGACAGAGCAGCCTCTTCAATAAATGGTGTTTGAAGAACTGGATATCCATTTCCAAAAGAATAAAAGAGGACTCTTATCTCACCCCTTATACAACAATTAACTCAAAATGGATCAAAGACCTAAATGTTAGTGCTAAGACCATAAGACTCTGAGAAGAAAATGTAGGGCAATATCTTAAAGATCTTGTGATAGCATTTCCTAGACCTCACATCCAAGGCATGAGCAACCAAAGAACAAACAGACAAATGGGATCTCTTCAAAATTAAACACTTTTTTACATCAAAAGACTTTATTCAAAAAGTAAAAAGGCAGCCTACACAATGGGAGATGATATTTGGAAACCACATATCAGATAACGGTTTAATATCCTGAATATATAAAGGGATCCTACAACTCAACAGAAAGATAAACAATCCAATTTAACAGCAAAAGACATGGACAAACACTTTTCTGAAGAGGAAATACAAATGGCTCAAAAACATAGGAAAAAATGCTCAACTTCACTGGCTATTAGGGAAATGCAAATCAAAACCACAATGAGATATCATCTCACACCTACCAGAACGGCCATTATCCAAAAGACAGAAAATTACAAGTGCTGGAGAGGATGTGGAGAAAGAGGCACACTTATTCATTGTTGGTGGGAATGTAGAATGGTGCAACCACTCTGGAAGACAGTGTGGAGGTTCCTCAGGAAGTTAAGTATAGATTTGCCATATGACCCAGCTATTCCATTGCTAGGTATATACTCAGAGGAACTGAAAGTTAAGACACAAACGGACATTTGTAAACTGATGTTTATTGCAGCATTATTCATGATTTCCAAGAGGTGGAAACAGCTCAAATATCCATCAACGGAAGAGTGAATAAACAAACTGTGGTACATACACATGATGGAATATTATGCAGCTTTAAGACAGAACAAAGATATGGAACATATAATAATGAGGATGAACCTTGATGACATTGTGTTGGGTGAAGTTAGCCAGAAACAAAAGGACAAATACTGTATGGTCTCACTAATATGAATTAACATTAATGAGCAAACTTTGAGAGTAAAAGCTGATAATACAGGCTACCAGGAGATAGAAAGAGGATAGAGATCAGGGATTTGATGCTGAAGGACTACAGAATGTTCAGCAGGATTGATTGTATAGATACAGAAATAGATAGCACAATACTCTGTGATGGTAACACAATATTGTAAATACATTGAACAAAGATGTCTGTGAGCAAAGCTGAAAGAGGTGGGATAGGGGAATGTATGACACCAGAGGTAGAGATAGATGATAAACACTGGGACTGTATAACTTGACAAAAGTTGGAGTGGCCAATGATTGTTGCTAAATGTACAAATATAAAAATGTTCTCACGTGGGAGGACAAATGAATGTCAACTATGCAGAGTGTTGAAAAAGGGATGGTATTTGGGGAAAAACATAATCAAAGCAAACTGGAGTCTATGGTCAACAGTAACATTCCAGTATGCTTCATTGAATGTAACAAAGGCAGTATACCAAAGTTAAATGTGTATGAGAGGGGGATATAAGGGAGGGATATGGGATTCTTGGTAGTGGTGTTGTTTTCTGTCCTCACTATTATATTGTATTTATGACATTTTATTTTTCTTTCTATTATCTTTTTTGTTATTCGCTAAAAAAAACACAAAACTGTTTTTTGTAGTAATCAATATGTTCCAGTGCTGATTGTGGTGATAAATTTGTAACTTTATGATGATACTGTAAACAACTGACTCTACACTGTGGAAAAATGTATGGTAGGTGAATATATCTCTATAAAATTGTAGGGAAAAATATAAATAGGGGTAAAAGTGCTGGAGAAAACATGGAGAGAGGGATGTAGCTATCTACTGTTGATGAGGAGGCAGAATGGTGTAGCCTTTCTGGAAGTCAGTGTGGTGGTTCCACAAGAAGCCAAGTATGTGTGGGCCATAAGGTCCTGCAACCTCATTATTGGGTGCCTACTTGGAAGATCTGAGAGCAGAGACATGAATGGACATTTGCACACTGGTGTTCATGGAGGCAGTATTCATGATCTGCAATGAGTGGAGGTGGCCTAAGGGTACACTGACTGAGGAACAGAATGGTGTACTGTGGTGTATGCATACAATGGAATATTGAGCAACTACGAGAAGGAGTGAAGCTGTGAGACATGCAACGAGGTGAATGGATCCTGTAGACAGCATTTTGAGTGAAGTATGCCAGAAACAAAGGCAAACACTATAATGCCTCACCAAAATGGACTAACTAACAATGTGAAAACGCAGAATTGAATCTTAGAGCACAGCCTAACAGAGGAACAATTATTGTAATGGTCCGTAGATTGTGAGCTCTTAGAGCAGTCAAATCTATTCCTGAATTGTAATGGCTATCTCAAACTCTGAGATGCTGATCCCTTTATGTATAACCTGATTGGTCTCTGGAACATTGGGTATCTGTGTAACACCTGAAACTCAGAGCTAGAGCTCGGCAGATATGAATGTCAGTTATTAGCACATACAGCAACTGTTAAAAAAAAAGCTGAAAAAGAGCCCAGACTTCAATTAGAGATATCATGAAGCAGATCTGGTTAAGACTAGGACAAATCAGACTGAAGGGTAAAGGTCGAAACTGACTGTGTGTTAAAACTTCAACTTACATGTGAGACCAAGGGAAGAGATGTTCATTTGGTGCAGGATCTTTATTTTCTAAACAGTATAACTTCTACAGTCAGTTTGTTCAAACACACAATTACATGGAACTTTTAATAGGAAGTGAGATATGGCAGGTTTGTATAGATTAGAGTGAAATACCAACACATCCCAAAGTAATTTCGGCAGAGAATAAGAATATATATGCAGGGCCCCCTCTGAGCGGCTGGGGGGAAAGGCAGAGGTGTTGGACTTCCTTACCTGGATTGTTGCTGATGTTCTCACAAATGTTGAGGACTGGTGGTTTGATATGCTGAGCCCTCTATCCTGGGACTTGCCCTTATAAAGTTCGTTACTGCAAAGGAGAGGCTAAACCTGCATATAATTGTGCTTAAGATTCTCCTCCTGAGTGACTCTTTGTTGCTCAGATGTGGCCCTCTCTCTCTAACTAAGCCACCTCAGCAGGTGAACTCACTGCCCTCCCCCTTACGTGGGACCTGACTCCCAGAGGTGTAAATCTCCCTGGCAATGCAGGATATGACTCCCAGGGATGAATCTGGACCCGGCATCATGGGATTGAGAACATCTTCTTGACCAAAAGGGGGATGCAAAATGAAATAAAGTTTCAGTGGCTGAGAGATTTCAAATGGAGTTGAGAGGTCACTCTGGTGGACATTCTTACGTACTATATAGATAACATTTTTTAGGTTTTAATATATTGGAATAGCTAGAAGTAAACACCTGAAATTACCAAACTCCAATCCAGTAGCCTTGACTCTTGAAGACGACTGTATAACAATGTAGATTACAAGGAGTGACAGTGTGACGGTGAAACCTTTGTGGATTGCACTCCCTTTATCCAGTGTATGGATGGATGAAGATAAATGGGGACAAAAACCAAATGAAAAATAGGGTGGGATGGGGGGGATGATTTGGGTGTTCTTTTTTACTTTTATTTTTTATTTTTATTCTGATTCTTTCTGGTGTAAGGAAAATGTTCAAAAATAGATGGGGGTGATAAATGCACAACTATACGGTGGTACTGTGAACAGCTGATTGTACACCATGGATGATTATATGGTATATGAATATATCTCAATAAAACCAAATTTAATTTAAAAAAAAAAAAAGGAGCAGCAGCAGCTTATTTGCCTTTATGGATATGGAAACTTATGCTTTGTTCTTCTACCAAACCCAAGAGAAACCCTAGCTGGTGGATTCTCATACAATGATACAAACAGCCATTATCTTAAAATAACTACCAGGTTTAGTACTCAGGAGATGGACAGCAAATCGAACTTTATAAGCAATGACAAATGTCACCTTGATCTGTAAAACAGATAAGCCTTTAAAAGAACCATTTATTAAAAATAACAGAAACCCAGATTTTTTCCTTTGAATTTTTGTTAATGTTCCATTTTAATTTATATTTATTTATTGTTTCTCTTAATGTGAGTAAATGTCTGCCATCAAAATTTTGAAAAATAGAGAAAATTGTACAGAAGGAACAAAAATGAACTGTAATCACATCACAAAATTTTAACTATTGAAAATATTTTGGTGATTACGTTTCTCCAATTTTCAGCTATATGTGTGAGTACTTAAATGAAATGAAAGAGGGAAATGGGAAGGAAAGAGGAAGGGAGGAAAACAGAAGGAAGTAGGGAGGAAGGGAGGGAGGGAAAGAAATAAGGAATGAAGGGAGGGAGGAAAATAAAAACAACAGTCCTAAAAAATGACCTCAATAGAGAATATGTCCTGATTCTCTCCCCCTGTGAAGAAGGCCTCATGGCCAAAGCAAATCTTACAATTGAATAGTATGTTTGTAATTAGTTGAAATGTTTAATTTAACGGTTTAGTAAATTCAGCTAATAGTTTATCTCAAGTGTGTGATTAAGTTATTCTTGAGGAAATTCTTTTATGTTCCAAATCTCAATTAAGATTTCTAACATGGTGTTGGTTTATTTCAAAATACTCTAATCCAGAAAAAGAAATAAGCTAGATCTGTATCTTAATCCTTGCTCAGAAAAATACACTGCAGATGATCAAAGATTTATATGCAAAAAATAAAATCAGAAAAGTACAAAAAAAAAAAGGCAAAACATTTTTCACATAATCTTCAAGTAGGAAAGCCTTAATATCACATAAATCCAGGAGCCCTAAAAGAGAATACTGATAAATTCGTCTACTTAAAATTTTTAAAAATTCTCATTCACAAGAAAAACCTTAAAGTAAAAAGATAATTAAAAATTGGAAGGAAATATGCATAATGCGTGATAGAGAAAAGCCTAATTTCCTAATACAAAAAGAACTCAGTAATCCCTAATGAAATCCACAGTACAATGAAGAATGATAAAACTAGACACTTTCACAGAAAAGTAAATAAAACTGCTGTTAAGTACTTCAGTAAATATTCAGAATCACTCATTGAGTAATACAAATTAAAAACACAGAAAAACACCATTTTTGCTTAGCAAATTGGAAAAAAGTCAATTAACGATTGATAGGTGAGATGAGGGAACAAAAATAGGCATGCTCAAATATGTTAATGGTAATACATTTAATGCATTTAATCTTTGGCCAAGCATTTCCAATTCTAGGTAATTCTCTTATAGATTATCAAGAACTAAGAAGGATCTAAGATTTTCTTTGCTTGTGAGCTAACAAGTTAGCCTTCACAATTACCTGGATGCTGGCAGAAGACCTGATAAAGGAATTTATTGCTCATTGGACACCAAAAAGCATGAACTTCAGGTGTTTCCTAGCCCCACAGGGTAACACGGAGAGGTCCAGTTGGATGCTATGGTAGGTTTGCATCGAGCTAAGAAAACCTGAGTTTCAGATCCCTGAATCTTTTATACTGAACAGTAATTAAATCTGCTTTTTCTCTGGAGGGAGGCCCTGTCTCTGTCTTCCAAGGCTGTCTGCCATATCCTTGAAATGATAGTCCAGAATAAAACTGCAGTTAGTTCTTCTGCTCACAAGATGCAGAGAAAACGCAGAGCCCACGGAGAACTGTTTCCTAGCTCAAATATGCTCCAAGTTGTAATAGCAAACAATTAGAAATACATAAACTGCAGTACTGGGTAATAGCAAACAATGAGAAATATATAAATTGCCCACGTATATGTAATTATATATATAATAGGAAAACACATGAATGGATGAAAAATCTTGTAATGGTATTGCTTCTAGGGAGGGACACTGATCAGTTGGGGGCAGAATAGAGGAGATAATTTTTCATTATGTATTTTCTGGTATCTTTTGAATTTTGCCACACTACAACTATTACGTATTCAGGAAATTAGTTATCTTTGTAAAATATCCTAATTTAGTGTTCCATTCTTACCACTGAACCAATGTCCAGGCAGGGCCTCATTTTGCCATATAATTATTCCTAGCTGATAGAGAGGAAAATGTAGGAGGCTCTGTAATTACCTTTTTTTAAAAAGGGGACAATCATTTTCCTTAACCATGCAATTTAAAATAGAATATTCACCACCATTATTCTCTAGCTCAGCACGCTAATTTTCTTCCTATAAAATACTGATCACCATTTTGATCACTTTTGTTTATTTGGTGAAATAAACAAAATTTTTCTTCAATTTATTTGGTGTTTATTTGATTCTGTTCTGTTCTACAGTAGCTAACATTGTAATCTCTACTGTCTAGCCATAGTAATTCCTCTATAAATATTTGATGACTAGATAAATGTAATAAATGTTTTGAGGCCTGAAGTATCTTAATTAAATTATAGCATGCAACAAAACTTGAACATATGACTGTTAGTTTCTTGTCCAGCCATGAAAGTTACGTTGATCAGAATAACAGCAGAGTTGAAGAACTTAATAGGTTAGTACAAATCTTTATTAAGAATTATCCCAACTCCAATGGGTGATAACAATGGCTCGAATTAATTCATTGAAGTGAATTAGAACAATAGATTCTCATTACCTAGATGTTTCCAATTCTGAAGTAGGGATTGGTAAACTATAGTCCATGGGCTAAATCCGGCCTACCACCTACTTCTGCAAATAAAGTCTCATGGGAATAAAACTTCATTCATTCATTTATATAATGCCTATGACTGATTTTACGGTATAACAACAGAGTTGAGTAGTTACAACAGAGACCATACAGCAAGGAAATGCTCACACATTTACTTTCTACTCTTTGTGGAACACCAAATTTTAGGGAGAGTAGGGTGCTTCTGTCAGCACCACAGAGAAACTGGATAACCATCAGCATCAGAACCACAAGTTATTAAAAGGCCTTTCTCTGGAGAGGAAATGATCAGAACCCTTATATGAAAATTTTCTGGGGGGAAAAAAATCCTTGAAAAGGACATCTGCTTACTCTCAGGTTAAGACAAAGCAAGACGCATGGACCCTGAGAGACATCTGTATCTTTTCAGAGAGTGTCTCCTGATGTAATACCATTTAAAAATGCATTCAAGGGGTCATTTTGTACTCAGATGCAACACAGATTCTAAAAATGGAAGGTGACTGCAATTTCTATGTTCCCAGTTAGTTCTTAGAGTTTAATAGTCATTTCTTCCTAAACAGTATTACCCTATTAGAGTATTGATGATAAACAAATAGTTCAAACCGTCAGAAGAGCCTCTACATCCAAAGCTGACTGGCTGCTCATTCCAGACCCAGCAGGCTTCTTCCTGTTTAAGGTGAGCACAAACCCTGAAGCTAATATGATCCCTGTTCACTTTCAACAAAGGGACTGCTTTTGATAACATGCTACAGGTGCATAGATATCCATCTACTAAAATCGTTTTTCAGATCCACAGCTCATTCATTTGTGTTATCCTGGAAGGGCTATGAATGAAGACTTTTAATCAATAACAACTTAGCTGCATTAAAAAAAAAAAATGACCTAGAGGTAAAAATATTCTTTTGAAATTTTTTTTATTCGAGCCATGTATCTTCTCTACCTGGCTAAAACTCATACATTTATTGTCTTTTTTTTTCTGAAATAATTATGTTCCAGACAGTGGCTAAAACATGTTGATTTGCCCATGGGTCACACATCAGAGCTTATAAGCACATGGATGGATAGGAGAAAGAGCTTCAATTTGCTTTAAAATGATGAGATAAAAAGAGATAAAGGACCCCACCTCGATGGTTGCTAACATGACCACAGACATAGGGGACTGGTGGTTTGATGGGTTGAGCCCTCTACCATAGGTTTTACCCTTGGGAAGACTGTTGCTGTAAAGGAGAGGCTAGGCCTCCCTATAATTGTGCCTAAGAGCCTCCTCCCGAATGCTTCTTTGTTGCTCAGATGTGGCCCTCTCTCTCTAGCTAAGCCAACTTGAAAGGTGAAATCACTGCCCTCCCCACTACGTGGGATCAGACACCCAGGGGAGTGAATCTCCCTGGCAACGTGGAATATGACTCCCAGGGAGGAATGCAGACCTGGCCTCGTGGGACGGAAAACATCTTTTTGACCAAAAGGGGGATGTGAAAGGAAATGAAATAAGCTTCAGTGGCAGAGAGATTCCAAAAGGAGCCGAGAGGTCACTCTGGTGGGCACTCTTACGCACAATTTAGACAACCCTTTTTAGGTTCTAAAGAATTGGGGTAGCTGGTAGTGGATACCTGAAACTATCAAACTACAACCCAGAACCCATGAATCTTGAAGACAATTGTATAAAAATGTAGCTTATGAGGGGTGACAATGGGATTGGGAAAGCCATAAGGACCACACTCCACTTTGTCTAGTTTACGGATGGATGAGTAGAAAAATAGGGGAAGGAAACAAACAAACAAACAGACAAAGGTACCCAGTGTTCTTTTTTACTTTAATTGCTCTTTTTCACTTTAATTATTAATCTTGTTATTTTTGTGTGTATGCTAATGAAGGTGTCAGGGATTGATTTAGGTGATGAATGTACAACTATGTAATGGTACTGTGAACAATCGAATGTACGATTTGTTTTGTATGACTGCGTGGTATGTGAATATATCTCAATAAAATGAAGATAAAAAAAAGAGAGCTAAAGGAAGGGAAATGGCATTTTCAGCTGATCAGTTTGATCACTTTTATAGATTGTCAGTGGGGGAAAAAATCATAGGTATTGCTTCAAGTTTTCAAATGATTTGCACTATGCTAAGTTGTTCTCTAAACTCTTTTTTACTATTATTCCTCAATTGTTTGACTTCTGTTAGCAAACGTACATCATTCCCAGGAGTCCATTATCAAGTCAAAGCTTTTTCCCTCCCAAACCTCAGATTTCAGCATTTTCCAAGGCTTATTGATAGTTTTAAGGGGAACCAAACATTCCAGATAAGATATATTGTACTTTGAAAATCCTCTTAAGAACAGCATGCTCTAAGTGTGCTAGGTTAATTCTCTCTCCATCACTCATGCAGACAAACTTGGGGAGGTTTTTCTACTATAACTAGGAAAGCTTTCTGTTACAGTAACCTCTTCAGACTGTGAACTAGTGTCTGCCTGTTTGCAAAATAAAGATAAATGCAGTAAAAAGGATCCCTGAAGTTGCAACTCAAAATTATTGTATATTGTTTTAAAACAGCAAGGATGATATCTGAGGTAACACATGTTAAATTCAATTTGCACATCAGATTTGCTCATTTAAGATAGATATCAATATTAATGCTGTTTTTTTAGTTCAGTGTCCTATATGTAATTTGAGTTCCAAGTACTGTAAAACAGAAGGGAAGAGTAAGTTTTGGGCATTTCTATTCAGGTAATAGGTAAATTCAAGGTAAATATTTGCAGGTTAATCAGGCATTCTTATCAAGTGGTAAAGCTGTGCTTTACTCAAAGTTTAACATGGAATGGTTAAAGGCAAGTACAACTTTCAGGTGCCCTTAACAACATATTAGACCCACTTGCATTTTCCCAATTATGTTATCAAAATGGTAATTCTATGCTTTCCTTTCTGTAGCTCAACTAGGTTTCATAAAAGTAAAATTATTACTATAAATATATTGGGGGGAAACTATTTCAATTACTGGGAAAATATGTAACTCCAAGCCTATTTATTTCAATTTATTCAACTGTCTTGATATATTCACGCTTAGAACTTTAAAAAGAATGAATAAATTCACCTTGAAATTGTACCAATTGACTTTGGCTGGGCTAGACTGTGAGAAAGAATCAGAGCCCCTTTTTGAAATAAGCCTTGACAACACTGATCAAAACAAAGAGGCTATTCATTTATTATACTGACAGCTCAACCCTGGCTTCAAGTTTATGGGATGATGGGGCCTGGGGTGTTAGTCGTGGCCTGGGGTGTGGGCCTCCACCAGATACAGTTTTGCTACTCACAGTCTCAGAGCCTGTATCTGATGGTGTGACATTTCCTAGGGCACTGGCAGCTGTTCAGATGTCAAGCAGCTGGTGTGAGAACTGTCATCCACTCCAGGTTATTAGTCCATGAGTGACATGTTAGCCCAGAGAATATTTTTTCATAAAACCACCTTGGTTTCCCTTTAGTTACTTACAATCTATCAGAAATTTCAGGAAAAAAAAAATGTGTCTCGAATAATAAATCTATTAAAACAAAATTGGGGATGCAATAGTAATAGTCACATCAACTAAGGGTGGTGGTAGTGGTAATATTAGGATTGTGAAGTATGAGTCAAGTGATTTGTTACCACTAATAATTAATATAGCAAATTTTGTGAATAAAAAATCATTTATTTTTTAAGTTATAGTGAATTCAACTTTTTATTTACTTATTTAATGGGGACAACACAGTCATGCTATCTGGATACTCTCAGAGTGCTGCAAAAACAGAATAACCCAGCAGAATAATCTTGGGGATGGCAATGGGGGTTGACTAGGTACACAGGAACATCATCTTTCACGTGTGCTATGACAGTCTAAAAATTATAAATCACAACTCTATTGCATAGATCAACACATTGATCAACATGACAATAGGACATTTAAAGTTTTATTCATCTACAGCATTATCGTGGCTTCTTAAATATATTTAGCAACATTTTAGTAAAAGACTTCTCTCATGGAACACTGATTGCTATCTGTTAAACCAAAGAGTTTCCTCACCTAACAATACATTCCATTGTAAATCAATAGTAATTCAGTAAGACAAGTACTTGAGCCAGCATAAGGTGGTCTCAGAATCCGATAATTATTTGGAGAAGGAGGAGGGTAGGTTGTCTTTTAAATAAAATAGTTCTGGAGAGAATAGGGCTGAGTGAGTAAAGTTATATGAACATCTTCAAATAAAGAGGGGAAAGCATGCCACCATTCACAACCAAAAGTTGGATATTCCCATCCCGAAGCTGTTATTAAATTGATACTTTCCTCAAACGGCAAGTTTACTCAAGTTTAGTTAGGACTGCAAAGACAAATCTAAGATTTTAAAAGCCATTTTGGTAAAATGAGGGTAACTTCACCCGGTAAAAAGAAGATGGCGCTATTGCTAACTTTGGATTTTTTAAATATCCTGCTAAAACTTCGTGACACTTTCTTAAACATTCATAATGATTTATTTTTAATCTTTTCTTCCTAGATTCCTTTGAAAATTTTTGTGACATTAATACAAATTTGCTTTTGTATTCCTCCCCATACCATCTTCCACACATAATCAGGGTAGCGCTGAATCAATCCTATAACAAGGGGAAGGCATGTGACCTGGCTTAAGCCAAGTGCTTCAATGCATGTTCCTAAATACAGCAATTAGTTCAGGGCTAGGCAAATGAGCTAATTGGGCCAATCAAATTTAGTACCTAAGTTCAAATTTGAATAGTTGGGGAAGAGTTTGGAGGCTGTAAGTCATCATTTTACTGTTCCACAGGGAGGGCCTGTCTAAAAATAGAACAACTACAAAGAAACATGAGATAGAGGAAGATGGCAGATTAGGAGAGACAGAACAAAAAAAGTCTCCATGAAAAGCACTAGATAAAAGACAGAAAGTGCTCCAGAATACCAGTTCCAGAAATGCAACAGCTGGGCAAGGTCTGCTAAATCCACAGGGACCATGCATTGGTGAAACTGAGAGTCTGCATCCTGAAACGAGTGAGTAAGCCTGCTGGAGCCACTCCATGGTCAGGAGAAACCGGGGGTTGGTGTTTGGAGATGGATTAGTTTAAAAACCCAAAAGTGGCTGCAGATTAGGCAGCGAAAGCCATAAAGTCCAGCTTCCCACAACCCATGCACATACCTTAGTATCTGGTGTGGACGATAGCCTTTTGCACACCCGCAGCTAATTGTCCCAGAGCTAGGAAGGCAGAGGTCTGTGAAAGGGGGAAATTACCACATCCGATACAGCCATCTTTTCAGCAGGCTGGGGACGCCCCTGCAAGGCGCATGGCCCAGAGCTATGCCACACAGTCCAGCACGGCAAGAAATACTTCCCACATCCCATGCTCATGCCTAAGTATCTGGCATAGATGATAGCCTTTCGCAAACCTGCAGCTAATTGTCCTGGAGCTAGGAAGGCAGAGGTCCGCTGAAGGGGGAATTTACCATGCCCTGTACAGCCATCCTCTCAGCGGGCAGGGAATGACCCTGCATGGTGCAGCAGCCCAGAGCTTACCCTGAGGACAGTGCTCACCTGTGACATAACAGTCTACTCTCAGTGGAGGCCTAGGAGGGCACGGCTTGGAAGAAAGGACCTGCACAGAAGTCCCAGGGATGATACACTAATACCAAGGATTTGTGGATCTGTGGCAGAGACAGCCTGTAGGGAGACTGAACTGAAGGTCTGGACTCCTACAACAGCTTTAAGTCTCCAGGAACAACTGGGAGATTTGATTATTAAAGCTGCCCTCCCTTCCTAACCACTCAGACACACCCTCCATATTCAGAATGGGGAGCACCAATTACACATGGAAATTTGGTGCACCAATTGGACCCCCACAAAATTCAGACCCCCACTCACCACAAAGACAAAGTTGGGGAGAACCAGCTTGAGGGAAATAGGTGGCTCGCAGATGCCACCTACTGCTTAGTCAGAGAAAGTGCACTCCACCAACCTGCAGCTCTGACAAATTAGGGATAATTGTTCAAATAAGTCTGCATATCCTAAAAGAACCCTATCAAGATAAGTAAATGCCAAGTGGCCAAAAACAACAGAAAATTTTAAAGCATATGAAGAAACCAGAAGATACGGATAACCCAAACCCAAAAACCCAAATCAAAAGATCAGAGTAGACACAGTACTTGGAGCAATTAATCAAAGAATAATGACAAGCAATGATATCATGGCACAGGATATAAAGGACATGAAGAAGACTGTAGAAGAGCATAAAGAAGAATTTGCAAGAGTAAATTAAAAAATAGATGATCTTATGGAAATAAAAGAAACTGTCAATCAAATCAAAAAGATTCTGGATGCTCAGAGTACTAGATTAGAGGAAGCTGAGAGGTGAATCAGTGAGCTCAAAGAGAACAGAAAGTGAAAGAATGAAAGAAAGAATGGGGGAAAAAATCAAAAAAATCAAAATGGACCTCAGGGATATGATGGACAACATAAAGAGCACAAATATAAGAATCACTGGTGTTCCAGAAGGGGAAGAGAAGGATAAAAGTCTAAGAAGAGTATTCAAAGAAATTGCTGGGGAAAACTTCCCAAACCTTCTAAACAACATATATACACAAATCATAGACACCCAAAGAACTCCAAACAGAATAAATCCAAATAAACCCACTTTGAGACATATTCTAATCAGACTGTCAAATACCAAAGAGAAGGAGCAAGTTCTCAAAGCAACAAGAGAGAAGCAACTCACCATTTACAAGGGAAATAGCATAAGCTAAGTAGTGACTACTCAGAAGCCACCAGAGAGGTGAGAAGGCAGTGGCATGACATATTAAAAATTCTGAGAGAGAAAAATTGCCAACCAAGAATTCTTTATCCAACAAAGCTCTCCTTCAAATTTGAAGGAGAGCTGAAATTTTTCACAGACAAAAAATGCTGAGAGAATTTGCTAACAGGAGACCTGCCCTACTTGATATACTAAAGGGAGCCCTACAGACAGAGAAACAAAAGAAAGGAGAGAGGGGTATGGAGAAAGGTTAGGAACTAAAAAGATTCAGTAAGGTTACATTAAAGGACATTAAGAGAAAGAGGGGAAAAATATATCTGACAAACATAAACCAAAGGATAGGATGGCTGATTCAAGGAATGACTTCACAGTAACAACATTGAATGTAAACAGATTTAACTCCCCAGTCAAAAGATACAGATTGGCAGAACGGATTTAAAAATATGAGCCATCAATATTTGCATACAAGAGACTCATCTTAGAGACAGGGACACAAAGAAATTGGAAGTGAAAGGATGGAAAAAAATATTTCATGCAAGCTACAGCCAAAAGAAAGCAGGAGTAGCAATATTAATCTCAGATAAAATAGACTTTAAATGCAAGGATGTTATGAGATACAAAGAAGGCCACAAAATTCTAATAAAAGGGATAATTCAAAAAGAACAAATAACAATTATAAATGTTTCTGCACCCAATCAAGGTGCCCAAAAATACATGAGACAAACAATTGGCAAAGCTAAAGGAAGCAATTGATGTTTCCACAATAACTGTGGGAGACTTCAATACATCACTCTCTCCTATAGATAGATCAACCAGACAGAAGACCAATAAGAAAATTGAAAACCTAAACAATCTGATAGATGAATTTGAATTAACAGACATATATAGAACATTACATCCCAAATCACCAGGATACACCTTCTTCTCCAGTGCTCACGGAACTCTCTCCAGAATAGATCATACACTGGGCCATAAAACAAGCCTCAATAAATTTTTAAAAAAATGAAGTTATTCAAAGCACATTCTCTGACCACAATGGAATACAATTAGAAGTCAATAACCATCAGAGACTTGGAAAATTCAAAAATACCATGAGGTTAAACAACACACTCCTAAACAATCAGTGGGTTAATGAAGAAATAGCAAGAGAAATTGCTAAATACATAGAGACAAATGAAAATGAGAACACAACATATCAAAACCTATGAGATGCAGCAAAAGCAGTACTGAGGGAGAAATTTATAGCTCTAAATGAATACAATAAAAGTGAAGAAAGAACTAAAATCAAATAACTAATGGAGCAACTAAAGAAGCTAGAAAATGAACAGCAAACTAATCCTAAACCAAGTAGAAGAAAATAAATAACAAGGATTAACGTAGAAATAAATGACATAGAGAACAAAAAACAATAGAGAGGATAAATAACACCCAAAGTTGGTTCTTTGAGAAGATCAACAAGATTGACAAGCCCCTAGCTAGACTGACAAAATAAAAAAGAGAGAAGATGCAAATAAACAAATGAAAGAGGCAACATTACTGCAGATCCCAAAGAAATTTCAAAAAGTATAAGAGGATGCTATGAACAACTGTATGCCAACAAACTGGATAATGTAGAGGAAATGGATAATTTCCTGGAAACACATGAACAACCCAGACTGACCAGTGAAGAAGCAGAAGACCTCAACCAACCAATCACAAGCAAAGTGTTCCAATCAATCATCAAAAAGCTTCCCACAAATAAATACCCATGGCCAGCTGGCTTCACAGGGGACTTCTACCAAACTTTCCAAAAAGAACTTACACCAATCTTACCTAAATTCTTTCAAAACATTGAAGAAAATGAAACACTACCTAACACATTTTATGAAGCTAACATCACTCTAATACCAAAACCAGGTATAGATGCTACAAGAAAGGAAAACTACAGGCCAATCTCCCTAATGAATATAGATGCAAAAGCTCTCAACAAAATACTTGGAAAAAACACATTAAAGACACATTAAAAAAATCCAAAGATACATTAAAAAAATCATACACCATGACCAAGTGAGGGTCATTCCAGGCATGCAAGGATGGTTCAACATAAGAAAATCAATGCATTACAACACATTAACAAATCAAAAGGGAAAAAGCAAATGAACTCAATAGATACTGAAAAAGCATTTGAAAAAATCCAACATCCTTTCTTGGTTAAAACACTTCACAAGGTAGGAATTTAAGGAAACTTCCTCAATATGATAAAGAGCATATATGAAAAACCCACAGCCAGCATAGTACTCAATAGAGAGAGACTGAAAGCCTTCCCTCTAAGATCAGAAATGAGACAAGGATGCCCACTGTCACCACTGTTATTCAACATTGTGCTAGAAGTGCTAGCCAGGGCGATCTGGCAAGACAAAGAAATAAAAGGCATCCAAATTGGAAAGGAAGAATAAAACTGTGATTATTTGCAGATTATATGATCTTATATCTGGAAAACCCTGAGAAATCGATGACACAGCCACTAGAGATAATAAATTTAGCAAAGTAGCGGGATACAAGATTAATGCACATAAGTCAGTAATGTTCATATACATTAGAAATGACTGAGCTGAAGAGACACTCAAGAAAAAGATACCATTTTCAATAGCAACTAAAAAAATCAAGTGCCTAGGACTAAATTTAACCAAAGATGTAAAAGACATATACAAAGAAACTACACAACTTCACTAAAACAAATAGGAAGGAACCTAAAAAGATGGAGAAATGTTACATGTTCATGGCTAGGAAGGCTAAATGTCATTAACATGTCAATTCTACCCAAACTCATCAAGAGATTCAATGCAATCCTTATCAAAATTCCAACAACCTATTTAACAGACTTGGAAAAGCTAGTTATCAACTTTATTTGGAAAGGGAAGATGCCTTGAATTCCTAAAAACATTCTAAAAAATAAAAACAAAGTGGGAGGTCTTACACTCCCTGACTTTGAAGCTTATTATAAAGCCACAGTAATCAAAACAGCATGGTACTGGCACAAAGATACACATATTTACCAATGGAATCAAATTGAGATTTTGGACACAGACCCCCAGACCTACAGTTGACTGATCTCTGATAAGGCCCCCAAAGCTACTGAACTGGGACATAACAATCTTCAACAAGTAGGTCTGGGAGAGTTGGATATCCATATCCAAAAGAATGAAAGAGGACCCCTACCTCACATCCTACACAAAAATTAACTCAAAATGGGTTAAAGACCTCAACATAAGAGACAGCACCATAAAACTCCTAGAAGATAACATAGGGAAACATCTTCAAGACATTGTATTAGGCAGTCACTTCCTAGAACTTACACCCAAAGCACAAGCAACAAAAGAAAAAAATTGATAAATGGGAACTCCTCAAACTTAGAAGTTTCTGTACCTCAAAGGAATCTGTCAAAAAGGTGAAGAAGCAGCCAACTCAATAGCAAAAAATTTTTGGAAACCATGTATCTGACAAAAGGCTGATATCTTGCATATATAAAGAAATCCTATAACTCAACGACAATAGAACAGACAGACCAATTGTAAAATGGGCAAAGCATATGAAAAGACAGTTCTCTGAAGAGGAAATACAAATGGCCAAAAACACATGAAAAAATGTTCAGCTTCACTAGCTATTAGGGAGATGCAAATTACCATCTCGCACCAATTAGAATGGCTGCCATTAAACAAACAAGTAACTACAAATGGTGAAGAGGATGTGGAGAAATTGGAACTCTTATTCATTGTTGGTGGGACTGTATAATGGTTCAGCCACTCTGGAAGACAGTCTGATGGTTCCTTAGAAATCTAGATGTAGAGTTAACCTTCAATCTAGTAATTTCACTTCTCGGTATATAGCCGGAAGATCTGAAAGCAGTGACATGAACAGATATCCGCACACCAATGTTCATAGTAGCAATATTCACAATTGCCAAGAGATGGAAACAACCCAAGTGTCCTTCAACAGATGAGTGGATAAATAAAACGTGGTATATACACATGATGGAATACTACATAGCAGTAAGAAGGAACGATGTCATGTAACATATGACAATGTGGATGAACCTTGAAGACATAATTCTGAGTGAAATAAGCCAAGCACAAAAAGAGAAATATTATATGTTACCACTAATGTGAACATTGAAAAATGTAAAATAAATGGTTTATTATGTAGTATGTAGGGGACCTATAGATAGCAATTAATGAACGAGGAACGATAATCTAATAAAAACAGATACATTATCGTGGGTAAATTTAATGTTCTGGGAATGCTTAGGAATGACAATGGTTTGTTAATTTCTGGTGGGTATGCCAGGAACAAGTTCACAGAAATGTAGTTTTCTTAGGTTACCTGTTTTTCTTATTCCTTTCCTGGGTTATAATCTGTATATTCTCTTGGGGTTGAGTAGAACCATGTTGGAAGTAATGTAGTTATTTTCAGTTATTTGTTTTTTCTTATTCCTTTGTTTTTGTTTTGTTTGAAATGTTTTTTATTGTCTGCTTTTTAAAAATTTTTTTGATAAAGTTAAAAAAAATGAAGGGAAAAAAAAAAAAGAAACATGAGCACAACTCTGTAGAGAACCCACTGACAGACACTGAGACCCTGAATTGATCCATGTCTGAAACCCACACTACAACCTGTAGACCTTTTAATTATACAAAGAAATAAATTCTATATTATTAAGTCAATTTGTAATGACTTTGTTATTTGCACCTGGAAAAATGGTAATTATTACATATTCAAAATTTTTAAGTTTTTTTTAAGTTCTTATAAAAACTTACATTTGGAAAGGAAAGAATATTATTAAAATAGATTTCTGTGAATTTTTGACAAATAGGCTTCACTAGATTTTTTTTTCTATGCTTTAAGGGAAAAATAAACTTAATTTAAAAACACAAAACAATTTGCTATTTTATAGGGAAATTACAATCATATTCAGCTGCCACAATAGAATCTGGGTCATCTGGAAATCCATGACCCTGCTTTTTTTTTAGATTTTTAACATTACTTCAGTGACCTTTATCATATCTCTGCATATACACATTTTAGAGGTGGGAAAATGGCCTGAAACTGTGTTTCCTGTATCATTAGAGTACACTATACTTAGATAAAATACCTAAATATATACAAAAAGTGTAAGGTAATTGGATTTCACTAAAAATTTTGGAATTTTAATTTAATTCTATATTTGCAAATACAGAATTAGAAGGAAAACAATGAAATATTTTTCTCAAACAGAATTAACACACATTCTTATATCTATAAATGCATATAAATATGTATATATAACTATGCAAGAATATATGTATTCTTTTATATTTATATGTATATGTGTATATAGCCTTTTTTATAGGCTTTTCTTAATATTTTGATTCTTTTTATATCTGCCCTTTCCTTTGACTGTTATCATTTTTTTCCTTAAATATGACCACTGCTGCTTAGGTATTTTTGTTTCTATTTGTTGGGATTCTTGGTCACTTTGAATATTTAATATCAATCACTAAAAGCAATTATTTATCTGACTTTTTAAAAAAAATAATTATTTATTCTCAGATTTTCTCCAGTTGTGTATTGTATTACATTCCTTTCAATGTAGCAAATCATTACAAATCCTAATATTAGTTTGGTTTGAGTCATTATTAGATACTCAAAACACTCCAAGTTTAATATCATTAATTCCTTTATCTGGGCTCTGTGTTCTTTACAGTTACTATTCTATAATAAATGATGGATGGATGGATGGACACACAGACAGAGAGACAGAGAAACAGAGAGACAGATGGACAGACAGACCCATAGACAGATAGATGATTGATTGATTGATAGATAGATAGATTGATAGATAGATAGGGAGCATCATAAGCAAACGTTTTGCTTTAATTCATTATTTCTAACAATTGACACATTTAGACTTTGGAGCTTCTCTCCCTCCCCTTTGTAAAACATGCATTGTATACTTGTCTGTTCCACAGAGAGATTTCTGGAGAAAAAAAACTAAGTTTCTCATCTACTTTAAGTCACAAGTTTTTGTTTTGTTTTTTGTTTTTAAAGGGAAGGAGTGATGCAAGGTTGAGGGTCGCTGGGGAGAGAGAAACAATCCATTAGTTTCTTTGAACCCCAATCAACTGTGATGTCCAAGGTTATGAAGCCATATGTGCTGGGCAGAAATAACTTATATTAAAAAACATGCTTTGAAATCATGCAGTACACACAGCAGGAAGTGTTTACATTAACAAATGTGTTTATTTTCTGTAAGGTAGAATATTATGAGATAGGACACTACAATTTATTTGTAATTTTCTTGTTCTGTCCAAAACCTCTTTAAGTCTTATTCATGTTATTTGACTCAGTTCAAAACAGTATGCAGCCTCAGTTCAATCCTATTTCATATTTCATACCATCTTCTTCATACTGCTCTGTTCAAAATGATGGAAGTTCAGAGCATTGTGAGGATTTTTTTAGTTCATTTTATAAGTGAAACCCAAACTAGGAAAGTGGGTATTTTTCATAATTTTGTATATTCCAAGACCTAGCAAATTGTAGATGTTAAGTGAATATTCTTTCAATAAATGGATCTTGTAGAATCAGGCAAGAACTTGGTATTTTCTCTACCACTTTTTATTCAGTTGATGACTCCCTGAAATTGTCTTATTTTAACAATCTACATCAGGAAACATGTAAAAGTCTTTCTTCCCATCACAATGAAAATAACTGAGCTAGGAAAAAAAAGTACTTTTATGTGCATGAATAAAGCACTCAGTATCAGAGGAAATGACATAATTCCGTGAATAGAATGTAATTTCTAAAGAATCTTTCATTTAACAGAGATTTATATTTCTCAGGAAAGAAAGGAAATGAAAATTCTCCATTATTTATTGCTATCAGTTGACTTGTTTTGACTCAGGTTAGTGAAAAGACCGGGTTTTCTGTTTGTCACTTCTAAAAACTTATTTTCCCTTCCTTTTTTTTTAAGAAAGAAGAAATAATTTAAAGATTTGAGGTTTTTTATTTATTTTTATATTTTTAGAGTTGAGTAGCTAACCTGTGTCTCCACGTTTATTTCCTGTTATTCCCAAAGGAGAACAAAAAACCCCATTGTCTTCAGTCCTAGAGTTTTCCTTTCCTATTGGTGATTTTTATTCCCTCTCTGCAGTGAAATTGCTGATCAAGTGTCAGGCTCCATTTGGATGGCTTAACAGCACATCTTGTCAGTTTTTACGGCCCTGGAAAATGTCCCCAATTTACTTTAATTGTCTTCTCTCAGGTGGCTGCAATCAAATGACAGTGATATCGGAAATGTTTCCTATTAGAACAATGAGTTTAGATTTCCCAGCCCTATCCACCATGCCATATACAAGTGATAATAAACAATCTGACAATTGACTAGACACCATTTCTGAGTTGCTATGTAAACGGCAGGACATGGTCTTATTACTTAATTACTAGACTACCAACTGATATTTTTTAAAAAGCCAGCATTTTCCTCTAATGTGTCGCTCCAGAAGAATCTCCTTGGAATTAATTCCTTTATCTAATTACTTAGATTAAAGCCCTCCACTGTGAAATGAAGAAACACTTCTTATACCTAAACCTGCTGAATATGTTTCTTATACTACAGACATTCATTCATTCATTATCCATTTTTTTAACTTGTAACTAAAACTTGAAGGAAAAAAACTACATCATTTCATAGTTGCTAGTTCTTAGGAAAAAGGGAGAAACTATGTTCTGGCTTTAAATAATATTTTCAGACTAAATTCTTGGCTCCTCTAAATTCAGAGTGGCCCACTATTAGCATATTAAAAGTGAAGAATTTTTGAAACAATTTAGTAACTCCACAGAGGTAATTATTTACATTATTGTTCAAGTTAATGTTTACAAGAAACATTTTGTTCAAATCCCTTACTGCTGTCTCGTGGATGGTTGAATGATGCAGAAGTAGTAAATAATTTCTGACATATGGACACAATTAGATTTCTTAAAACTTTTCTGTTTTTTCTTTACCCTATAGAACTTTAAATCACAGAAAGAGTAAATTAGTATAATACCGTGAGCTCAGTTTTACACTTTAGGGTATCACACACTACATTAAATTGAAAAGTAAGAAGTTCTCAATTACCATATTTTGACCCTAAGACAACTAAGTTACTTGTGAGAAAATAGTTAAATCTAGTTTTTCCCTCAGTCTCCCAAATTTGTCAGGATTTCTCACTCAAAGCCTAGGATGTAAAAAGGGCAGATAGCAAATGGCACTATTATTCATATAGTTCATGTTTTTATTTTTGTTGTTTCTATTTTCATTCAAGATATTTATACAATGGCACATAGAAAAGAAAGAATTGATAATGTCCAAAAGGCTTTGGGAATATGCAAAGATAACTAAATTAACAGCCACAACAAATAAATGAAACTATGTGCCATAAAGATTTGAGTGTTAGATTGTAAGGAAGAAAATGAAGAAGGGGAACCAAAGAACAATCATTGAGACTCTAAAGCTATGATAAAAAGTTTGAGTTTTTAAAAAAGTATTCTACTCCTATGACAAAGGAAATATACTTCCCACCTTTGAGAGGAAAAATTGGTTAAGCAAAGTGAAATAATCAATTAAGCAGCTTATGAGTGGTGGTGTGAGGTTTAAACTATGCCTATCTGGCTTTATAATCCAGGCTGTCTATGACATCATATTTTCATACAGGATTGTATATTGGAAGGTAGGTTCTTTCCCCACCTTTAGTAAAAGATAGGTGAAAAAATTATCCATCTTCAAAAAACTCAATAATATTTGTTAATAATATGTGACAATATTATTACCCTTACTTTAAAAAAGACTTACTTTCAGACTTCAAAACCACAGGTTAGAATTTAAAGTTATCTCCTCAATAAAAATGGATACTTTAGAGACCACACAGTGTCTCTCACTAATGTGAAAGCTGTGATTAAGTGAGCTTGCCATCTCTTCCCCAGGATATGTTACCCAGTTCTTTCGGTTCCATAGTCATCCATTTTTCAAAATCTAATCCACCTACCTTCACTGTTTTTTCAATGTTTTAAAATTCTTTGTTATATAACCAAGTATAAAATACAATAGGATTAATAGAGTAATTCATAATTTTTTATTATTTATGAGTTTTAATAATAAAACACTACCAGATTTAGGAAATTATTATATGGAATATCTATGTGTAATTTTCTATACCTGAAGTCATTCTAATAAGAAATACAGTGTTCAGCAAAGGTTTTGGGGGTCAGTTCAAAATAATGCATTTCAATTTACTTCTAATGAGCTTAGTGATTAAAGAGAGGTCAATGGACTACAATCCTGACAAGATGATTTGTAACTTTTTTATTCTGTCTTCTTTAGTCACCTATAAATGTCAATGTGTAGAGAGAAAAGAAGATGCAATTACAGAATTCCAGTGTCAAAATTAAATATTTCATCTTAAGGAAACAGATTTCCAAAAATGATTTCTTCTTACTTGGGAAACAATAATGACAGATTTTGTTTAAAGATTTGGACATATCAAAACAGATTTCATCAACTATAATTATGTGTACTGAAAACCTGATAAAACACAGTTAACTTACAACGGGGCCACAAGATGACTCTTCCAGTAAGTATGAAATTTCATGAGAAATTTGGTTTCATCAGGAACTTCTCATGATACTGTGGTAACCTTACGCTAGATTACTAATTGTTTTTCTTTCGGAGTGATGGATGTACAAAATTGTCTGTGGAATGCCAAATGAATAATCTTATTTATCTTTGTAATAAATTTTCTTTCCTACAAGTATTTAGTTGATCTTGGTAAGTTTGGAGGATCATGATTTAGGACATCAGGATTTCAATTAACTATTTGAACTGTGACAAAATTTCTTGCAAAATAAATATATCCTACAAGATATTAAATAAGCAGTTGCACTGATTTTTCTACAGAAATGACCAGTGGATTTCCTGGAGAAAAATGGTATGGAAAAAACCTAAGTGAACCAGGTAATTGGATTCAGACAAATGTATTTTCAAAGAGCATTATCTCCATTTGAAGAATGATGGCATAGGTGACCACTTTCACCTCTCATTACTGAGGTTGCCTACCATGGGGTTTTGAAGTCACTGTATAAACTGAAATGATGCATCAAATTTGTTAAACTGGTCTAATTTTTTAAACAAGTATTTGTTGTATTAAATAATTTGGTAAACTAACCATTTTGGCATTGGATAGAAACAATCGTACCAGATAATTTGACTTTTTCATTATAGAAGTTCAGCTCTGCATAGTTTGAGTCCATCATATATTGAAAAAATCTTAGCTTGCCTGAAGGAAAAAATAGGCAACCCTATGCCAGCAGAGTCTGTATGTGTTGTGTGTGTGTGTGCATATGCACTCACACTCACATGCCTATCAATCCTCCATCTCTCTCCATATACATAATATATATATCTCCATATATATATTATATATTGTATGTATTATATATTATACACATACATATACATGTATAAAATAGACCCAGTACCACTTATGTACATATAAGTAGTTACAATTTTTGTTTTTCTGAGTATATTTGTTCATTAGATGCTTACTTGGAAATTTTGACCTCATCATTGCAATATCTTTGTTATTAAGCTGCACAAACAGTAAACAGCTTGTGATTTTTAGATTAATTTTTTTCTTCTGAGAACAGGGGTGCATAATAAACCCTTTAAAAAGTGCCAAATGTGAAAATATAAAATGAAGTAAGCATCGAAGAAAATTGTTTATCAAATGGCATAACTATTTACTAATTATTCACTTTATGCTTTCAAAATATGGTACAATGTTTGTATTTGTAATAGCGCTTTCATTTTTCATATGAAAGCATATCCATAAATATTTGTCTAAGTAAAGACCTGCTCTGTGTACAAATGATTGTTGAAACTGAGTACTTGGAAAGAAGATCCTCAATGTTTTCAATGAGAAATAATGAAAACATATTTGATAAATAATTCATTTACACCTGCTGTGCATAATAATCACTCATGATGTTGGAGTTCTGTCTGAAATAGTTCTCTAAATAGGTTGTCCTTTGTACAGAGTTGTTTCTGTATTTCCCAGTGAGGAGCCAAAAGTCTGATATTTCAGTAAGCACATATTTCTGGGAATTAATACAATGAAATCAGTCCCCAAAGCTTTACATAAACGATTTTATCTCAAATGTGCAAATGGATTGATCAAGGTTTAAATAAGATTTGTGTGAAAGGGATAACATTATGCAAATTCCAAATCAAACTCCGGGTTTTAATTTCTTCAAATATCTATAAATGTACCATATTAAACTTATACAATAGTCTAAGACAGATGTGAAGGAAAGTAGTATTAATATTTGATGCCCATGCTTCCCAGTACACCAAGGAATATCAACTGGGAACTTGCTAGAAACCGAAATTCTCAGACTGCAGTTCAGCCCTGCAGGATCACAGACTCTGGGGGTGGAACCTAGTAATCTGGGTTTAACAAACCCCACAGGGGGAGTCAAATCCTCAGTCAACTTTGAGAAACCCTAGTTTTGTCATTAGAGGTTGCTACAGAGAGAACAAGGATTTAAGTACTATTACCATTTGCATTTCAGAGTGAAAAAATATTTTTGTACTTTTTGGTTTTAATTTCTTTAAATCATTTTAATGCCAAGTGGCTCTCCACTGTATCTCCATTTTTCAGAACACTTGCTTGTATATAATATTTAATAATCATTAAAGATTTTTTAATTTGAGAAAGTTTCAGGGTGGCAAAAATACACATTTTCACTGTGAGAAAATATGTTCTTGTTTCTTTTTGCGTGTTCAAGACATCAGAGGTATAATATAATTTGTTCATCATTATCACAATAATGATATTGGTAAGAGGATCTAAGTCTGTAAGAGTTATTGTACTGATGGTTTTGAATAAATAGAATAATGACACATATATGGGAAGCAATGAATTTTTCATTAGAAATCAAATTGAGATGCAATTTAATGAAATGTCAGCAAATTTTTTAAAATTGATTTTTAAAAAAAAGATGTTTACTTTTTTTTTCTTTTTTGATCTTTGATGATCAACTGGGAAAACAATACTAACCCCATACGCAGAATTCCATCATACCCTGACCCCCCCCCCTCCCGATAGCCCAATCCACCAACTTTAACATGCTGTCACATCGCTATTTCTTTCCCTCCCTCCCTCCCTCCCTATCTATCATCCATCATCTATTGCTCTGTCTTCTGAACATATGAGAACTAGCTGCACACACCATTGAACATACACTATAATTCACATATACACTTCCCATGAATAAGAACATTCTTTTATGCAATCCCATCAAGCGCAGCTAAGAAGTACAAGAGATTTAACAATGATACAAAGCTTACATTCTATATTTCCTTTTCCTTATGCCTCCTGTCCTCCATCCTCCAATCCAATCCAGGCTCATCCTTGGCATTCAGTTGTCATCTATTTAGACGTCTTTTTTTTTTTCAATTGTGGAAACATATATACAGCCTAAATCTTCCCATTCCACCCCTTCCCTAGCCTTCCACTAGTGGGATTAATCACAGCAAGAATGTTGTAATGCTCTTTCCCAACATCCATTACTACAAATTTCCCTTCACCTCAAACAGCAATCTTACACTCATTTCTTAACTCCCCATTGCCCCTTCCCCCATTTCTCTTAACTCATACTCTACTTTTCATCTCTATGGTTATATTCTCTGATAATTTCTTTGTGTTTACTGTGGGGCTTAAAACTAACCTCTTAAATCCATATCAATCTTGTTTTTCTTTGATACCACCTTCACTTCAATAGGACACATAAACTATGTTCCTATACTCCTCCATTCTCCCACCTTTGTATAGTTGTCTAAAATTACATATTTTATGTTGAATTCAAAACCACTGATTTGTCATTAGAGTTTGTGTATTTTATATCATGTAGAAAGTAAATAGTGGAGGTACAGTTCAAAAATTATTGACTTCTATTTGTAATCCATTGTGGTTGGAGAATGTGCTTTGAGTATATTCAATATATTTTTTTTTAATTTATTGAGGCTTCTTTTATGTCCCAGCAGTTCTAATGAATTCGAGACCTCTAAATTTCTCAAACCGTTAACTTAATTGAAATGATTTCTTCCCATCGGAAAATGCTTTTCTATACCCTAACTTTGCTGCTAAAATAACTTCAAAAAATCTTCTCTTAACAATAGATGCTCAATAAATGTTGGGATGAATAAATAAAGGAGATTGTCCTGTGAATCCCAAAGTTGTGGGATGTCCCAATTGAGATTAACAGCAAGCACAGAGGTGTATGAGTCCAGTGTTTAGTAGAGGTATCCAGGATGTAAATATTGATTTGGTAGCTATAGAAATAGTAATTAAAATCATGAAGTGATTGAGATTTTAGTGCAGAAGTAGTAGAAAGAAAGTCTAAGAGAGAATGTAGGTGTCCACAGGTTAGTAAAATAGAAAAATATCAATAAAACCAAGAATACTTCGATAATAATAAAAATTTTAAGCAGAATTGAATTACTGCATAAATTGTGATTTCTATACTGGAAGAATGGCATTAAGAAACTAGAAGTTGAAGAATATAGAAAGAAATGTCTCCAAAATAAAAACAAAATAAATAAGAATTTGAGAAAATGGAAGGCAAAATGTTGACCAGAAATTAAATAACCATTTTCAAAGTAAATTATTTCTATACAGGGGACCATTTGGGGATTTTATAAACATAAAAGAAAATAAAGTATTTTAACTGCATCAGGAAAAACTCATAGGTAGAAAAACAGTGCCTAAATTTAGGAGTGATAAAATATGTAAAAGGATTATATCATGGAGCTGACTTCATTAGAAACATTTTATCATTAAGTCAAATATACTTTCTGATATGCTTACTGGACTTAATCGCAATATAGTTCTAATATTTGTGTTGTAAAAAATTAAATGTAATCCCCTCTAATATCTAAAATTTGAACCATATATTCTGGTTCACTCAATAGTAGTGAATAAATGATTTTGTTTTATCTTAAAAGAATATAAACTATATCTTTCTTTGCTAACAGTACTTTTATTGTAAGTGTTGCTAGCAAGCAGTGAAACCTTTCCAATTAGTTTAGAAAGTAATTTAATCATCATCACCCTATGCTTTGTAGTCTTCGTGATCAAATAAATATCAATCAGTGAAGTCAATTAATCCCACTTCTTAAAGCTCTATTTCCCGCTACAAAATGATGCATTATAAGTGACCACTTGCAGAAACCAGGTAGGAGATATATGCATGTAAATGTGCAAAGATACCACCTAACAGAATGTAAAGCTTAAACCTGCCCTCACAGATTTAGTTTCTCTTGTATTTTGTTTTGTTTCATTTTGTTTTTTTGTTAGTTCCACCCAGAGCAGCAGTGCTGAAAGAGCTGCTGGTGCACATGCTCCTTTCTGCAGAATTGCACACCTGACTAACATGTCTTGATTTTAGCAATTTGCCTCAGTGCACTCTGGTGCCACTCCTGGAGGTAACCTCAACCAGAACTCTGATATCTAGTACATAAGAGTTTTTCTGGCTCCTCCCCCACCCTGGTAATCTATTAGGAGTTTGTGAAAGATGCTGAAACAATTGATTTCTTTAACAATTTTTATTGTGAAATAGCTCACATACAAAAGTAAAGAAAATTATACGGCTCAACATTTTGTCACAAATACCTATGCAATCAGGACCTTTAAGAAACAGATCACTGCTAGCAACCTAGAAATCCACCTCCCCACAATGCTCTCTCCCAATAACTACCTAGCTCCAACTTTCTAAAAGGTTTCTGAATTTCATGGTAATCAGTCTTGATTTCCTGTATATTTTTTACCAGTTGAACATAAAACTCTAAACACTGCTCTATTTTTTAAAATATGTATATATGTCATGATATAGTATGTAGTCTAGGGTGTCTAGAATCTTTCACTTAATGTTATGTTTTTAAGATTCAGTCCTGTTGTTCAGTAGTAGCTATGCATTTCCTTCACTTTCACTGATGTAGAGTATTCCATTATGTGCATATATGACAACTCAATCTAGCCAATCTACTGGTAAAGACTTTTTTTGTTTGGGTTTTGATTTGTTTTGAATTTTTGGCTGTCCCAAACGGTGCTTCTTGTACATCTCTCTTGCTCACATTCCTGTTGGTTATGTACCTAGGAGTACAAGTGCTGGGTTATGAAGCATGCATATAGTCACATTTCAGAGACAGGGCCAAACTAATTCCCATTGTTTCTTTCTCTTGCAATGAAGAGAGCCTCCAGTGTTTTACATCTTTGTCCATACTTAGAGATGTCAGCCTCTTTAATTTTAACCATTCTGGTGGATACATAGTGGAATCTCATAAATACAAATAAGATTGATAATTTTTCAGACTTTCATTTGATATTTAGATATCTTCTTTCATGAGGGCCTCTTCAAGCCTCCTACCCGGTTTTCCTTGAGTTGTTTTTCTTTTTCTTATTGATGTGTAGGAGTTCTTTATATGTGCTGGACAGCAGTCCTTTGTCCACACCATGCATTACAAATATATTCTCCCATTCTGCGAATTGCTTTTTCACACCCTTAGGGATATCTTTTGAAAATAATTTCTTAAATTTCATATTGTAAAAATTATCAACATTTTCCTTTATTGTTAATGCTTTGTTCATCCTATTTATGAAATATTCCTCTACTCATTACAGAAATATTCTCCTACATTATCTTCTAATAGTTTTGTATTTCACATTTTAATCTATAATTCCCTGGAATTCAATTTTAATATGTGGCATGAGGTAGAGGTTAATTTTCACTATTTTCCATATGGATGATCAACTGTTCCAGCATGATTTTTTTTAAAGAAACTATTATTTCTGATTGTTCTACAGTGCCTCTTATGCTTGAATTAATGTTCATATATGCATGATGTATCTATAAGCTGTATTTTATGTTCTGTTGATTTATTTATACATTCTTACACAAATAACACACATTATCTCATTTTCTGTAGTGTGATATTGAGTCCTGGCAGTTGATAGGGCAAGCCATCCACTTTAGCTCTTCTTCAAGGGGGAAGGGTGATGACTTTTATAGACATTTAGAGTTTTCATATCAAATTTATTGTCAGCCCATAATGTTCCACAAAATATCCTGTGGTGATTTTTAGTTGCAATGAATATAAAGATCAGTTTAGGGAGCATTAAAATGTTTATAATATTGAGTCCCTTCATAAACATGTATACACACCAATTATACTTGTATTTTCTTTAATTTCTCCCAATAATATTTTGTAGTTACTTGCATGGAGGTATGGTATTTTGTTAGATTTATTATTTGATAAATTTTGTTTTAAATTATGTTATTTATTTTTTTCATTTTCTGACTTTTTGTTGCTATAAAGAAATTGTCTTTTGTCTTTTAACTTGCATCCAGAAACTTTGCTAAACTACTTTACTGATTTTAGTAATTTTTATGTGTTTTTCATTTTCTATGTGTACATTATCATCCGTGAATAGAGGGTTTTAGTTCTTCCACTTCATACCTCATTTCTTTTATTTCTTTTTATTTGTGTTTACTGCACTTTTAAGGCCTCCAATAAAATTGTGAAGAGTGGTGACAGCAGCTACCTTTGCCTCCATTTTAAATAGAAGGATTTTAAAATTTCAAGATTAGGCATGATTTTTGCAATAGGACTTTATTGTGGTATATGCATTTATCAGACTGAGGACATTCTTTTGATTCCTGATTTCCTAAGATTTACTTTAGTAAGCATTCCTATTGAATATCATCAAATCATCTTTTGCAACATTTTTGAGATATTTGATTTTTCTCCTTTTTTTCTGTTAATGCGTTACATTAAATGAATTGACTTTCCAATGTTTAACTAACTTTACATTCCTGGAATAAAACCAAACTGGTTTGCTAATATTTTATTAGTATTTTCACTCTATATCCACATTAAAATCACAATGAAATGTCCTTTCTTGAAATGTACTTGCTTCATAAATTGAATTGGGAAGTCTTCTCATTTTTTTCTATTTTTTAGAAGTGTTTGTACAAGATTTTGATTAATAATTGCTCAAATATTTGGAAGTATTCACCATAAAAGGCATCTGGGCATAGATTTTTTATTTTTTATTGCTATGTATTATCGTTTTATATAAATTGATTTTTAAGAAGGGCTTTTTAACTAGAGACTTAATTTAGTTAAAAGTCATAAGATTACCCAAATTTCTATTTCTCTCTGTGACTGCTGTATTGTCATGCTATTCTTGTTCTCAAAATTATTATCTACTCAACTTTTTAACAGTCGTAAGGCTCTTTAGAAATGCTCCAATTTTTATTCTTGAAATTGGCCATTTGGAACTTCTCTTTTTTTTTTTCCCATGCTCAGGGTTTAGCAGTTTCATCAATTTTTTTTTTACTTTTTAAAGTTCTTTTTTATTATTACTTCTTTTGTCTTACTAATTGCCATTCTCCTACTTCTTTTTATTTTAAGTTCCTATTCTTAATAAGGATGTTTGGTTCACTGATTTTCAGACTTCTTTCTTATCAACTATACACAATTAAAACCAAAAATTCTCTTTAAGTAAAGCTTCAGCTGCCTCCCACAAGCTTTGGCATGTCATTTTTATAATCTTTCTATTTAATATACATTATTTTATACTATGACTTTTCCTCTGACCCTTGAGTTATTTAAAACTACATTTCTTAATAGCCTAACATATAGGGCTTTCTATTTAATTTTATAACATATTTCTAGCTTAAGTGCCTTAAGATCAAAGCATATCCTTTTGTATGATTTATGTCTTTTAATAATTATCAAGACTGGTTTAATGGTTTAGTAATTATAAAATTTTTATAAATGCGTGTGCTTGAAAATAACTTTTTTTTCTGTAAATGTTGGGTGTAATGTTCTATCTAGTATATCCACTAAGAAATGTTTGCTAATTATGTTTTTCAAATTGCTCATATATTTACTGATTTTTAAAATATACTTTTTCTATCAATTACAGACAGCAGTGTGATACAATTAACCACTATGTTTGTGCATTTGCTTTTTCTCCTTGTAGTCCTGTGAATTACTCACTTTATATGTTTTGAGGCTATATTAAAATGTCCATACAATTTTAGAATTGTTATCCCTCCTTGGAGAATTAATAGTTCTATTATGGAGTGCCTGCTTTTATAATTAGTTATTCTTTTAATTTCTATTCTCCTGATATTAATATAGACCTATGTTTGTTTGTTTTTTAAGCTAGTACTTGTATGGCCTGGAGTTTTCTTCCCTTTTCTTTTGACTCCTCTGTCCTTACATTTAATGCTTTTTAGAGGAATAATTTACATACCAATTTAAATTGTATATCTTTCTATTTTTGACGCTACTTGTAAATGACATTTTATTTCACCAAATCTGAAATCTTTGCCTTTTAAGTGAAATATTTAATCAATTTATGTTTAATACACATATTGATATATTTCACTTTAAATATACCTTTCATTCAATGTTTTCTAATTAAATTTTTTTTGTTTTCTCCCCTCTCTTCTCTTAGCTGTTTTTTTCCCATTGAATTATTACTCAATTTCCCCTATTTAGTTCAGAAGTTATACATTTGTTTTCTTTTAACTCAATTTACCAAAGCCCTCATATATTGTAAGGTGTTTTTTCTAAACCCTACAAGACTTCATTATTATTAGTTAGTGAAGTCAATATTCATCTAGATTTTCCCATATATTTTCCTCTCCCTGGTATTTATAATTCTTTCTTGTAACTTCTTGCTTTCATTCAAGATTATTTTCCTTCTATGGATGAATCCCTTTAGTATTTCTTTTATTGTGGATCTCCCAATGATGAATTCTCTTTTTTTTTTAATTGAAAACATCTTAATTTTGATTACAGTTTGGTAGTACAGTTTGCCAAGTACATGTATTTTCTTTCATTACCTTAAAGATGATGTGACACCGTATTCCTTTTTCCATCATTTCTGTTGAAAACCTACTTGTTAATCTCCTTGTTCTTTGGAAAATAGCATGTCTTTTAATCTCTGACTGCTTTAATTGTTTCTCTTTTCATCTATTTTTCAGCAGTTTTAAATACAAAACTCAGTTTCAATTTCTTTTTATTAATCATATTTGGATTTTTAGTGCTCTTGATTCTGTGACTTGATGTCTTTTGACAGTTTTGTCACATTGTCTGCCGTCTTATCTTTGGATATGCTTCTTTCCCATTTTCTGTCTAATACTCCTGGGATTCCAGTTACACAGCTATTTCCTCCATGTCTCTTACCCTTTGTTCTGTTATTTTCATTCTTTGCCTCTTTCTGCTTCAAACAAGATACTTTCTACTAACCTATACCACATTAGATTAATCTCTTTTCAGCAGTTTCTAATGTGTTAAACCCATCTAATGATCTTCAGTTTTATTGTTTAACTCTGATATTTCTATCTGATATCTTTATACTTCCAGTCTTTGCAAAATACTTAATCTTTGCTTTTATTTTTAATTTTGTTTATATAGTAAAACTAAAAAAAAAAAAAACAAACAAAACTAAACCATTGGAAAGACAGTGTGTATGTTTCTAAAATCTATGATTTTTACCAGGTTTCCTTCATGTTGTCTTTTCTATTCCTGTTCTTGGTTATTTTTTTTTGACAGTCAGATATTTTTGTAAAAAATGTTTGTAGATGAATTAGATTCTTCAGATGATAAGATCTTACTCTAGAGAGCATTTATATTTGCATCTGCCAGTTGCCTATGGGCATTAGCAATCCAATTCCAGGTATTGGAAAAATACAAAACTGAGTTTCAATCCCTCCAGTATACTACTTTTAGTTCATCCTTTCTCCTCTGATGATAGCTTCAACACCAGTCCCTCTTCTCTTGGCCTCCGAGGCTCTCAAAATACTGCAGAAACCACTCACCAACCTGTTCAGGAACTGGGAAACATACATAGGGTGAACACATCATGGCTGTGAGTCGGTGCCTTGATATTGCCTATTAATTCTGTCACCTTCAATAACATTTTTGTGGTCTGACTTTTCTAGTTGTTCTCAGCAGGAAAGTTTGATATGAATTACTTATCCTACCATACTAGGAACTCTACTACACTGGTGTTTGCCTTTTAGTTTATGCTACTGGCATGACTCCAAAGTGAACCATAAGGCAGGCAATAAGAAAATGTAGGTGTTATAAAAACTGTAAAGAATGTTTCTGTGAAAAAAGAAAATGCTTCAGTTGTGACTATTATGTTCATTTGAATCAAACTACTCCTCTCCCAGTCAAAACATCCAAATATCAAAAATAGAAATGTAAATAAGATATTCTCATGAACTCCCAGATTTTCATGTTTTCTCTTATTGAGTTTTTAAATTTAGAAATCTAATACACATTTCCTGTAATACATAAATAATCAAAAGTACATGGGAAAATGTCAAAATTTTTGAAGTATAAGAAATAAAAAATTAAAAATGACTTTTGCTTTATATAATTGCATGTATACAATTTTTTTCACATTAAATAATACTCAAAGTGTTTTGTGTTATGATACTTGAAAGATTCTATTTTTACATTAGTATTCTGAGGCCAAAAGAAATGAAAGGTATGATTTGGGGAAACAACAGGAAATATATATTAAAAAAAAAAAATCAAGTGAGTTTTGAAAAGTAGTACCCTACTATACAGAGTAGCTGGACACTGAGAGAAAACAAAACATAAGTGGAGGAAGAGATACAGAAGGGTTTAGTGGTCAAAATGTAAAATCCACAAGTATAGAAATAATGAAGGCCCATGAAAGAAAAAATACATAATTTTCAAAGTTAGTATAATTCTACTTAAAATAAAAAGCTGTCTGGGAATGGAATGTAGCAGTAAAAAAAAATTTAAAGGTAAACTCTGCAATCTCATAGACTCACTCTAAATATCTGATATAATTTTATTACTATATGTGCTTGCATACATTGCCCTATAGAGAAAGATTTTATGACACCTGTTTATTTCCAAGAATAAGAATATTTCAATGACAGCATATGTCCTGAGGTTATTTAAAGATTATTGATTTCATCCATTTACACAGATTAAAGACAAGTAACTATTATGAGAAGAAACAATTTTTAAGTAGGAAAAGTCACATAACACTGTTACTGATTTTTTTTCCCTGTTTTAGAGTCTGTTATTTCTGCTGACTCAATAAAAGCCACTGAGAACCCTATGGGGGACAAGGGGCATTCTCAGAATTATCTAAAGTTCTTATTAAAAATGAAAATCCCCCCTGGGAGCCCATCCCATGCCTATATAATGGCATGGGGCCCAGAGTCCCGGTTTATAACATATTCTACAGATGACTGTTTTTACACTCACTTTTCAAATTGCTTTAATAAGGCATGGGACTCTCTCCCTTACCACTATATCCCACTTACCAATTCTCTATTGAATACTGCTGGTGATGAGTATCTGAAGCCCATCCAACAAAAGCACGGCAACCAAAAATAATCTGTGTGTTAATCTCTTTACATTTCTAACATGTTCCAAATAGTTAAATAAATAACAAAACCTGGTGTGAATATTTAGACTGATGTACAAAAATGATACAAGAATTAATATTTTCAACTCAGATCTGATGAGAAACAATTATTTTATTTTGCAAGAACCCAGTTTACTATGATTTGGGGAGCTCTGTTAAGCTATTTGGATATTTCTAAGTTATACAGAAACCTTTAAGGATTTGCTTGATATACCTAACACTGCCATACGAATAAGTGTTAAAAGGAAAACAAAGCAAGGCTTAATCTTCAGGGACATAGTTTCATTACACTTGTTTCATAACAGAATGAATGCCTAGATCTTTTTTTTTTTATTTGATTTGATTGAGATTGTTCACATACCATACCCTTATCCAAAGATCCAAGTGCACAATCAATTGCCCATGGTACCATCACACAGCTGTGCATCCATCACCATAATTTTTTTTTCAATTTTTAGAACATTCTCATTACTCCAGAAAAGAAATAAAGACAAAAAAAAGGAAACTCAAATTCTCCCATACCCCTAACCACCCCCCTCCATTGTTGACTCATAGTATTGGTATAGTATATTTGTGACTGTTGATGAAAGAATGTTAAAATACTAACTGTAGTACATAGTTTGCAATAGGTATATATTTTTTCCTATATGCCCCTCTATTATTAACTTCTAGTTGTAGTGTCATAAATTTGTTCTAGTTCATGAAAGAGATTTCTAATATTTGTACAGTTAATCACAGACATTGCTCACCACAAGATTCACTATTTATAAATTCCCATCTTTTGACCTCCAACTTTCCTTCTGGTGACATACGTGACTCTAAGCTTCCCCTTTCCACCACAGACACACACCATTCAGCACTTAGTTATTCTCACAATAATGTGCTACTGTCACCTCTGTCCATTTCCAAATGTTTAAGCTTACCCTAGTTGAACATGCTGCTCATAATAAGCAACCGCTCTCCATTCTTTAGCCTCATTCTATATCCTGGTAACTTATATTTCATGTCTATGAGTTTACCTATTATAATTAGTTCATATTAGTGAGACCCTGCAATATTTGTCCTTGTGTGTCTGATTTATTACACCCAATACAGTGCCCTTAAGGTTTCTTCATCAACCCATTGGTTTTTTTTTTCTTCTCTCTCTTTATATATATATTTTATTGTGATTGTTCACATACAATACAATTATCCAAAGATCCAAAGTGTACAATCAATTGCCCCTGGCACCATCATACAGCTGTGCATCCATCACCACAAGTAATTTTTTTTTCAATTTTTAGAACATTTTCATTATTCCAGAAAAGAAATAAAGGCAAAAAAAAAAAAAAAAAAAAAAAAAGGAAACTCAAATCCTTCCATATCCCTAACCACCCTCCCTCCATTGTTGACTCATGTATTGGTATAGCACATTTGTTACTGTTTATAAAACAATGTTGAAATACTAACTGTAGTATATAGTTTGCAATAGATATATATTTTTTCCCTATATGCCCCTCTATTATTAACTTCTAGTTGTAGTGTCACACATTTGTTCTGGTTCATGAAAGAGATTTCTAATATTTGTACAGTTAATCTCAGACATTGCCCACTACAAGGTTGACTGTTTAATACATTCCCATCTTTTAACCTCCAACTTTCCTTCTGGTGACATACATGACTCTTGAGCTTCCCCTTTCCACCACATTCATGCACCATTCAGCACTGTTAGTTATTCTCACAATGTGCTACCATTACCTCTGCTCATTTCCAAACACTTAAGTTCACCCTAGTTGAACATTCTGCTCATGCTAAGCAATTTCTCCCCATTCTTTAGTCTTGTTCTATATCTTGGTAACTTATCTTTCATGTCTATGAGTTTACATATTATAATTACATATTATAATTAGTTCCTATCAGTGAGACCCTGCAATATTTGTCCTTATGTGTCTGGCTTATTTAACTCAGTATACTGCCCTCAAGGTTTTGTCATCAACCCATTTTTTTTAAGATGGTTTTGTTTACATGCCATACATTCCATCCTAAATAAACAATCAATGGTTCCCTGTGTAGTCACGTATTTATGTGTTCACCACCCTCACCACTATCTATATAAGGACATCTACATTTCTTCCAAAAAGCAGGAGAAAGAGTCAAATAAGGTAGAGAGGCAAAAGAAAAAAGAAAGAGAGAAAAAAAAACATGACAGCTAGGAAGGAGCAAAAGGAAAGGTAACCTTAGATCAAAGTAGAATAAAGAGTCAGACAACACCACCAATGCCAAGAGTCTCACACCCCTCCCCTATGCCCCCTCTTATCTGCACTTACCTTGGTGTATTGCCTTTGTTACATTAAAGGAAGTATAATGCAATGATTCTGTTAATTATAGTCTCTAGTTTACATTGATTATATTTTCCCCCAATACCTCTCTATTTTGAACACCTTGCAAGGTTGACATTCATTTGTTCTCCCTCATGAAAAAACATATTTGTACATTTTATCACAATTGTTGAACACTCTAGGTTTCACTGAGTTATACAGTCCCAGTCTTTATCTTTCCTCTTTTCTTCTGGTGTCCCACATGCTCCTAACCTTCCTCTTTCAACCATATTCATAGTTTTCTTTGTTCAGTGTACTTACATTGCTGTGCTATCATCACCCAAAACTGTGTTCCAAACCTCCCACTCCTGTCTTTTTCTATCAGTCTGTAGTGTTCCCTTTAGTATTTCCTGTAGAGCAAGTATCTTGTTCACAAACTTTCATTGTCTGTTTTTCAGACAATATTTTGAACTCTCCCTCATATTTAAAGGAAGGTTTTGCCAGATATAGGATTCTTGGTTGGCAGTTTTCTCTTTCAGTATCTTAAATATATCACACTACTTCCTTCTTGCCTCCACGGTTTCTGCTGAGAGATCCGCACATAGTCTTATTAAGCTTCCTTTGTATGTGATAGATCACTTTTCTCTTGCTGCTTTCAGGATTCTCTCTTTGTCTTTGATGTTTGATAATCTGATTATTAAGTGTCTTGGTGTACTCCTATTCAGATCTATTCTGTTTGGAGTATGCTGTGCTTCTTGGATCTGTAATTTTAGTCTTTCATAAGAGATGGGAAATTTTCATTGATTATTTCCTCTATTATTGCTTCTGCCCCTTTTTCCTTCTCTTCTCCTTCTGGGACACCAATGATACACACATTCCTACATTTTGTTTTGTCCTTTAGTTCCCAGAGATGTTGCTCATATTTTTCCATTCTTTTCTCTACCAGTTCTCTTGTTTGTAAGCTTTCAGGTTCCTAGTCCTCTAGTTCCTGAGTGTTTTCTTCTCTCTCTTGAGATCTGCTGTTGTAAGTTTCCATTGTGTCTTTCGTCTCTTGTATTGTGCCTTTCATTTCCATAGATTCTGCCAGTTGTTTTTTCGAACTTTCAATTTCTGCCTTATATATGCCTAGTGTTTTCTTTATAGTCTTTATCTGTTTTGCCAGGTCTTCTCTAAACTTTTTGATTTGATTTAGCATTAGTTGTTTAAATTCCTGTATCTCAGTTGAAGTGTAAGTTTGTTCTTTGACTGGGTCATAACCTTGTTTATCTTAGTGTAAGTTGTAGTTTTCTGTTATCTAGGCATCTGACCTCCTTGGCCACCTCATTCAGGTTTTCCCAGATGAGAACAGCCTCAGGTCCCAGAAGGAGGAAATATTCAGTAACCAGTTTCCCTGATGGTGGGTCTTAGAGGATTGACACACCCTGTGCTTTCCTGCCCAGCAGGTGGTGCCTGTCAGCCTGTCACTCCAGACTGGTGTAAGGAGGTGTGGCCCGTGGCTGTTTTCCCCCAGGCTCTGGGGTCTGGTTCTGAATTGAAGGCGGGTAGTAGAAGTAGAACTGGGGCCCACCTCTTTCTTCTTGGGAAGATATGCCCCCTAGAGAGAGGTCATTTGCATATAAACAGATTCTTTGTTTCTCTGACTCTGCTATCTCTACCCTTGTCTGGGTCAGAGTGCTGTGAGTTTAAAATGGCTGAGGCTTTCTCTAACGCAGAGCAGTGTGAGCTGAAAACAGTTAGGCTTTCTCCACTGAGCTGCCCAGGTTGAGAGAGAAAGGGACAGAAAACCCCCTTTCAGGGTCAGTCTATGGCCCCCAGATTCACCTGTTGGCCAGAGATAACACCTGATCCTTTGAGCTCCCCGTCCTGAGACAGATATGTCCCCTGTCTCTCCAAGGTCAGTTGTCACCAAAAGCCTCTGTCTGCTTGTTGGGGATTCATAGTTTGTATCAAGTGGTTAACATTAAAACCCAAGTTGGAGCTGGGCTGATGTATATTCGCTTGTTCAGAGAGTGCTGCTCTCTAGCACCATGAGGCTTTGCAGTTCAGGCTGCTGTGAGGAAGGGGACTCTCTGCTCAGGTCCACAGTTTTTACTTACAGATTTTATGCTGTGATCTCAGGCATTCCTCCCAATTCAGGTTGGTGTATGATGAGTGGACAGTCTCGTTTGTCTCCCTGCAGTTATTCCAGGTTATTTACTAGCTGTTCCTACAGTTTATTAGTTGTTCTAGGGGACTAACTAGCTTCCACTCCTCTCTATGCCTCCTCTGTATCTTTGCTCCTCCTCCTAGACATTTTTTAAAAACAAAAAACTGTAATGACAATATTGGTCAAATTGGCCTTGTATATTATTTTCCAAGAGTCACTGGACAACACATATGCTTTCTGGCTTTAAGATTTATACTGTCTCTAAGATTTATACTGCCTATATGTACATTTTATGGCTGATATTAGAATATTAGTCAGTGTAAGAATTATTTATTAGTGTTTCTGTTCTGGCTTGCTAAAGCTGACAGAAATGCAAAATACCAGAAATGGATTGGCTTTTGTAAATGGGGTATATTAGGTTACAAAGTTACAGTTGTAAGACAATAAAAGTGTCCAAACTAAGGCATCACCAAGAGGATTCCTTCACTGAAGAAGGGCTGATGGCATCTGGGGTTCCTCTGTCACATGAGAAGGCACATGGCAATGTCTGCTAGTCCTTCTCTCCCAGGCTCCGGTTTCAAAATGGCTTTCTCCATAATGTCTCTGGGCATTTTCTCTCTAAGCATCTCTCTGCTCTCTTCAAAATATGTCTGTCTTTTATCCTCTCATAGAGGATGCCAGTAAACTAATTGGGACCCATCTTGAATGGGCAGGGTCACATCTCCATGGAAATAATCTAATGTAAAGGTCCCACTCGTAATTGGCTGGGTTACATCTCAATGGAAACAACCTAATCAAAAGGTCCCACCCACAATAAGTCTGTACCCACAAGATTTTATTAAAAGAACATACTTTTCTGGAATACATAGTAGATTCAAACAAGCACAGTGTCCATGGAATAAAAATATCTGGGTTAATATAAAAAACCTTAGGAACATATAAACTCTGCATGTGAAAAACTTACAGCCCATTAGAGAATCAAGGGATAAAAATATATCCATGTGAATCTAGTATTGTGGTTAAGAGGATTGCACCAGTCATATTTTTTTTTAAGTCAAATCTTGAGCCTCTCTCCTAGTTATGTGATTTTGCATAATTTAAACTCTCTAAAGCTCAGATTGTTGATCAAATGGATATTCAAGTGGTACACATCTTATATTGTTGACATATGAATAAAATGAAATAATTCAGGCAAGTTGTTTTGTAGCATGAGGTAAGAACTTAATGAAAACCAATTATCACTTTTTATATAAATTCAAGGCAAATCATGACTGTATGTATGTGCTTATGATATAGGAATTGAAATTAATGGTAAAATCATCATGGGGTGGTGTGCCAGTTTGCTAAAGCTGCCATTACGCAAAATACCAGGAATGGATTGGCCTTTATAAACGGGATTTATTCAGTTACAAATTTACAGTTCTAAGGCCATAAAAGTGTCCAAACTAAGGCATCAACAAGAGGATACCTTCACTGAGGAAAGGCTAATGGCATCCAGAACACCTCTGTCAGCTGGGAAGTCATGTGGCTGGTGTCTACTGGTCCTTTGCTCCTGCATTCAGGTTTCAAAATGACTTTCTCTAAAATTTCTCTGAGCTTCTGTCTCTCTTAGCTTCTCTCAGCTTCTGCTGGGTTTTCCTGGGGCATTTCTCTCTAAGCATCTGGGGGTCCTCTCTTAGCTTCTCTGGGGCAAATACTGGGCTTTATCTCTTAGCTTATCATCTCCAAATATCCTTCTATCTGCATCTCCCAGCATCTCCAAGCATCTGGGTCTGTGTTGGCTCTTAGTTCCTCTGGAGGGCAAACTCTGGATTACATATCTTAGCTTCTCTCCAAAATGTCCCTCTCAGCTTCTCTGAGCTCCTTGTTTCCATGAGCTCTCTTAAAGGACTCCAGTGATCTAATTAAGACCCACCAAGTATGAGCAGGGTCACATCTCCATGGAAATAATTTAATCAGAGGTAGCACCCACAGTTGGGTGGGTCACATCTCCATGGAAACAACCTACTCAAACATCCTACCCTAATCAAAGACTAGTAAGTCCTTCCCCATAAGCCTGCATTAAAGAACATGGCTTCTGTAGGGGACATAATAGATTCAAACCAACACAGAAGGGTTAACCCATGAAGCCATCCTATAGAATCTAATAAGAAATACAAGTATCTTCTAATAATATATAAACTCAGCAACTGCCTTAAAAATTCTGAGACAAGGCAAGTACAAAAGAAAGGATAAAGGAAGAAGTTTACATCACATTGCCATCAAGAACTTGACAATTATCGTAAGCCTTTTGCCGTAAACATAATGCTTACTTTATCATGGTAAGTAACAAAAATTAAGTTTTGAGAAAAACACTTAAGTATGAGAGATGAATTAAATGTTATTTTAGGTGTTGTTTGGCTTAGTCTGCTGCAATCATCTTTGATTATATAGAATTAAGTATTTTAAGATGTTAAGATTGGAATAAGCTAGTTCATTTTATGTGCTGTTTTACTTTCTTTCAAATCCCGCTTTAAAAGTCATTCACATATTCTACATATTTCTTCTAAAACATATTCCAGCCATCATTAATTAAACCATTGTGCTTTTCATATGAGTTTTCAATTCCCTTTGTCCTGTTTGAATGGTTACCAGCTGTTTAATAACAGCATTAGAAATGAGTGTATACAGCTTTATTTCTTGGTGTACAATCATTATTAAAGTATTCACTACTAAGCAGGGAGATTAGGTTTCTAATAGCATCATTCACCAGTCTAGCTATACAACATTATTTAATCTGTCATTTTACAGAGCTCACATTTCTGTATAAACTAACACTTACTCAAGGCTAAAATTGAAATATTTTTCATGGATATTGTTACAGAGAATATTTCATTCAGTTTTACTTTTTTCATCTAATCTTTACCCACCTTGACAAGACAGATAAAATATTTATGGTTTCCAGTAGTCTAAGTAAGGAAGACTTATAGTATTTTGTGTTTGGATGTGGAAAAATCTTGATCACAAGTAGCTTGACTTACAAACTGTACATAATTCCATTCAACTCATCTTTCTCCAATCCACTTCCCAGCAAAGTTCTTACACAATTTCAACTCTATATCTGTAAATATATCCCAGAGCAGGCCAGACCTTATCAAAACTCTCTGACATTGCTCCAAATCCCTCATCCATATAATAGTAGTTCCCCACTGACAAATAGGAATATATTTCCAAGATCCAAGTGTGTTTAAATATGACTTCTCTCTACATTTTATAAGGCTAAGGTGTAGACACATTATTTCTTTGTGCCACACTCAATTTATCTAACTTCTCTCTTCTCCAAACATAACTTTCTTTGTCAAAGACATTTATTTATTTATGTTTAATTTATTTATTAAAACTATTCAGTGTTTTCATTTTACAGTAGGGGAGGGCAGTCTGAATGAAGCACTCAAATATGGGCAGCAGGCAGACCCATCTCTGCTACTCTTGAATTGAATATATTTCACCTTAGGCATTTAACTTAACTTCCCTAATCTCATTTTTCTCTTAGTGAATCAGGGTAGATGAAAGTCAGTTCTTATCATCATTACATATCCAAAGTACCTATAATTGTGTGTATAGATTTGTGATGCTGAATTCTCATAGTTGTTCAAAGAAATACATGAGATAATAGTTACAACGTGCTTAAGAAAATGCCTGGCAAAGGATGAGTTCCTAGTAAATGTCACTGCTACTCTTACTACTGCTGCTACTGCTGTTACTACTTTTACTTTTGCATTTATATCTGCTATTGAATCAAATGGCCAATTTTTTTAAGTATGAAAGATTAATGGCCATGAAAGTTAATCAAGGTATTTTCTTTCTTCCCCTCACAGCGACATTCTCATTTTGGCATCCTGCTCTTTCCTCATGCTGTTTCCCAATCTGTAATGTTTTCCTGCCATTTTTATTAATGAGTTTAAAACAAAGAAGGACAATGAATAGAAGATTCCATGGAGAAGACCATTCTTGGTAAGAAATGTGGATGGCACTTTATTACTATTCATTTTGGTTTGGTAGACTATAATTTAGAAAGGGTAATCGAGATTTGAGTTCAAGTATTGTGGTAAACTATGACTAAAATGGAGATGCTGAAAGCCTGGATGTTAGGTTCATGTCAATAAAAGTGGAAAGAGAAAGGATTTAAGAGCCATTGCTAATAAAGAAAGAATAAAATTGGTGACTGATTGAATATATTTCCAAAAGTATAAGTATGAGTTGCATAAGAGTAAGCAACAATTGAGCAATCAAGAAAAACATCTCTATTTTTGTATAGCCACTGATTTTAAAACCCTGGTGATTGGGTGGGAGAGTGATAGTGGAGAAAAATTAACATGCCAAAAATACAAATACCATGAATTTAAAATGATTTAGGAGAGCAAAGAGAATAGAACTCTTTGTTGGTGATGAATTCATATGATGTTTGGCAACAATTTATTAGGGAATTATTATGTGTACTAAAGGTGCCCCAGAAGATGAAGAGAAGGGAAAAGGGACAGAAAGAATAACAGAGGAAATAATTAATGAAAATTTCCCAACTTTTATAAAAGACATACAAATACAGGCCGAAGAAGTGCAGTGTACCACAAACAGAATTGATCCAAATAGACACTTACTGATCAGACTGTCAAATATCGAAGACAAAAATAGAATTTTAAAGGCAGCAAGAGAAAAGCAATCCATCACATACAAGGGACACTCAATAAGACTAAGTGTCGATTTTTCAGTAGAAACCATGGAGGCGAGGAGGAAGTGGTATGATATATTCAAGATACTGAAAGAGAAAAACTGCCAACCAAGAATCCTATATCCAGCAAAACTGTCCTTCAAAAACGAGGGAGAATTTAAAATATTTACAGACAAAAAGACACTGAGAGAGTTTGTGAATATGAGACCTTCTCTACAAGAAATAGTAAAGGGACTGCTACAGACAGATAGGAAAAGACAGCAGAGAGAGGTTTGGAGAAGAGTGTAGAAATGAAGATACCAGAGATAGAAAGAGGGTAAAGATCAGGCACTTGATGCTGAAGGACAAAGAATGTTCAACAGGATTGATTGTATAGATCCAGAAATGGGTACCACAATATTGGGTGATGGTAGCACAATACTGTAAGTACACTGAACAAAGATGACTGTGAGTACGGTTGAAAGAGGAAGGTTAGGGGCATGTAGGACATCAGAAGGAAAAATAGAAGATTAAGTTTGGGGCAGTATAACTTAGTGAAACCTAGAGTGGTCAATGATTGTGATTAACTGTACAAATATAAGAATGCTTTTACATAAGGAAGAACAAATGAATGTCAACTTTGCAAGGTATTAAAAATGGGATGGTATTGGGCGAAAAATAGAATCAATGCAAACTAGAGTCTATAGTTAATAGCAACATTGTAATATGCTTCCATTAGTTGTAACAAAGGCAGTATACCAAAGCTAAATGTCCATAAGAGTGGGATATATGGAAGATGTATGGGATTCTTGGCATTGGTGGTGGTGTCTGACTTTTTTATTGTATTTTAATTGTGTTTTTATTTTGTTGCTTTTTAGTTGTCATTTCTTTCTTTTTGTTTTTTGTTTTTTTTCTTTTTTCACTTCTTCCTCTTTCTTTGTGGAAGAAATGGAAATGTCCTCATGAAGATAGTGGTGGTGAATGGAAAACTATATGATTATACGGGGATCCATTGATTGTTTACTTAGGATGGAATGTATGGTGTGTGAAGAAAACTGTCTAAAAAGTAAATAGAGGGATACAAGTATTGGAGAAAATGTGGCAAAAGGATGTACCTATTCACTGTTGGTGGGAAGTAGAATCATGCAGCCCATCTGGAAGGCAGTGTGGTGGTTCCACAGGAAGCTAAGCATGGGGTTGCCATATGATTCTGCAACTCTGTTATTGGGCAAGTACCTGGAAGAACTGAAAACAGGGACATGAATGGACAGTAGCACTGTGGGATTTATGGTGCAGTCTTCACGATTCACAGTAGATGGAGGGGCCTCAGGGTACATTGACTGATGAATGGAATGACAAACTATAGTGTATGCATACAAGGGAATATTGAGCTGCTACAGCAAGGAATGAAGTTGTCAGTTATGCAACTAGATGCATGGACATTGAGGATAGTATGTTCAGTGAAATAAACCAGAAATGAAAAGGCCTAACTAATATGAACTAATTATAATGTGCAAACTCTGAGAATTGAATCTGAGAGCACAAGCTATCAGGAAAAGGCTTATGGTAAAGGTTACTAGACTGTAAGCTCTTACAGCAATTCCATCTATTCCTGAGTTGTAATGGCTATTTATAAATTCTGAGATGCTGAGTACTTCATGTATAACCTGGTCAGTCCCTGGAACTTTGGGTTTCTGTGTGACATTTAAGATTCAGAGCCAGAGTCCTGCAGCTTTAAATGTCAGCATTACCCCATACAGCAAATGTTTAAGAGAGTCTGAAAAATAGATCAGGCTTCAATTAGAGATATGAATGAAATGGACTTGGTTAGGACTAAGATAAATCAGACTAAAGGGTAAAGGATGATACTGACAGTGTTTTGAAACTTCAACTTCTGTGTGAGAATCAAAGGAAGAGATGTTTATTAGGTGCAAAATCTATATTTTTTGTAACACACTATTTAACTTGTATGGTTAGTTTATTCAAACACCATGATTACAAGGAACTTTGAATAGGGAGTGAAATCTGGTTGGTTTGTACATATTAGCATGAAGCCACGATACATCCCAGAGTTATTTGGGCAGAGAAGAAAAATGCATTTACAAAGCCACCTCAAGGGACTGGAGGAAAATGTGGAAGTATTAAACTTCCCCACCTGAGAAATTACTGGTATTCTCACAAGCACTGGGAACTAACAATTTAGAAGGCCAAACTCTCATTCTTGGGGCTTGCCCTTGTGAAGTTTGTTATTGCAAGGGACAGGCTAAGCCTACTTAAAAGTGTGCCTAAGTGTCACCTCCAGAGAACTTCTTTTGTTGCTCAGATGTGGCCTCTCCCTCTAAGCCAACACTGTAGTTAAACTCACTGCCCTCCACCTTGGGTAGGACATGACTCCCAGGGGTGTAAATCTCCCTGGCCACATGGGACATGACTTCCAGGGATGAGCTTGACACTGGTGGGTTTAAGAGAGTCTTCTTTGACCAAATGGCAGAAGATAAATGAAACAAAATAAAGTTTCAGTGGCTGAGAGATTTCAAATGGAGTCATGAGGTCATTCTGGAGGTAATTTTTATGCGCTATATAGATATCCTTTTTAAGTTTTTACTGTATTAGAACAGCTAGAAGGAAATACCTGAAACTGTTGAACTGCAACCCAGTATCCTTGATTCTTGAAGACAATTGTATAACTATATAGCTTACATTGCATGACTGGGTGATTGAGAAAACCTTGTGGCTCCCACTCCCTTTATCTACTGTATGGACAGATGACTGGGAAAATGAGGACAAAAAGTAAGTGAACAATAGGGAGGGATGGGGGTATGGGATGTTTTGGGTGTTCATTTTTACTTTAATCTTTATTCTTATTTTTTTGGAGTAATGAAAATGTTCAAAAAATTGATTGTGGTGATGAATGCACAACTATGTGATGATATTGTGAACAACTGATTGTACCCTGTGCATTATTGTATGGTTTGTGAATATATCTCAATAAAATTGAATTAAATTAGAAGAAGTTGCATATATGGAACTTGTACTAAGTTCTGGGTATGTTTTAAGCACCATAAGTTTATTACCTCATTTAATCTTTAAAATAGTCCTATGAATTACCTAATGCTGTTCTTCTTCATATATTAGAAAGGAGGAAACTGAGATGACAGTCTTGACCTATTCTTATAGACAAAACTTCTGAGGCAAATATCTTGTTTTTCTTCTTACATTTTTTTTCCAATAAATAATTAATAATGGATATTCAGAGGGAAAACATGGTAAATGCTTCCCGATTGCAACGATATTTCAAACATATGTTAGTTCTTTAAAATATATTTTGACATCAGATCATGAAATCCACATGGGAAAAAAATGGTGCATTATTCTGGTTTATCCCTTTTAATAGCTTTCATAATCCCTGACTCTCACAGGTGCTTTTGTTTGTTTTCACTTTTGGCTCTCTAGTATCACCTCTATTCACCCCCACTCATTTTCCATAATCACAACTCTCTTTGAGAGATTTCCAATAATTTCTGGCCTTGGTGGGAGGTAGTTTAATTCCTTCCAATAAGGGAGCCAACAAAATCATATTCTCCTCTCTTCAACTCATCAAAGCAACAGGCACATTATTCAAACTCAGTCAGACATACTCCCCTGAGAGGTCTTGAGAGTGAAATTTTGAATACGTGGCACAAGAACCTGAGGACATGAAGTCACATTCATTGTAACAGCAGACACAGCTTCTGGAGGTCTACCCTTTCTAGAGTGTGACTTCTACCCTGCTTCTTTCTAAATTTGCAAATGCTCTCTCAGCTCTAGGTTCCGTCTTTGAGGATGCATAAATTAGATTATACACAGCTGAACCCAACAGTAAACACATTTTAACTCCCTAAGAAAGAAGACACAAATTGCAAGAACATTAACTCATAATACCATATTGGATTCATGACTTATGTGATTACATCCTTTGTCAACGTTCCATTTATATTTGCAATAAAGAATGTTTTGTGCCATAAGGACAATCTCCCATTTAAATTTATTTAAGATAAAATTAATATATTTATTCCCAAGCATTGTTGTCATTGATATTTGATTGTCACATAATTGTATGTATTCCTTTTTGGGTTGTGAGAATAAATAGAAATTATGAAACAGTATTCTAAAATATGTAAACTGTGCAAATTTAAGACACTGATATTTATTTTACAGTTACACCCCAGTGTCACTATTCTTTTACTGTATGTACTTAGATTGCAAATATCAGAGCTATACAGATAAGGTATAACCTAAAAGGAATGGACTCCATCATCAGTCTTCTCAAATTCTGTATTTGAAGCCACTTTCTGTCAATATATTAAGTTGGCATCTAGCTATTTCGCTTTTGCTTCTCTATAGTTCCTTCTTAAATTAAAATTTACCATAGCATTCATTTTACTAATTTTGATTATAGTTTCATTATGCTTTAATCCAGTTTTCCTTTACAGTTTCAACATTTTTGCATTTAAATTCAGATTAGACAAGTGCTAAAGCCACATGAGAATCAATATCTATGTAGTCCTTAGCATTTTTATCTTGAATTAAAACAACTTGAAGTGTTCACAGTATCACCTTTAATCAAGTGTAACCATAAACTACAAAGAATTGAAAATGAAATGAGTATAAGACATTTCGCACTCCAAGCAGTCAGATGATAATAAGTTTCCACCTGTTAACATATTAATAACAGTGTTAAAGAGCACAATGTGCCTGAGGTGTTACAAGTCTGTGCAATTTTACATCTGTCAAGAAATGGTTTGCTTGTTAGCAACTGGTTACAGTATCAAAGCAGAGTGAATTCTAGGGGGAAACTGGTTGCATCATAAGGAAAAGGGGAAATCTTCATTTCTGGATCATTTAAAATAACCCATGAAAAGCACTGGATAATATGGCAAGGAGAACTGGCCTCCAAAGGATATTAGATGACCTACGGTAATAGATCATTTCCATCTGTAATGTCGGTGATTAACATGTCATAATTTTGAATGGTGCACTCAGGAAGGAGAGAGACACTGAATACTAATACAAAGAGACAAGCCGTAGCACAAAGAAGAAGGGGTGTCTAACACTAGTGAGGGAAGTAATATGGTGAGGCAGAGCATATGGTGCACCCGTCTCATCATATTAAGAGGTTGGTTAAATGATTTAGTTTAAATGGCATAATTATAAAAATGTTCTTTCATAAATTGTAACAAATGTCCCATACTAATTCAAGGTATAATAATAGAGAGGTATAGGGGAATTCCTTATTTTATGCATGATTTTCCTGTAAGCCTACGTCTCTAATAAATAAAAAATGAAATTAGAAAACAAACAAAAAAAGATAACACTGAAAGTCATGTCAAAATGAACACAGCAATAAAGATATAGATCATTTTTTTTTAACTTCCTTGTTTTAAGTGTTTTCTACTGCTTGATAAATTGGAAAGGGTCTTAGTACTAAACTGAAAATCAGAATGTGGAAAAAAATAAAGTATGCCAAATATATCACTGTATACTTTAAATCAAAATTTTTAAAAGAATACTAAAGCCTAAATAAAACCCAAAGCCAAAATAAAGGTGCAATAATGTTCCCTTTAAGTTCAAAAATATTTTCATTATGCTCTTTAAAAGCTGGAAAGCTGAAAACAAAACAAACAGCATCCAAGAAGAGCATATCAATGGGAAGGTTCTAAATTAATGTCCAGAACAAGGTATTCCCTTTTGTTTATCTGCTTTTCTCAATATAATAGGATCAGAAATTCTGCTTCCCCACATATATCCAGAAAGAAATGAATTTCAGAAGCATTTAGCTAGGGTGGACTAGTGAATTTTCATATGAAATTTTTCTGAGACCCAAGAGAGAACAGAGCAAATAAAAGCTGAACATTGTGTTTTTTTTTTTTTCAATGAGATAAATAATCTCATGAGGGTAGGCTCAAAAGTTAATTTAAAAAACTATTATTTAAAAATCATGATAATTGTGTTGAGTATATTGGTTAACATTTGCACTTATAATCTCCCAACATGTTTTGCTTAACTGTATCACACCATTTTTCCCTTCAGTGAACCCTAAGAATAATGCCAGTCTCAAAACAATCCACAATTAATAATTACTAATCTCTTAGTTGAATACCCATTGATTATCTATCTGGGCTATTATTTATTTTTAATTAATATAAAATATTTCATTTCTTGATGAACAGGAAATGGAACTAATAATGTATTGTTGGCAATGTTTTCCATATTTTATCTTCCAGATGAATATGGAAAATTGTATGTAATCATAGTAAAAGTAAAAGCATGTCATAGTAAGGGAAATTAGCACAATAAATAGTAAAGAAATTGTTATTAAAAAATAATGATGGCTTCCCTGAGAGCAGAAAGGTACCCTTAATCAAACTTCCTATTGTGAAGCAAGACTGAACCTAAACACTTCTGAACTGGTATTTGTCAATCCCAACAACCCAGAGGGAAAACCCACACAGCAACCAGATAATCAAGAAAACTATGAAGCGGTCATTATGTTAGCCACATGCAGGGAAGATCCACAGAGGAGTATTTTGATTACTTATTTAGCATACCAGGTTTTGCAATTTAGATTGAGAAGGACTAATAGGAGCATGCTGATAGCATGCCTTCTATAGAATAGTGAAAATTTGTAGTTTGCATTTCCTACCGAGCAGAAATGGGAAGTATGTTCTTCAATCAACAACAAATAGTTCAGAAAAAGTCACATCTAGAAAATGGACACTGATTAAAATTTAAAACGAAAAGAAAAAAGGATGCATGATTTATTTATCCTGCTGTGTTTATAAGGACTACAATATTCTTGTCCAAATCTATGGACAATAAAAACCTCATGTTCATAAAAAAGGCCACGTCTAAATTAATTATTTGAAACTTTTCCTACTAATATCTCCCAAATGTTTTGCTGGATAGAAAAGCGTTGGGAAGCAAAAGCGGTCCTAAACACTTATTTGTATATGTATGGAAAGTTTCACATGCATTCTATTTTTTAAAAATGTACAATTTTTAAACGAAGTTATCGCATTTAAAGGCTCAGAGAAGTTCAACAGTGAAGAAACTGTTTAAGACAGCTGGGCATGGGGCCCTCTTTTTAGAGCACACTTAGGAATAGCCTTTGAAAGAATGTTTCTTCAAATAAACCTGAAATTTTATTTATGCTGAATTGAAATTGCATCACCTAAGGGTTAAAACAATCAGTAATTTGCCTTAGCCAACAGAAGGAGCAATTGCTTATGTTTTGAATAAAACAATTAACAATATTTGACAGTTTCTTTTTTTTTAAAGAACCAGTTATTTTTTTCTGAAAGAACGCAAATATAAAACCCTTTAGCTTACACTAAAACTTCCTTTTTAAACTACTCTACTATTTCTCAATAAAATGCTAGCAAAATGTATATCAATGTCATTGCTTCATTTTTGGCTTTACATATCAAGCTGAAAAACTAACACCAAAAGATTGTTCACAACTTCTTTCCTTTTTAAGGCTGAATAATACTCCATTTTGTGAACATACCACATTTTGTTTACCCATTTATCTGTTGATGGACACCTGGGCTGTTTCCACCTTTTGTCTATTGTGAATAATGCAGCTTCTATGAACAGTGGTGTACAAATATCTGCTCAAGTCATGCTTTCAATTCTTTGGGAAATAAACCAAGAAGTAGGATTGCTAGGCCATATGGAAATTCTATGTTCACCTTTTTGAGGAACTGCTAAACTGATTTCCACAATGACTACCATTTTAAAATGCCACCAGCAATGTATAAGGGTTCCAACTTCTCTGTATCCTCACCAACACTTGTTTATTTTCTGTTTTTTTTTTTTTTTTTTTTTGTAGAAACAGCCAATTTGGAGAAATGTCTATTCATGTCCTTTGTCCATTTTTTAATTGTGTTTGTTTTTTTGTTGCTGAGCTATAGCTAAATCCCACCACATGGATGGATCTTGAAGAAGACATCCTTTTGAAATAAGACACACAAAGACACAAATATTTCATGATCTTGCTTACCTAAAATACCTAAAATAAGCAAATTTCAAAGCATCAGATAATAGGTTACAGTTTACCAGGGGCTAGGGGAGGGGAGCATGATTTGTGGAGGGGGAAATGAGTTATTGCTTAATGGGTGCAGAGTTTTGTTTGAGGTGATGAAACAGTGGGTTAATGGATGTTGGTGATAGCAGCACAATATTTTGAATGTAATTAATACCACTGAACTGTACACTTGAAAGTTATTAAAATGGGAAAATTTTGAGTTGTATATATGTTACTACAATAAAAACTCATAAAATTTTTTAAAAAGACCTGCGTCTGAACTATATCCATGCCTTCAAACGGCTGAGTGAATTTTGGCCAGCTACAAGTCATCTGTGCATCAGTTTTCTCATATATAAAGAAAATTATATGACTTATCAATTGAAGTCATGGATATATCATAGATATAATAGTATTTTAGTATGACATTGTTCTTCTCTGAAAGGAAAATAAAGAACAGTGTACAAAAAAAATTCCATAGGACATATATTAAGCATACCATTCAAAACATTTCAAAGTAAAATAAATGATTCACACTGATCTCTCCTGAGATATTTCCCCCCAGATAAACAGCCACTGGCAAAGATACTTTTAAGCAATTGTGGGATTTATAGCTATTGCAAACACTACTTTGCTTAAACAGGAGTAATAACCCATAACTGGTTTCTGCAATTCATTACAATTCCCTTCCCAGCTATTTTGAGAATACAATTCAGTTCATTGTCATGTCATGAAAAGGTACTTTGCAAACTGGTCCTTGTCTACTTTTTGGATCTTGTATCCTATCATTCTCCCCCAGGCTCATCACTGGTCTCATAATTTGTCCTCAGAAATGCCAGGCTTAGTCCTACATTAGGCAATTTGTCCTCACCATTCCCTCTGGCTGGAAAGCTCTTTCCCTGGCCCTTGATATAGCTAGTTTCTTCTAGTTCAGTCTTCAGCTCACCCAACTGCCACATCTCATAAACAACTTCATTGGCCACAATATCTGAAGAAGCACACCCTCAGGCTCTGTGTCATGTGATTTTATTTTTAATCAAAGAATTTATCATCTGAAGTTATTTATTTTTTTCTCTACCCACCAGAATACAAACTCTATGAAAAGAGGTAAGTTTTCTGTCTTCTTCACAGCTATGTCTCCAATGCCTAGAAAAGCACCTGGCTCATAATATATACACAAATATTTGAGGAATCAATTAACAACAGTCAACTGGATCAATAAATCATAAAAACAAATGGGAATTAAATTAAAATTCCTGGAATGTATTTAATTAGTTTTCAATCTAGAGTAAATACATTTAAAAAATTTATTATGGAAGATAGCAGAGTGGTGAGGAGCAGAATTTCGTCTCTCCCCTAGAGCAGCTGGCAATTACCCAAGAACTATATAAAACAGTGCTTTTGGGGTCTCCAGTAACCAGTCACACATCGGACGCAAGTTTGGAATTGGAGGAAAAGCTGAGATCGCAGCGAACATTGTAAGTTCCCTGGACCAGGGGTCTGGTGCCCCTCCCCACCCAGATCTCACAGACTGTCTTGCTGCTGGCTCCCTGAAAGGGGGGAAAAAAAAAACCAAAAAACAGCAATCTGCTGAGGGCAAGAAGGGAGGCTCAAGGCTCAACCCAGCTTCAACTGCAGAATTAATTAACAAATTAATTAAATAATTTTGGGAGCTCGTGTGCTAAAGAAGGGCTGGGCTCTGAGAAGTGGGGGCACATAAAAGTGGGCACCCATTCCCAGACTCCAAAAAAGCCATTTTTTTTCCCCCTACATTTTGTCCCTTCTGCCTTCTCACTGATCCCTTATCTTTTTGCATTTTAATAGCCCCCGGCAGGGGTGGAACTGAAGCTGTTGGAGAGTAATTATCAGGCAATAGCCCAAAGCATATCTTTAAATGCTCTATTCTGACACTGACAAAACTTCCAGGCTGGGGAAAGACTTTTAAAAGAGACTCTTTTTTTTTTCTTTTTTCTTTTCCTTGTTTTTCTTTTCTATTTTTTTTTTTAATCTAAAGTAATATATGTGATTATTTTCTATTGGAAAGCCCAGGTTGAGGGACTAGGCCGGGCTTGGGGGGAGACAGAGTACCCACAGTGTCTTTGAGTTCTGTATTCACTGCTGAAGGTCTGCACTCCCATCTTTAATTGGCAACTCAGGCTAACTAAGGAATCTACCTGGAGAGGCCCCAAAGAGGAGAGGGGAGAAGGGAATAGTGCCCCTGAGAGACAACTGGAGTTCTGAGGATTGGGATAGTGGAGGGAGGTCCAGCTCAACTGGCAGTCCTCCTTTTGGGAACTCAGACCCGAGGGGCTGGAATTCAGATTCCGGATTCAGTCAGCCACGCTCCTGACAGGATCAGAGTCACCAGGAGAACTAAAGTCTACATACCTCCCTACACTGGTGGGGGAGCTGCGGACTGGCAAGCACCACCTGCTGGACAGGAGAGGAAAAGCACCAATTCTAAAGGCCTCATAGGAGGGTCTCATTCTCAGGAAAACTCCATATCCTCCCAATGAGACCTGGGCCTCACTAGACTGGGAAAATCTAACAAGTGTCAACCATATCTGAGGAGACCTACTCACAAAAAGGTTACATAGAGGCAGAGAAAGAAACAGAAAAAACAAGAGAGGAAAAATTCTGATCAACTAAATAGAACCTAAGTTAGAGGTCTAAATAAGTTGAACTGAATAACAGAGGCCAGAGAACAAAGCCAACCAACAAGAAAACCACTAGGTAAAAGATACAAAACAAACTCCAAAATAAACTAATCAAGAAAATCAGATGCCTAGACAACTTAAGATAACAAGCCATACCAGGAAACATGAAAACATGGACCAGCCAAAGGAACAAACTAATAGCTCAGCTGAGATACAGGATTGGAGGCAACTAATGCTAAATAAATTCAGTGAAATGAAGGAAGATCTAGCAAAAGAGCTGAAGGATATAAAGAAGACACTGGCTGACCATAAAGAAGAATTCATAAACTTAAAAAAACAAATGGCAGAACTCATGGGAATGAAGGCCACAATGGAGGAGATGAAAAACACAATGGAGGGACACAACAGTAGATTTGAACAGGCAGAAGAAAGGATCAGTGAACTGGAAGACAGGTCATTTGAATTCATACACACACACACACAACAGAACAGATGGTGAAAAAAATGGAAAAATATGAGCAGGGTCTTAGGGAGCTGAGTGACAACATGAAACGCACAAATATACGTGTTATGGGTATCCCAGAAGGAGAAGAGAGGGAAAAAGGGGCAGAAAGAGTAATAGAAGACATATTCACTGAAAATTTCCCGACTCTTATAAAAGACAGAAAATTAGAGATTCAAGAAGTACAACGTACACCAAATAGAATAGATCCCAATAGACCTACTCCAAGACACTTACTGGTCAGATTGTCCAATGCCAAAGACAAAGAGTGGATTCTGAAAGCAGCAAGAGAAAAGCAATCCATCACATACAAGGGAAGGTTGATAAGACTATGTACAGATTTCTCTGCAGAAACCATGAAGGCAAGAAGACAGTGGCATGATATATTTAAGATACTGAAAGAGAAAAACTGCCAACCAAGAATTCTATATCCAGCAAAACTTTCCCTCAAAAATGAGGGAGAGATTAAAACATTTTCAGACAAACAGACACTGAGAGAGTTTGTGAATAAGAGACTGGTTCTACAAGAAATACTAAAGGGAGTGCTACAGGCTGATAGGAAAAGACAGGAGAGAGAGAGTTGGAGAAAAGTGCAGAAATGAAGATTATCAGGAAAGGTAAAAGGATAGGAAAAAGTAAGATACGACATATAAATTCCAAAAAACAAAATGGTAGTAGAAAGTACTGCCCTTACAGTAATAACACTAAATGTAAATGGATTAAACTCCCCAATAAAAAGACACAGACTGGCAGAAAGGATTAAAAAACAGGACCCATCTATATGCTGTCTACAAGAAACTCACTTTAGACACAAGGACAAAAATAGACTGAAAGTGAAAGGTTGGAAAAAGATATTTTATGCAAACAACAACCAGAAAAAAGCAGGAGTAGCTATATTAATATCAGACAAGTTAGACTTCAAAAGCGAAACAATTAAGAGACAAGGAAGAACACTATATATTAATAAAAGGGTCAATTCATCAAGAAAACATAATAATCATAAATATTTATGCACAAAGCCAGAATGCCCCAAAATTCATGAGGCAAACACTGCGATCACTGAAAGGAGAAATAGTATTTGAGTGAAGTATACCAGAAATAAAGGCAAATGCTTTAATGCCTCACCAATATGGACTAACTAAAGTGTGTAAACTCAGAATTGAATCTTAGAACATAGCCTAACGTGGACATAATAATTGTAATAGTCCCTAGATTGTAAGCTCTTACAGCAGTTAACTCTATCCCTGAATTGTAATGCCTATCTCTAAACTTTGAGATGCTGATCCCCTAGCGTTTAACCTGATTGGTCTCTGGAACAATGCATATCTCTGAGACACCTGAAACTCAGAGCTAGAGCTCGGCAGATATGAACGTCAGTATTAGTGCATACAGCCACTGTCAAAAAAAAAAAAAAAAAAAAAAGCTGAAAAAGAGCCCAGACTTCAATTAGTGATATGAGTGAAGCAGATCTGGTTAAGACCAGGGCAAGCTAAGCCAAAGGGTAAAGGCTGAAACTGATTGTGTTTTTAAACTTCAACTTCCGTGTGAGACCAAGGGAAGAGATATCTATTTGGTACAGGATCTAAATTTTCTAAATGGTACAACTCTACAGTCGATTTGTTCAAACACCACAATTGCATGGAACTTTGAATAGGAAGTGAGATACGGTAGGTTAGTATAGGCTGGAGTGAAATAGTGACACATCCCAGAGTAATTTGGACAGATAATAAAAAATATATTTACAGCCTCCCCCTCTCCAGCCCTGAGGATCTGGGGGAAGGTGTGGATGTGTTGGACATCCTCACCTGGACTGGTGATGTTGTCACAAACATTGGGACTGGCGGTTTGATGTGCTGAGCCCTCGATCATGGGACTTGCCCTTATGAAGCTCGTTACCACAAAGGAGAGTCTAAACTTGCATGTAGTTGTGCCCAACAGTCTCCCCGAGTACCTCTTTGTTGCTCAGATGTGGCCCTCTCTCTCTCTAACTGAGCCATCTCGACAGGTGAACTCACTGCCCTCCCCTCTACGTGGGACCCGACTCCCAGGGGTGTAAATCTCCCTGGCAATGCAGAATATGACTCCCGGGGATGAATGTGGACCCGGCATCGTGGGACTGAGAGTATCTTCTTGACCAAAAGGGGGATGCAAAATGAGACGAAATAGTTTCAGTGGCTGAGAGATTTCAAATGGAGTTGAGAGGTCACTCTGGTGGACATTCTGATGCACTATATAGATAACACCTCTTAGGTTTTAATGTATTGGAATAGCTAGAAGTAAATACCTTAAACTACCAAACTCCAACCCAGCAGTGTGGACTCCTGAAGACAATTATGCAATGATGTAGATTACAAGGGGTGACAGTGTGATTGTGAAGACCTTGTGGATCACACCCTCTTTATCTAGTGTACGGATGAGTAGAAAAATGGGGATAAAAACTAAAGGACAAATGGGGTGGGATGGGGGGATGATTTGGGTGTTCTTTTTTCACTTTTATTTTTTATTCTTGTTCTGGGTCTTTCTGATCTAAGGAAAATGGTCAGAGATAGATTGTGGTGATGAACGCATAACTATGTTATCATGCTGTGGACAGTGGATTGTATACCATGGATGATTGCATGGTGTGTGAATGTATTTCAATAAAATTGAATTTACTAAAAAAAAATAGGAAAAAAAATCTATTATGGATATATATACATATATATTTTTACTGATGTCAAATCTCTAAGATAGTTAACCTAAATAAATTTTATCCATTTAAATTATGTAAGTTTTTTCTCTAAGAAGTAAATATAATTTTATGAGTATAATAAAAATCCAATTTTTCCTTAAGCCATCTTATTTGCAAGTGTTTCTTGTTAATGAAACATACCGTAATTAATGAAGTATGCAACTCCTAAGTAATAACTATGATTTGGAAATCAAAATTTGTGATCTTTCCTAAGAATAAATGAGAACAGACCTACTGGACAAATATTAATTACATGTGAATACATGAGCCCTAGGAAAAATTTAAATATTGCCAATGGTGGTTCAGCAAAACCTCACTGCATATGACTCCCAATGATATATTTTACATATTGAATGTTTTGCTGCTAACTTGGAATTCCAAAATGATCTTTGCATGTCAAATTCTAGTAATAAAATGATCCTTTCTTAATGTGGAGTGTAGCTGTTTTATACCAGTGTCAACCATTGGAACATTCTACATGGTGTAATAGTCTAATTTTTAAACACAAAGCATTTGTGAATAATGATTGGGCATAAGCAATAAAACATGATCCTTAAATACATTAAATATTAAATGTCATGAGTAAAATTTTTAATTTATTTTTCAGAAATTACAGGCACATTTCTAGAGCAATCTCTCTCTCTCTCTCTCTCTCTTTTTTTTTTTTTTTTTTTTTTTGGTGTGCTTTCCATGACAGCTAATATTGAATGATTTAAATAATTGTTGCCAACTAATTTCTAAAAACAGGATATACTTTGCTGGGGAGCTTATATTTTAGAAAATTGCCTATATTAGTTTTCTGGTTGACTGAAATATTATGAATGCCAATAGATTTGTTTACTGCTTCTCAAACAACTGAAGACTTTACCATATTATAAATGATCTTTTCACAAAACTTCAGCCACCTGTGAATGGTAATCATCAAAACCAGTTTGAAGCTGTCATCCATTATATTTTTGAAAAGCTTATAATAGATCAAGTTAACTAGATTTGACATCCTCCACCATATCTTCTAAAAAAGATGCTTTCTTCTAGGAATTGGATATTGATCCTTCTTTAAATACAGATTAATGATTCTTATGTAACTACTGTATAGTCATAGTACAGCACTCCTCTCAAATTCAAGCAAAAATAAAACTGTGCCAGCTGTTTTCAAGAAAAAATGAAAATGTAATATTCTTACTGTCCCATAATAAAATAATGCATATTTTATTATGGTTTCAGAGAAAACAGGCGGTAAATGGTAATATATTGTATCAATAAGTATTGTTGCCTTTGTTTAAAAATTCATAAAGAAAATAATAGAAAAAAATTTTTAGAACATTAGTTTCAGGTATCTGTTTTGAACAATTACAATTCAGTAGTAAATTAAGACTACAGTATTTGAAAGACAATACAGGTACTTGTGAAAATTAATTGTAGAAATCATGAAAAAATATGCAATTAAGTCTAAATTAGGCTTCAGTTTCATTCCTTCTTTTTCCCCCAGCTGACACAAATTTAACTCAAGTTCTGTTTACCAAAGTTTCAGAAAATCTTTTAACCGGTAGCCACAGAATCACAAAACACAGTGAAAAGCTGTGACAGTTTCTTTTCCTTTTTTAATTGGTCCTTAAAGAAGAACAGATAATTATTTAAATACCAAGAGAAGGCACCTGTTGGTAACATATTTCCATGCAGCTCATTTATCTATCAAGCACTTTTTGATTATGAAATGGAACTGAAATCTTTTAAAAGGGGTTTCTTTTATCAGCAGTTGTAAATCTGTTTTCTCCTGCCTACTTCCATAACTATTACCTTTACAAACCTTCCTAATGTTTTAGCTATTACCTAAACCGTTTTTGTTCTATAAAATAATACACATATATGAATGTTCATAGAATATAAATGTTTAGCTTAACACATTGTTAGAAGTAGAATACACATGCAACCCCACGTAGAAGAAAAGATGTCCAGGAGCCTCTTGCCCTCCCTCTCCCACGTCTTACCCATTACACCATTCTGACTTTAATTTTATGTTCTCATTTTCCTCTTTATAGTTTTACTAACTGGGTATGCACTCTTACAAAATAAGAGTTCAGTTTTACTTATTTAGAACTCTATAAAAGATCTTTAGGATTCATTTTGATGTTATACAGAGCTGTAATTCATCAATTTTCACTGCTCTATAGAGTACACTATGATATGGATGCAACATAATATTTAGTCTGGGAGTTTGCTAAAATATTTTATTAATTATAATAATGTGTCTATAAATGTTCTAACCTTTGAATATATAATCATATTATCCATGTAAAAAGAATCTGTTTTTTTTCCCTCTCTAATCGTTATATATTGTCTTTCTTTAGCCTAGTTTTGAAATGAAAAAGTTTAATGTTTTGACATTAAACATAAAGTATGATATCTTCCTTGAAGATTTTGAGATCCTTTTTTTTTCTTAAGATTAAGGAGGTCCACTTCTTTTCCTAGTTTGCTGAGATTTTTTTTCTTTTATCAAGAAAGATACTTTATTTTATGAGCTTCTTCATCTAATGAGATATTATAAGCTTTTTCTTTTATTTTATAATGTGGAAAATTATATTTAATGATTTTTCAAATGCTTAATGAACCCTGATTTTCTGAAATGAACCTCAAGAAGCATATTTTATGGTTTTTGTAGATATACCTTTCTCTTTTTTGCTTCATAGTTTAGCATCTGTAACTATGACTAAGATCCTCTAGCAATAGTCCTCTCTTCTTCCTTTGCTGGCCTGATGAACTGGGAAATAAAAATGTTCCTTTTTTGTTGCTTTTCTTTGGAAGAGTTTGGGAAGTACTAGTATTTTAAATTTTTCTTACATTTTTTAAATTTCTTATGTGTTTGTTAGAAACTGCTAGTGAAGGCAACTGAGCTGGGAGTTTTCACTGTGTAGGAAATTTTAATTACTGATTCAACTCCTTTAGTAATTATGGAAATATTCATCTTTCTATTTCTTTTTCAGACAATTTTGGTAAGGTGTATATACCGATAAATTGTTTGTCTCATTCGAATTGTCATTTGTGGCATAAAATTTGTTTATAAGTTTCTCTTATATTTTTAATATCTACTATATAGGATATATAATAATATTTACTTATTCATTTCTGCTAGTTATTTTGGTCTTCTATCATTTATTTTGTATACTCAGACCAAAGAGTTAAGTCTATTAAAAATATATGAAGGCATTTTTGGTTTTCTTTATTATATGTTTGAGTGTGCATGTGTAAACATATATTCTTTCCTTTATTTCTTTCATCCTTTCATTAGTCTTTGGATTTATAGTGTTTGTCTTCTACTAAGTTCTTGAGATGGATACATTTTTATTTGTAATACATATCCATAGGCTATCAAATTCCCCCAAGCATAACTTTAGGGCACCCCACAATTTCTGCTGGACAGAGTTTTTCCTACAATTACATTTAAAATATTTACTAAATTACAATTTTGTGGAACTCTATTTTCCATGAGTTATTACAAGTGTATTTTGAAATTCCAAATACATGGGATTTTCTCACTTGATTTCTAGCATAGTTGTACTGTGGTCAGAAAATGCACACCACATGATTTTATTCCTTTGAAATTCATCAAGATTTATGTACACCCCAAAATTCAGTAAATGTTTGTAAATATGTCACACGTCCTCAAAAGAACATATATTCTGCAGTTGTCGGTACAGTGTACTAACATGTCCTTTAGCTCAACTATAGGTCAAATATTCTATATCATTATTTAATTTTTTGTCTGCTTCTTCAATCACCAATGCTGAAAAACATGTGTTAACATCTATTAAGATTGTAGTTTCTTCCATTAGTTCTGTCACTTTTCACTTAACATGTTTTAAGGCCATGTTATGGTTACAAACAAATTTCCAACTGCTAGATCTTTCTCATAATTGTCCTTTGTCCTTTTGATATAATGAGAAAACCCTCTTCATAATAATTATTGTCTTAAGTATATCTTTTCTGATATTAATATCAGGTAACATCAGCTTTCTTTGGCTAAATGTTTGCATTATATACCAGTACCATACCTTTATTTAAAAATTTTCTGGACTTTTTGTTGTTTTTGGCTTAGATAGGTCTCATAGCTTTCAAAAGGGAAAGTCTGCTACTTCATTCTATCTTCATTTTAAGCTGAAACATTTATTCTATTTAAATTTTGTGCTATTATTTATATATGTTTATATTGTGTTTAAATGCATTTATATGATTTCTTTTTGGTCCTACCTGCTCAATGTTTCTTTCTTCTTCCCCTTTTGCCTTCTGTGACACTGATAAAAAAGGAAGTACTGAGTCATTCAATTTTTCCCTCTGATTTTTCCCTCATCCACTCTTCTTTTCTTTTAGTGGTTACCAAAAAAAAAATAATGAAAATAGTTCTCCTTATTTATCAAGTTTAAGGTTTTCATGCCTCTACTCACTTCCTATACAATGCAAAGATTAAGAACACTTAAACTCTATCAATTTCCTCTCAATTTATATTTTATTATTCTCAAGTATTTTATAGATACATAATCATACACAGAGGATTTTTAAACCACAAGACTGAAGATGACCTTAAGTTGTTACACTGAGAAGTAACCTGTCACTCTTCCACACTTGAGAGAAATCTGATTAATTTTTCCTTTGTTTGTCTTTAGTTTTCTATAGTTTAACTGTGATGATTCTATGGGTAGATTTCTTTTTATTTAACTAGCTTTGTAATTAGTTCTTTCTCTTTAATGTCCAGCTTGATATCTTTCATTAGTCTTGAAAATTTAGCCATTTTGTCTTCCTATTTTGTCTTTGTTCCATTCCTTTCTCCTCTCCTTCTGAGACACTGAATTTCACATATCCCTCACTGTTTCCTTTTCTTTTATCACCCCGTCTTTTGTGTTTTTCAACTTTGAGACACTCCCTGCTTCATCCTTTTGCCTCAATTCATATTTGTGTCTCTCCTTTTCTACTTTCAGTCTTTTTTTCCTTTGTCCTTTTCCATCCCTGTATTCCTTTTCTTCTTCATCTTTTTGTCTCTCTCTTTTTTTCTATCCATCTTCCATTTTATTCGTTTTCTCTTCAGTTGTGCTTAATCAAGCATTGTGTTATGGATTGAATAATGCCCCCCACAACACGTTTAATTCCTAATCTCCAGTCCTGTGGATATAAAACCATTTGTAAACTGGATCTTTGAAAACGTTATTAGTTAAGATGAGACCAAGCTGTATTATAATAGGCCTTAATCCAATATGACTGGAGTCCTTATGAACAGAGGAAATTAGGACACAAGGAGTATAAGAGGTAGGAGACAGAAGGAAACAATGGCCATATGACGGAGGTAGATTGCCAACAAGCCAGCACCAGAAAGCTACAGATGTCAGGGAAAACATGATCCTGCCATTGTTTTGTACTTCTAGCCTCCAAAACTGTGAGACAATAAATTCCTAGTTTAAGCCAACCAGTCCATAGTATTTTGTTATAACAGCCCTGGCAAACTAATTGTTTTTATCTTTTTCCACATATTCTATAATATAGTTGTTACACTTTTATGTATGTGTTTTTCAAAATTTCAATGTTGCTTTATATAGTGTATATTTCACTGCTAAAAATTTCTTGTTTGACTACTGTCTTCTAGGACATAGTAAACATAGGCTATTTTAGAGTTGTGTTTTATAATTTGGAGTCTTAAGGACCTGTTTCTACTGCCTTTTGTTTCTGCTTGTTCTCTCCCATAGTACCCTGAATCTTCCTTTAGTATGTTATCTTTGACAGTGTGTTAGACATTTCATTTGAAAAATTACTTGTAGAAATATTTTAAGGTCAAGAATGATACCTTTATGCAAAGTTAGTTCTTTTATTTTGTTTGTCTTCCTGATATGCCAGATATGTAGAAGACATAGAAATCCAGAATTATCTTTATCCTTGTTAAGAATTTGAGATTTTCCAAATTATCAAGATGACATGGAGATTTGAAACAGTACCTTTCAAAGACTAGGCCAGTTTGAGTTCACTTTTACTTTTAGAGTGCAGTCCGCTGCACTTCCAGTATCAACTGGCCCTGAATATTTGCTTTTCTCCATCTAGTCCTGTAAGCTTTCCAAAATCCTGGTTCACCTTCTGAGCCATCTCATTTAGAGTGGCAGTTTCCACAACAGAAGCAGCTTAAAGAGTTGAGCTACATTCTTTACTTCATTGGCATGTTGTTGTATACAAGAAAGCTCTTTGGCATTTTTACCAAAATTTTTGTCTTTTAATTTCTTCTGGTATTTTAGTTATTCTCATTGAGAGGGTTGCTGTGAATTAGCTAATCTATCTTTACAGAAAGAGAAAGTTCTTGAGTCTGAACTATTCTTCTAGATGAAGTATGTACTTTAAAAATATAATTTCGGGACAAGGATTTTTTTTATTTCTCACTATAAATAATGTTTGGCCTTAGTATTAATTTTCAGTAATACAGTCCTGAAATTATTTTTATGGTCTGTTTACAAATATCATGAGCTCTCTTAATACATTAAAAATGCTTAGTGAATATAATAACTACACTTGTGGTTAATTTCATTTCTCATTCTTTCAGTTGCTGGCAGAGTTTGTAGTCTGATAGGAACTCAGCTTTCACTTTCTATTGAACTTTGACACAAATATCCATAGGTTCTTGTTGCATTTATTTTGTCTACCCAAAGAATCTATTTATACCCCAAATTATGGAAAGTCATATAATCTATGTCTACTACATAAAAATTATCTCTCCTCTATCAGAGGATATACTCTAAACTATTTTCTTTCTCTAATTAAAGCATGATCCAAAAGGAAATTGAATATAACATGCAATTTGCTAAGTGATCACTTAGATATCACTAATACTTGTTAAAATAATTGCTTAGATCAAAATACTTACCATTGTAGTTTCTTATGTTTATAATAAATATATCCTGGACTCAGACATTTCCAAATAATTTTGAGCTTAAAATTTTATATATTCAAGGAACATTAATTTGAATTTTTTCAAGATAAAGACTAAAAATTTAAATTGAGACTAATTTTATTTAGAAGAAATTTTAAAAATTCAAAAATGCAGAGTAGTGAAAGCCAGAATTAGTAAATGTTGTCATTATGTGACATGTGCTTTTTATATTGTATAAAAGGGATGACAGTTTATAGTAAAGTTATAGTTCTATTATTATTGGATGAATAGGGATTTTTGTTTGTTTTTAATGGATTTTGGAGGAAAAAAATAAAGGAACACATGACCAGAATAGCCCACCCTTACTCTTCTGTACCAAAACTTTATTAAAACTTCACTTGAAAAATGACTATCTAAACTAGATCCAAAGATTTTTAAGATGGATTTAAATGAAAATCAAATGCTTTATTCAATACAAAATTTTCTACGTACTACTAATATATAACTAATTTTACAGCAGAAGTTTAATATGTAAATGATTCTCTAAAATCATGTGAATTACTATATCTGATTTTTCAGATTGAAATCTTTTCAGATAAATCCTGTAAATACTTGTGAGGAATGAGTATACCCTAATGAATACTTTAGGGGCTCTAGCATTTTTCTACAAATCTACCCACATGCATCATAATCCAACCGGCAAATGCCTAGACAAAAGAGATCATCTTGAAAGCAGCAAAAAGAGAAGTGATTCATCACATAAAAGGAATCTGCAATAATATCAACAGCTGATTTCTCATTAGAAACTATGAAGGCCAGAAGATAGTGGATGACATTCAAAGTGCTAAAAGGAAAAAGAAACTGTCAGTCAATAATTCTATATCCAGCAAAACTATCCTTCAAAAATGAAGGAGCAATTAAGACATCCCCTGATAACAAAAACTGAGAGTATTTATTGGTAGCAGCCCTGCTTTACAACAAATAATAAAGAGAGAGCTTTAGGCTAAAATGAAAGGACACTAGGCAGAAACATGAATCTTCACAAAGAACTAAAGAACATAGCAAAGGTAACTATATATATAAATATAAAAGACAGTATACATGTAGTTTTTCTTTGTAATACTTTTCTTGTCCTATCTGATATAAAGGACAGTTTCATAAAGCAAAATTATAAATCAGTGTTGAAGGGCCTAAAATGTATAAAGATGCAATGTGTATGACAAAGATAGCACAAAACAGGGGATAGGAAATAGAATTATAAAGGAACCAAGTTTTTATATGCTATTGAAATTAAATTGATATTAACTTGAATTACTTTATTATAAATTAAGATGTTAATTGTAATTCCCAGGGCAAACATGAAAAAATAAATTTTAAAATATAGTAAAAGACCTGATAAGATAATTAAAAGGATGTAAGAAATACAGAAAAATATTAAATGGCACAGTTAAATCTAACTTTATCATGAACTACATAAATGAAAATGAATTCATCAGAAGACATAGATTGGTAGAATATATTTAAGTATGTTAAAATACATGCTGTCTGCAATAGACACACTTTAAATTCAAAACCACAAATAGGTAGACAGTAAAGAATAGAAAAAGATATACTATGTAAATAGTAACCAAAGAGAGCAGAATTAGCTTCATCAATATCAGACAAAAAAAATACTGCATGGCAAAATTGTTGTAGAGACAAAGAAGGGCATTTTTAATGATGCTTAAAGAAGATATCACAATTATAAACATATACACAACTCAAAAAAAAAAACTGAAGAAAGATACAGACAAGTTAACAGTAATTGTTGGACACTTTAATACTTCACTTTCAATAATAGATTACACAAATATACAGAAGATTAGAATGCAATAGAAGGCTTGAACAATACCATAAAACTACATCTAATGGACATCTATAGAACAATCCACACAACAACAGAATAATATAAATTCTTTTTCAAGTTACATGAAACATTCTCCCTGATAGCCCATATGCTAGACCACAAAACAAACATCAATAAATTTAAAAGGATTGAAATAATACAAAGTATATTCTCTGAGCACAATATAATGAAATTATAAATCAATAACATAAACTGGGAAATACACAAATATGTAGAAATTAAAGAATACAATATTAGTAGCCAAAGTGTCAAAGAAGAAACCACAAGTGAAATTAGGAAATATTTTGAGATGAATGAAAATAGAAACAGAACATACTAAAATGTTTTTGATGCAATCAAAGAAGCACTTAAGGGGACATTTATAACTTTAAACTTCCATAGTAAAAGAAGAAACATCTTAAAAAAAAACTAACCTTTCACCTCAGGAAACTAGAAAATAAGAGCAAACTAAACCCAAATAAATGAAATGGAGATTAAGAAAACAATAAAGAAAATCAACAAAATCCAGTCTTGGTTCTTTGAAATGATCAAGAAAATTGAGAAACTATTAGTGACATTGACCAAGGGAAAAAAAAAGAGAACTCAAATTACTGAAATCTAAAATGGAAGAGGGGATATAAATATCAACATTGCAGAAATAAAAAAGGATCATAAGAGAATACAATGAAAAAACTCTATGACAAAAAATTAGACAAACTATGTAAAATGAAAAAATTACTAGAAAGACACAAATTACAAAAACATACTCAAGAAGAAATAGAAAATCTGAAAGGACATATAACAAGTACAGAGAGTAAATTAGCAATCAAAAAATTTCCCATATATAGAACACTAAGACCACATGTCTCTACTGGTGAATTTTATCAATCATTTACAGAAGAATTAACATCAATTCTTTACAAGCTCATCCAAAAAATCAAAGAGAATGAAACAATTACCATCTTATTACATGAGGCCAGTATTACCTTGAAACCAAAACCAGACAAAGACACCACTAAGAAAATAAAACCTCAGATCAATATACCTTAATAACATAGATACAATATTCTCAACATAGACTAGCAAACCAAATTCAGCAACACATGATAGGATTATACATCAGGATCAAGTAACAGTTATCCTGGGAATGCAAGGTCTGTTCTACATAAGAAAATAAATCAATATTAGCAGAATAAGGAAGAAAATATATGATCACCTAAATTGATACAGAAGAAAATATTTAACAAAATATATCACTCTTTCATGTTATAAACACTTAAACTAGGAGTAAAAAGGAACTTTCTCAGCCTGATAAAGGGCATCTATACAAATCTTACAGGTAGCATTCTTACTGGTGACAAAATGAAAGCTTTATTTTGTTTAATAATAGCTAACAAAACAAACTGATTATGCAAGATCTGCTGCAAAGGAATAAATACTAAAGGAAAAGAAACTTTTACACAAAATAACAAAATTCAAAATTCCTTGGGTAAAGCAATTGTGGGGGAGGGCAGGCAAAGGTTGGGCTTTTCTCATAAACTGTCCTGAGAGAAGCAGAGAGGATTTCAATCTTTGGATTAAAAAGATCCAACAAGATATGAGCAGCAAAGATTTAAAAACAAAAAACAGAAGCAAAAACAAAGTAAACACATGCATAAACCTAGATATATCCTGAAATTTCTAAACTTGAAAGATGAGAAAAAGAAAATCCTTGAAGTTTTCAGAGACAGAAAAAGTCATAACCAACAAAATAACAAAAATCCAGTCTTTGTGAATAAAATGTGGGGTATTATAAGACAATAAAACAATAGTTTTACAGTTCTGAGGTAAAATTATTTAGAGGAAAAATTTCCATACACAAGAAATACATCATTTCAATGTGAGGGCTAAATAGAGAAATTTTTGCCACAAAAAGGTCATAATAATTGATTACTACTATGCTCTTTAAGAAAACATACTATGTGGGACATGATTCCCAGGGGTGTAAATCTCCCTGGCAGCATGGGACATGACTCACTTGGATGAGCCTGGACCTGGCATCATGGTATTGAGAAAGCCTTCTTCGACCAAAAGGGCGAGAGAAATGAAATAAAATAAAGTTTCAGTGGCTGACAGATTTCAGATAGGGTCTAGAGATCAGATTCTGGAGTTATTCTTATGCATTATATAGATATCCCTTTTTAGTTTTTAGTGTATTGGAATAGCTAGAAGGAAATACCAGAAACTGTTGAACTGCAACCCAGTAGCCTTGATTGTTGAAGACAATTGTATAACTATATAGTTTACACTGCGTGACCATGTGATTGTAAAAACCTTGTGGCTCCCCCTTCCTTTTTCCAGTGTATGGACAAATGAGTAGAAAAATGAAGACAAAAAGTAAATGAATAATAGAGAGGGAGGGGGGGTATGCGATGTTTTGGGTGTTCTTTTTTACTTTAATCTTTATTTTGTGTTGGTAAGGAAAATCTTCAAAAATTGTGGTAATGAATGCACAAGTATATAATGGCACTGTGAACAACTGATTGTACACTGTGGATGATTATTATTTGTGAATATATCTCAATCAAATTAATTAAAAAATAAAAGAAAATAGACTTTGACAAACTAAAAGCACCAAATATAAATGAAAGCATAAAATATAAGCAATTTTCAATGAAAAGTAAATCAGCAATATTTATGGTTGATAAGAAATTGTGGAAAATGTTGCTGTTAAGCATGTTAACCTTCTGTCATGGAAAAGAATGAAAATAATATCTGTTGTTGCTTGGGAAGTGAGGTAAAGAGTCCCCTCACATACTACTTTTTGAGTGAAAATTTGCTTTTATATATCAAGACTTCAAATGCATTTGTCCTTTGACCCAGGAACTCTAATCCTGTAAATCCATATATACTGGTATCTTATGTATAGGAATATACCAAAATTGTTATTTTAGCATATTTGCAATTACAAAAAAACACACAAAATATTCATCAATAAGTAAATTCTAATGGATGTTGTGAATTTCTTTCTCAATATCTCCCTTTCTCTCTCCCTGCCCCTCTTTTTTTCCCAGCTTTTTAATACAGACATCTTACCATATGAGTTATTACAGGAGGCAGATTTTCCCTTAGCAAAAGAAATGCCAGTAATTTTTCTTTTTCCTGGCTTCCTTTGCAGCTAGGCATGGACACAGAACTTAGATTAGCCAATCATGTATATGCACCCTAGAGCTAAGATGGAAGTTAAGATCATTTAAAAGCTGAGATGTCTGGGAATACATTGTGATAGTGATGACAGCAGACGTAGTATTTCAAGGGGGCCATTCAACAGAGCAACACCAGCAAACAGAACACAATGAAATGTGGGGAGGGGGCCACTGTGAGAGCTGGAGCACTTAGCAACCTTTTAGGGGATCTCACCACATTGGTTTGGTGGCATATTTTGGGCTGTAATTCCAACTGCTTGGACATTCTCATTTCTGACCATTTTACAAGCTTGTTCTGTAGTCTTTCTGGTGATTCTGTGAATTACCTATAATCCTCTTAATAAATCAAGGATCCTATCCAATGGAAAAACAGGAGCATAAATTGAAATTTACCTATGGTTATTAGAAAGAATGAAGTAGATGTGTCACACTAGTATGTGCTTTTAATATGATCACAAACTTTACACACACACTTTTAAAACTAAGAATAGCATCATGTCATCCGTATTTCTAGTTGTTAATTGTCTGTTGTTTACGGAAAAGGGAGTAGTGTTATAAGAAGGTGATGAATGTAGACCTGGCATCGTGGGACGGAGAACATCTTCTTGACCAAAAGGGGGATGTGAAAGGAAATGAAATAAGCTTCAGTGGCAGAGAGATTCCAAAAGGAGCCGAGAGGTCACTCTGGTGGGCACTCTTATGCACACTTTAGACAACCCTTTTTAGGTTCTAAAGAATTGGGGTAGCTGGTGGCGGATACCTGAAACTATCAAACTGCAACCCAGAACCCATGAATCTCGAAGACAGTTGTATAAAAATGTAGCTTATGAGGGGTGACAATGGGATTGGGAAAGCCATAAGGACCACACTCCACTTTGTCTAGTTTATGGATGGATGAGTAGAAAAGTAGGGGAAGGAAACAAACAGACAAAGGTACCCAGTGTTCTTTTTTACTTCAATTGCTCTTTTTCACTCTAATTATTATTCTTGTTATTTTTGTGTGTGTGCTAATGAAGGTGTCAGGGATTGATTTGGGTGATGAATGTACCACTATGTAATGGTACTGTGAACAATCGAAAGTACGATTTGTTTTGTATGACTGAGTGGTATGTGAATATATCTCAATAAAATGAAGATTAAAAAAAAAAAAAAAAGAAGGTGATGATAGTCAAGAGTGATTTTCATACCCTTTTGTATATTTTTCAGTTCTTTTTTTTTAAATTTTTGCAACAAGTATGATTTATTTATTTATTTATCTGTTGATTTATTTGAAAGTGTGATTAAAAATCAAGGCATGGTGCTTTTTTCTTCCTTAATGAAGAATCATGGAGAATATGTAGGGTAACAAGACCATGATTACAGCTGTGCTTGAATTTTTCCCCCTGATGAGCTGTAGATGAGTCTGAAATAGATCGGCAGGGCTGGAAAAGCTGAAAGAAAGTAATGCTAGTTTAATTGTCTTGATCCCAGGACTGTAGGTGAGACTGGAACCAAGTGGATGGATTTTAATTCACAATTGTCAGTGAATGGATATGTGGAGGTGAAGGGGAAAAAATGGAATTAAATAAAACCTTGCTTTTAAGTGTAAATGATTGTGGGGATCAGGATGGACTTAATTTTTTAAAAAAGTAAGCAATGTGGGCAAGAGGAGAATGTGGGGCAAGAATTTTTCATTTAGTTTGTAAGATTCCAAGGGAAAAAAAAAAAGAGGGGGGAAAAAAAGAGAAAGAAGGGTTAATGATGTGTGCTTGTATATCATTTGCTGACTTTAGTTTTCTGTGGTAAATTTAGACATTAAGAGATAAAGAATTCACACGTAAATAGGTACATAGTTTGTGTGGCAGCTCCTGATTTCACGGTATACCCCCATTATGTTTCTTTTACACCTCAAGTGGTAATGGCAAATGAACGAAATACACACTAATTTACACACGTATTCTCATAGGCTCACACAGCTGTATGTAAAAGTAGCAGTTTGTAATAAAATTGACATCTCTAAAGTCATGAAGTGTTTTCTCCTTCCAACTGAATTTATATGCATGGAGTTGATATTTCAGATGTTATTTTTGTGGTGAGATCGTCTTTTGGGACTTCAACTACTGGGGATAAAAGGAGTGCAATGTTGATAGAATTCAAAACGCTGTTTGAAGAGGCATGCAAAAGTGGATCTCTCTTATTACCTTCAGAAAAATTGTGGAAAATAGCAATCTTATGTCAATTACATTAAATATACTTATTTTTATATTTTCAGCAGAGAGCTTTCAAATTTTAACAACATTTACATGTAAATGGTAAGTTATCATGATATGATTTTAATGGCACCAACACATCAGAAAAAAGATAATTACCATCTTACACTTTCAACTATCCTTGGAAAATTTAAAATATGCAGTTGGGTTTAAGCATTTGGTAGTTGTCTAATATAGGAAAATATTTAAATATAAATGCTTTCTAAATACAAATCATTGGCAGTTAAATATGCAATGATTCACAAATAAATATTCTGGCCTCCACATCTCTGCTCTCCATGTGTATCAACATCTATCTTCAGTCATAAAAATACCTATGAATTGATTTAAATACATTTATCAAATGGCAATAATGAATTAAGCTAAACTTAACAGTAAATATGCAGAACACACAATACCCAGGAGTTAAAAAGGGTGTATGTACCTAATTTTAATGCGTGCATTACCCTCTTGGAAATATATTTAGAATAATCTCTGGTCTCATGTTGATCTCCACGGTAATGACATATACCTGTGTAAGTTCTGTTCATGTGAACACTAATAAAGAAATGGATAATATTTTATCAGCCAAAGTGAGGTAAATATTAGGAAAACATAAAGTAAGATATAATGGTAAAACATTTCCTAGGAGTCTAGGCCAACGGTTATGTTCTTTGCCTTGGTGAAATTCAACAAATGTTTATTGAGTTCTCACTCAAAGTAGATACAGATCTACACACTGGGATACTGGGAAGAGGACATGCCGGGTCACAGCTCTGTATAAACTTGTGTTCTAATTAGGAGGAGACATGCAATAAACAAGAAAAATAAGATATCTGCATCTAAGATGTCTAAGTACTTTGAAGAAAAAAAACAAAGGTGTGTATCTGTGTGTACAGAATATGTGGTGCAGAGGGGAAGGTTTGAACTTTCATCTAATGACAAGAAATATTCAGCCGTGTAAAGATCTGAGGGAGTGGGGTTGAAGGAAGCAATGCCCATGGAAGTCACAGCAGGTGTAGATGCCTTGAGGCTGGAATGAGCTTGGTGTGCTTGAAGGAGGCAAAGGACAATTTTCATGGAACAGAGGGACAGAAAGAAGAGTGGAATAAATGAGGTGAGAGAGGTAAGTCAGTCTTAACGTCTGTGTATAGTTTGATATTACTAATCTTGCTGAATCCCCAAGTAAGTTCTAGTATGAGGTACAGCAATTATCCCTGGAATGTGGAGTCAATGATTTCATGATTTTTTTTCAAAACTAAGAAAATACAACAGCAAAACTTCCAAATCTTTCCATAGCCACTCAATCTTTGAAATACAAATGCAGTCTTACAAAGGTAAGTTATTACAAAATGCATACATTAGAAGTTTATCCAAATATACAGTGACTCAAAAACAATTTTTACTATTGGCAGTCTTATTTTTCTGTGTGATTTCTTTACTCAATTGTAGTCAACAATTGGCTAAATCATAACTCCATCATGAACTTTTTTCTGAGATCCTGCTCAAATGATATCTCTTTGTTGCCTTTATGTTTGTAATTATTTTAAATTTTCAGTTCTTTTCTTTAATTACAGATATTAAACTGTGAACATCTAGAGAAAGATTTGATGATAACTGTGCCAGTTTGAATGTATTATGTCCCCCAGAAAAAGCCATATTCATTGATGCAGTTTTGTGGGGCAGAGGTTTTGGTGCTGATTAGGTTTGCATGGAAATGTGCCCCACCCAACTGTAGGTGATAACTCTGATGAGCCCCACCCATTCAGGGTGGGTCTTGATCAGTGGAGCCATATAAATGAGCTGACAGGCAGAGGGAACTCAGTGCAGCTGTGACTGATGTTTCAAAGAGGAGCTACAGCCAAGAGGGACACTTTGAAGAAAGCACAGGAGCTGCAGATGAGAGGCCGTTTGAAAACGGCCATTGAAAACAGACTCTTGCTCTGAAGAAGCTGAGAGAGGACAAGTGCAAATTAGAGTGACATTTTTGAAGAACTGCAGCCTAGAGAGGAACGTCCTGGGAGAAAGCCATTTTGAAACCAGAACTTTGGCGCAGATGCCAGCCACGTGCCTTCCCAGCTAACAGAGGTTTTCCGGACACCATTGGCCATCCTCCAGTGAAGGTACCCGATTGCTGATGTGTTACCTCGGACACTTTATGGCCTTAAGACTGTAACTGTGTAACCAAATAAACCCCCTTTTATAAAAGCCAATCCATCTCTGGTGTTTTGCATTCCAGCAGCATTAGCAAACTAGAACAATACCCTTCTCCTTTTCCAGCCCCCTTTTCTATCTCTCATCCGATGTTAGAGCATGTCCCAGTCCTGGGATGGAAATATGGAAAAGCCCAAGTTGGAATTTTTTTCTAATATTTGAAACTTAAAAACAGTAAAAGAGGTTGTGGAGGCAACTGATGAAGCCTTTAGTAGATTTGAGTGCTGTACAGATAACTGCCTGGGCTAGGTATTGTCCCGATTATGTGAGATCACCATCAGCACCAATCAATGAAGCAAAGCAAAACCTCAGTGGTAAAAGCACTGTGAAACAGCTTCAAAGGAAAATCAATCTTCTTTTTCTCAAACACTCTCTCTCCCTGTGCGCTGTCCCACAGGCCCCGGACAACACATACACTTCCCAACTTACTTACAAGATTATATTTGGGTCAATGTTACTCAAACTTTTAAAAATCACTATAGACTGTCTCTTCAACTGCTTTTGCACAAATGAAAGCTAACAAGCCCTAAAAAGTTAACTCAGTCAAAAGGAACTATTGCCTAAATCTGTTCATTCAGCATTCCCCTCTGCTATACTCTCATCTTGTATGTACTCATGATACAGTAAGATTTTCATTATGTGACTAAACAATGCATTTTTTAATACAATTCATGAAATAGTTCATGCTATTCAGGCTGGTATTGGGTTCTAAGGGGAAGAGAGAAGGCTTAGAGAAATAATTCTATACATATGGATGTTGATTTCAAGACAATATTTTCCTACCTACAGAAACTCTTTTCCAGGGTATATGACAAAAAGTTAGGTAAAAATTGCAATGATATTTTAATAAATGTATAGGTATATATGTGTGTAATAGAATATATATGCACATATACATTCTATCAATATAAAAATTAAAATAGTATAAGGTCACTATTAGACAATATGTCATTAATTTAAAGAATGGTGTCCATTTTAAAAGATAACAGTTTTGTTTAGGTATTTTTAAAGGAAAGGATTATGATAAAATAGAAAGGGAAGTAGAAGGGACTTCAAATGAAAGATATGAAAACACAGAGATGAAAAATTATATACTTTGTAGCAGAGGACAGACAGGCTATTTAACTGAAACAGCAGCTTTATGCAAATTGATGGAAGTCGTTCCTGCCCCTATTTCAAAAACATAACTTCCATTTATAAGTTTTTATTAGGTACGTATATGTAATTTTGGAAAATGGATTAAACTGCTTTTTCACTCACAGTAGGATAATTAATAGTATTTTAATGAATGAATTGGAAACAGAGGCATGTAGCGAAAGAGGGGTGAAAGTATTTATTAAACATCTCACAGTAGGTCAGTCACAAAGCGCAAACTAGAATACAAGAAATAGGGAAATAACAGTAGCTCGTGGCAATGCATTATTTTAGAAGAATAGCACAATATTAAAACAGGCTCTCTCATGTGGTAGAGAATTCCCAAACTTTCTGCAAGGAGTCAAGGTGAGTATAGTTTGGTATTAACTGTTTTAAGTCTTTTGGGCTGCCAAATAGGGTGAGAATGAAGCCAGCAGTGGAAAATTGAGAAGGAATTCCAGACTTCCTTCCCTAACTTCAAAATTGCTCTAATTTTTATTTGCTGTGTGTGTTAGGCTCCCTGTAAAAATTTAATTGAAGTAAAATAAATTCTATTTCTTTGAAAGAAAAGATTGCTAATCAATGGCAATGATTGGGAACTTGTAGAAGAAGTTTCTAATAATGTCTAAATTTGGATAAGAAGATTCTCAGGTTGAACTCTAGTTATCCATGATTTCAGAGTTTATGTTGCTGCATTATCATAAGCCCAATGAATTGATCCATATATTTTTCCCTTTACTGTAAGATGTAATAAAATGTCAGAAGATATTTGAAGAAAACACTTCATTTTTGCCACAAAATTCCTGATGGATGCCTAGTTCTTATCACTGTATCAAGAACCAGTAAATACTGGTAAATTTCCTTAGATGAAGGATACAAAATAGATCTCTTGGTAAAACAAGAAAATTTTAAAAACTATTTCCCTATTTATTTAATGACAAGACCAGAATATACAACTAATCCTATTAAGTTTGACTCAGATACATTTCTAAGCCCAAAATTTTCCTTAAACTGGAACGTGAGGCAAAGGTTGCCCTTGATGCTCCCAGTCTGCAAGTTTTACACATTTACCCCTTTCTTTGATGGGTACCTTGATAAATGTTAATACCTTCAAGATTCTTTCCTTCTACACCTATTCACACACACCAACACACACACCTCACCATCAAAATCTGAATTCAGTATTGTATGTAAAACAGTATCCACAATGAAAAAATTAAAAAGGGGCCAGGGATATTTTAAAGTGTTTTACTTCCAAGGTATAAATGCATTTTTTTAAAAAATTAAATGTTATACTATATAAATAAAAGGTCTTGGGCTTTTTAAAGTTAAATGTGTCAAATGCAAATGTTTCTGTCAAGTTGGTTATAAGACTATACAGAGGTGTGTGGACTGTGCAAAACCACAAAGTTGATGCCACTTGTTAAGACAATATGTTAAAACAAATAAATCACACCTGAAGGTCAAATGCAGGGAATGGTTATACCCTATAACTAATCAGTGCTTCCCACTGGTCCCCAAAATATTATGATTGTTCTAATGAAAAGACTTAGCTTAAACTGCATCTCCTGCCAGGATATTCCTTAATATAATACCAGAAGTTAATAACAACAGGAGTAGATATTGATGGGGATTTTTTTATCATCACTTAATTGCATAATTATTGTATAATCCTCATCACTCTCCATTTTAAACAATTCTCATGACCCAACACACCTCATAGCTCTTTTCAGCCCTTAACTACTTGTCCCTAGTATTTGTGTGGTACTAGTACGGTATTCCTATTCATTATAGTGTCTAGTATGCAATAGGTAGATTTTTACCACATACCCCATTCTGTTGTCACCTCTCTGTACTAGTGTCATACCTTAGAAGTATCTCAAGCAAGCTCCCATTTATACTCATGGTGCTTTTACTTAGGGTTTATCAGCTGCCAGAACTGGTGCCAGGTGCTTTCATATTCTATCTCATTTGGTCCCCACAACTTAGCCCATGACACAGAAAATTTCTTTTTTATTCCCTGCTTTATATGGACAAGAAAATGAGGCCCAGGGAAATCAAAAAACTTATCGCTAGTCTCAGTTTAGTAATTAATAGAAGTAGAATTTGAACCTATGTCTGGTTGACTCCAAATTACTCTGAAACTTACTCTTAGGTCCCATCTTCAACTTACTGAGCTCTCTCTAAGCACTCAGATTATACACCCTCTTCTCTAAATTTCAGTACTGTTTTCTGTCTCTGTCACTCACTAAATATTCTGAATTTTAACTTCTGTATCTTGCCTTCTCAGATAGATTTTTCTGTTTCTGAAAGTCAATGTGCATGTTATAAACAGCAATATTAAAACCTGTTTGTGATTTTCAAAAATATCACATATCTTCTCTTTTAGGATTAATTTTTTGTTATAGTATGTTAAATATATTTATAAGGATTTATATTTAATTATCTGTTCATATGGTAATCATTTACCAATAATTATTGATTTTTAATCCTATGATTAAATTTTCTTGTACATAAACAGGACTTTTACACCACAATTTTCCCTTTCTGGAGTTCTTTTCATTCATCTATTGGTTGTCTGGTCTATGTCCAAAGTTCAGAAGGCAATCTGCTAAGAAAGGCTTTGTCTTTCACATTTCTTTTCTTCCATGTATTCCAGTCTCTTCTCCAAGAATATAAAGTATTTATAAACTAAATTTTTTGTTCTTATCTAATAACCTCTCCCTTACTATTTTTATCTCTTTCTTATCTATGTAATTTGAAAAAGATTTTCAAGCTTATCCCCCTCTGATTTTCCAATTAGACTTTCTAAAGTGTGGGTCATCCCTTTCTTTTTTCAGATGTTATAATATGGGTGGAATATTCATTTCCTAAAATTTGCTTTTGAATTATACACCACCTAGGTCATCTCAGCCTGCTTTATTACCAATTTGCCTTTCAACTCTCACAGCGTCCCTCACCAGATGCTTCTAAAGCTTTGTTGTTTTGTTAACATTTATTTTAAACATAATTTTTTGTCTCTTGAATGTTATAGTCTTCATTTAATATTGAAAAAAAAATCCATAGGCTTGAAAGCATTGTATTATTTTTCTTTTCAAAAGGTTTATTGATCCTGAACAAGAGGCTTATGTTTCCTGCCCAAAATAGGAGAAACCCTTCATTAAGTGTAGGGACGCCTACAATGTGTTCAGCTATAGAGCTCCCCGGTCCTGTTTACATGACCAGTCCTAGGATCCAGCAGCCAGTGGAGCCTGGGTAGAGCGCTGGCATATAGACCGTCTCAGCAGTGTAGTGTTACCTCTGGATTTGACAGAATTGCAGCTTAGTCTTTCTGATTTTGTTTGATCTGACATTAACTCCAGATAAATGGTCTGACTGTGTGGCATCTCATTCTGGTGACACTAAATGATGGATGAGCATTGAACTTCAATACATCAGGGAGGTTGTTCCAACCAGTACTGTTGGTCGTGGCCGTGCATGCTCTTGGGGCACTCACCCCCAAACATTGATCTGAACTACTCCAAGGGTTTCTATGGGGGAGATGCACATTTATCCAAGTTTTTGGTTTTTGTTTTTTTTTTCCTGGCCTCTAATTTTGATCCGATCAAATTAGTGAATATCGTTGTTATTCTGTCAAATCACTCCTGTTCCAGTTTGCTAATGCTGCCATTATGTAAAATACCAGAAATGGATTGGCCTTTACAAAGGGAGTTTATTTGGTTACAAAGCTATAGTCTTAAGGCTATAAAGTGTCCAAGTTAAGGTATCAACAACAGGGTACCTTCACTGAAGGATGGCCAATGGCATCCAAAAACCTCTGTTAGCTGGGAAGGCACGTGGCTGGCACCTGCTTGTTCCCATGTTGCATTTCAAAATGGCGTTCTCCAAAATGTCAGTGTCAGCTTCCTACGACCTTCTTCAAAATGTGTCTCTCAGCTGCAGCTAGCCGTGAGCTCCTTCTATCTGAGCTTTTATAGGGCTCCAGTGAAATAATCAAGGCCCATGCTGAATGGGTGGGGCCATGCCTCCATGGAAATTATCTAATCAGAGTTATCACTGCAGTTGGGTGGGTCACATCTCCATGGAAACAACCTAATCCAAAGGTTTCAATTTAGTCAACACTAACACATTTGCCCCCACAAGACTGCATTAAAGAATATGGCTTTTGGCAGGACATAATTTATCTAAACTAGCACAACTCCTTTTTCAGTTTCTCCCTGTCTGTCTTATGTATGACAAACATTCTTGTTTTAGTGCATGGTGTGTACCCTTCACAAAGTTCCACAGCTAAAGAGATTTTCTGCTTTATATTTCTTTGTTTTAGGAATTGGTAAGATGGCATCAGATTTTAGTTTTACTTGGGAATCCCATGGATATGGTATTGAGAGGGCATAGTAAAAGATCTGGTAATCTAGGTAAGCAGTTCATGTAACCTTCATAAAGGAAGTTTAGTATAGAGAGAAAGAGTAATTCAATAGACATATGAAGCATGGAAACGGGCTGTTTTGCAGGGAACAATCTGTGGAGATCCCATCAGGGTGGAAAGCAAATAATCAGCAACAGGAAAATTTGTAAGCAGGTAACAGAGTCTTAGAGAGAGGGCTAATATACAAAGTCAGGATTCAAGACTGAAGTTAAGAGACCTGGAGACTGGTTAGATCTAAGCAAAGTAGCTTAAAATTGGGATCTAGTTACCACTAAGTTACAGAGTACAGGTCATGGCACGGCAATTTTCCAGAATAGAACTAACAAAGACTTATTATAGAATATTGACGTAAAGGACCTTGATTCTTTTCAAGTAGGGTCATGATGACACAGTTTGTGTAGGGAAAGAGAATAATTTAGCTTGGGGAGAGAAGTGATATCGAAGCAGATACTGGTATTTTGCTGTAATATTATTTCCTGTGATACTGGGGACTATGTGGTAAGAATCATAAACAATTCGCTGAGGAATAATACGTTAAAAAGAAATGAACTTTTCTTGGTTTATCCAATAATTCATCTCTCATTTCCCAAATGCTATATAACACTAATATATAATTTGTGTTCCTTAAAAATGCAGTTCTTCAGTGTTCAAAGCATTGCTTTTAGCACCTATATTACACACATTGAAACTACCCTTAAATTACATTATGGAAATATCCTCTCTCACATAGTGAAATTGAGTTGGCTATTCAACATGAGCATACTTTTTTTCACATTCCATCAATATGCACATTTCAATAATATGTTTTACAAATTTTTAAGCTTTCTATATATTTTTATTCATTTAATAAGTAATTTGGGGGTGCTGTTTCAATGTACATTCTGTGAAGTTATATTTTCAACTATAAAATAATGAGAAATTTGATTTCCAGCTTCATAAAGGCAACAATGTATTTGAAGACAAAAAATATGTACAAAGAATTCACATTTTATAGATTGGCTTGAGAAGTTTGGTAATATAAATATATATAAAAAATTGCTTAACCACAAATAAAAGGTAAAATAAACCACCAACAGCATTATTGATAGAGAGTTTAAAAGGCTCAAAACTCTTGTGATATAGAATATATAGCACTGATCATCATAAAAGTGAAGCTTCCTCAGTTGGTAAAAATTAGATGAAGGTATGTACAGTGCAACATATTAATCAGTAACTTAAAAATTTATTGACTCTTTTACAGAAATCTCAGAGTACAGAAATAACTGTTATGTCTGGTTTAACATTAATTTAATCTTTCTATTCCTTAAATATCAGAATCATAATCCCATCAAATACACTCACTCCCTCATGATATTTTAATTCTCAGAGTAGCACAGATTTTTATGTCAACATTTGTAACCAGATACACAGGTGGAATTAAAATAAGTACTTTATAAATTATACATTGCAGCAATCTGGATGATTCTTTAAGTTGCCGATGATTAATTGTCAGTATACTAAATGAAGTAAAATAATTTTGAACAATTTTCTTCTATTTAAATTTAACATTTTACCATTCTTCACACACACAGACACACACACAAATGACAACTATACCTAAGACCTTCTGTTTTATTGAGTTGAACGCACGTTGCAACAGAAGAGAATAATATTCCTAAAACATAGATTTCATCCAGCCATTCTCTTGATTAAAAATATTCAGTGGTCACCTCCCTCACAAAAGCTCAACCTAAAGCTGCGCATTGGGAGTCATGAGGACCTAAGAGGTCATCTTGTCTGAGAGCCACCTTAACGTAGACGTCACCTCTAGGTTTTATTAATGCAAGAGTGAAGTCAGTTGGAATAATTTGCATGTGGGTGGTGATGAAGGCTCTGATCATAAGTCTGGCAGGGGTCTAGCCAATCTCTGTCCACAGACAACCAGCATCTGGTATTGGAATCACGCCTCCCTACTACAGCAGAAAGGATTTGGTGGGTTTTGAGTCAGACAGAACTGAAGCTTACATACTAAGTCAGAGGCTGGATATAGGCACACATACTAAACCCTTTTCCATCTCTACCTGGGCACACAGCTGTACTGCATTTCTCAGTCTCGCTGGCAGTTGAATGTGACTATGAGACTGATTTAAAATCTATGTGAGCGTAAATGATGTGTAGTGATTTTAGGTCTTAAAAAATACCCCAGCCTAATCTGCTGCATTGCCGCCTTCTTACCCAATTCTTTGGTTGAATGCAAAGGACCCTGAGACCACAGAGGAGGGAAATGTTACAAGAAAAAAAAACGAGCTTGGGTTTCAAGATCACCTTGTGAGAAGCTTCCTGGCAATTAAGAACATCTTTTTGTGGATTTTGGGTAAGAAATATAACAATCGTTGTGTTTGGTCTAGTAGCTAGGGTCAGCGTCATTAATACCGATTTAAAATGTTAATATAGCATCTGCATGTGCTTTTTATAAATTAAATAAAATAGGCTATGTAAAATGTACAAGCCCTATGTATGCCAAGACAAAGACTAATAATACTCAATCTCATGCTTTACATCTCTCTACTGTTTGCACCCAGAATTTCAACCTTTTGGCCCCATTTCAACATTCAGGGTAATGTAAAGTGAGTTTAATTTATTTTTGATATTAAAACATTTTAAATATTTACAAAGTCAACATGTTATTTTCTTCTCAATTTCACATTACATATCATTCATTTCTTAACCTTTACTCATATAATATTATGGTCAGCCTGGTATTCTACATGGACATATTATTCAATGCAACAAGCATTTGTTGGGCATCAACCCTGTGGCTTTGAAACAGAAATAAAACCATGTTCCTGAAAGTATAGTACAAGATACAGGCAATATAAACAGATACTATATTAGAACTAAATGTACTATATTAAATATGTATTTCAGTTGGCTAATATTATATCCAGAATTATTGCAATTTTCCAGATATAGTCTGACCATGTAGAGTGTGGTCAAGCTATCATTTCCCTTGGGACATTGTATTTATAGTGTTCACTCTGTCATTCAATAAATATTCTATGAGTATTGGCTATGTGCTAGACATTGGGTACCTATTTAGAATAAATATATACTTCCCTGCTTCATGGAGCTCATTGAATAATGAAGAAATTATTGAGCAAATAAAACAACCTAAGGAATGCCAATAGATTTTTGACAAATATTTTATACCCCCGCACTTTTCTTCTTTTAATGTGTCTCCTCTGGCTTTAAAATAATTATTTATTAATAATTTTAATTTTAGGCTAATATTTTTATAACTCTAAGCACCACCAATCTGTAGTATCTATAAGCTTCAGCTACTCCAGCACAATCGAAGTTTACTACCATTGCAATTTCCCCCTTATAGAGAATTTGCCTTGTCAAGTGATTAGTATTATGAAAATAATAAAAAGGAAAGATTTAGCTGCAATAGGTTTTAATAAATAATTGACATGATTTGGAAGTAATAGGATGACTGTTGATATTATTAATGCAAACAGTGAAATCAGAGGGAATAATTGACATTTGGGTAGTGATAAAGACTCTGATATTTAGAAATGCTGATTCAGGGGTCTGAATTAGGCAACCTGAAGGGAGCAGTTAGAAGGCAACTCCAAAATATGGTTCTGAAGTTGATGAAGGCTGATAATTGAAGTACTGAAGTGAATGATATATCAAGAAAAACTATAGAAAAGGGGGATTGATGAGGACAAAACAAAACAAAACAAAAAAAACCCTCATCCAAATAAGTAAGTAAATTTGGGAATGGCAAGAAGAATTTCCCAGTTTTTGTCATTTTCTAACTTTTTGGGATACACATAGGGGTCCTGGGTAGAGATGTGCTTTTAATCAACTATATCACACATGAAGCAAAATTTAACTATTTGGTTGTTGAACGTCTAAGAATAAGTAAAGTATTTTAGTCAGAGTTAAGTCAGGAAAACAAATCTATTCTCAGTATATAAAGAAGAAAATGATTTAATATAGGCATTAAGTGCTTACAAGACTAAAGTGTTGAAGGAAAGAATGTCATGGAAGGTCTCCACTAGCTCTGCAGTAACTTGCCCCTAATAGTCATAGCTGGTTGTATTAACAAGACAGGTTGATGCAAAATTTTTATCTGCTTAAACCCCACACATCCGCCTTCTACTGCCTTGTTAAGTAGTCTTCCAAATCTTATATAAGCTGTTCTCATTGGTGAAATCAATGCTGGCAAGGGATTTGGAAAAATATGATTCTCAGGCTTTAACTCCTGGGTTTACAGCAAGAACTGAATGTCAACAGGAGGTCTGGCACAGCAGCCTAAGAGTTAGCTGGCTATTGAAGGTTGAACCTAAAAAGGAGAATGTAGTTTAAAATGGTCTAATTCTCCCAAGTACAAGTTGAAGAACTCAATACCATCTGTTTCCCAGTAACAATCATGCTTAGTGTGGGACCAGCACAGAAATCTCTAAAGTTCAATTTCATAATGAGAAATTTACTGAATTGATTGTGAAGAAAGATGCAATAAAAATAGGATTTTTTAGTGATTATTACTTTAATGTTGTAGCTCACTAGATTGTCTGTTCCTTGAAGAAAGAACTTCTCTGTTTATGTTTCAATCACAAGTTCACTTATACATAAAGGAGAATAATAAAAGATGGATATTAAGGTAAGGTTTCAATCATGTTATTTATCTTGATGACATGACTTTTCCTTCTCCACAGATATTCCTTAATATAAAGAAAAAAATATTCTAGAAAAGTGTCTCTAACCCTGTTTTTAAGTGCAATACTTTTGAGAATCTGTTAAGTTATAAATTGTTCTTTTAAAGAGTTGAAATGCAGATGTAAACACATACATAACAAATAAAAACTTGTCTATGTAACCAAAGCTAAAAGGTCACTATGTAGAATCAGAGTATACAGCTTTAAAAAATATGATCAAAATCTTTAATTTTCAACTCCTACTTTTAAACATTTTCAAATATTGACAAGTTTTATGTAATTAGTAACAATAAACTCTTCTAGTTGAAGAAATCATAAATCTGGAGAAATTACCATCAACTGAAAAGGATTCCCTTTGCATTATTGTTTTTATTTGTGCAAAACTATTTCTGACATCATATTTCAGATATAAAAGATCTTTTAATATGACAGTTTCTTTTTGAAAAGCAAAAGCTAATTTGGTAACATTAAGAATTAGCCTTTATATATTTGAACATGCAATTTTGTATTTAAATTTGCTTAATACAGGCAATAACTATACCCTATAAAATTCTACAAATGTTCTACATGATATACTTAAACTGTGACCTGACAAAGTAATTAAAATTTAAGCAAATCTATCCATAACATTTTTATTCAGAGCATATTATTAACAACAATTACATACACCAATAGCACAATGAAAACTTGAGGTCAAATTAACCCAGAGTACTGTGAGATACTAAAATGATTATTGAATCGTCAGAGAAAAACGGATGGGGTTTCAGTATAGTTTTTATATATACTACATCTCATTTTAATGTAAATCATTTGAAAAAAACCCAGAATATTATATTTATTCACAAAACCACTTGAATCAGAAATCTCAATTTAAATTCAATTTGAATTTCAGTAGGGCTGTCCATCAATAGGGGATCTATTAAATAAAGTACATGATACGCCTTTCATTAATTACAATAAATAATGGTAATAGCAACAAGAAACATTTGAGTGTTTACTTTGTGGAACAATGTTTTCTTAGTGCTTTATTTGTATTAGCTCAATAAATAATAAAATAATATGATTTCATAATGTAATACACTCTATTTTATAACCACAATGAAGACACTGTCTAAAGAAAAAGTAACTGAAAATTAAGTCTTGGTTAAAGATTAGGTAACCTTAAATAGATATTTTGTAGCAACTCGATATGGCTAACGGGATACTCATTTCATGCAAGTGGATTTCCTATTACTTTGACTTGTATGCAGAAGAGATGTACTGAGACAATTTTGTTAAATATTTTAACTGTTTACTATAAATAATCAATTGCATATTCATTTAGTTATAATAGAAGAAAATTATTATTTGTAATAACAGAAGAAAATTATTTGTAATATACTCTTTATAAACATTAACTATATGTCGTACAATCTAAAGCTGATAAAGAGTGACTATATGCCTGCCATATTCCTCAATTTTTCCAATTTACAAATGCCTAAATAGTTCTAGCTTACTCAGGATCCACTAGATCAAATCCTGATTCCTATTGCAAACAGAAACCATTTGAAAATATAATTATGGTCTCAAAGTAAGAATTCTGGAATTTAATTTTTACATAGATTCCTACTTTGGTATGACATTACCTGTACAAAAAAGAGTTTATGTTAAAAGTCATTTTATATCTTTCCATATTATCCCTCTTTCACTTCCATAATTATCCCTATGAAATGTTCTCCTTTGCCACATATCTAAGCATCCCCAAGGGATTTATTCTAATGATCTTCATGTGCAACCCTGAACCTATGTAACACCTTACATCTTATAAATAGTCAAACCTTTGTAGGTTCAGAGACAACAAATCAATGCATGATAAATAACACTGTTCCACTTTTGTCTTTAAAAAAAAATGGGAGATTCAAGTGTTTCTCATTATTATTACTACTAGCAAGAAAAAAAGAAAATTGTCTGCCTTTGAAAGGAGATGTTGGTTTGTCTTCTTGACAAAGTGTAAGCACATCTAAAGAAGACTTCCCCTGCATTTTTAGCAACATTTTTCATAAGACTCTTATTGGACCCCTTTAAAAATATATATAAGTAAAAACTATTTAAATGTGTTCTTTATAATGAATGTTTAAATCATCCTTCAATAAGTCTACAAAGAGTTATTTAAGTAGAAAGTATACTAGGTACAACAGGAGATACAAGGTTAAGAGAAACATCGTTCCTGTTAGCATATTGTGCTTGAATTAGTAGGAGAGACAGATAGGCATGTGAATAAATATATTACAAGATATTGTGTATGTACAGTGATAAGAGGAACAACACAAGAAAAGTTAGATATTAGTTATATTGTCTCCATGGAGGTAATTGGTGGTGGCTAGGGGATGCCAGAAAGAATATAAAAGAGAAGAGAAATTGTGGATGCAATGGCATTTAAACCAGGCCTCAGTAGATGTGCAGAATTACAGTAAATCTAAGTGGATCACTAGAGCAGTCCATGTTGACTTAATATCATGGGCAAGCCTGAATACTCTAATATATATAATTTGGTTAGAGACTAGAGATGGAAGCATATAAAGGTGAAGGTCGGATATCAAATTTGCTAGTTCTAGCTATGGAGAGTCTTGAATGCAAAGAGAAAGTATTCATAATGAATTTGGTAAGTGTCCTAGTTTGCTAATGCTGCTGGAATGGAAAACACCAGAGATGGATTGGCTTTTATAAAAGGGGGTTTATTTGGTTATACAGTTACAGTCTTAAGGCCATAAAGTGTCCAAGGTAACACATCAGCGATCGGCCAATGGTGTCTGGAAAACCTCTGTTAGCTGGGAGGGCACGTGACTGGTGTCTGCTCCGAAGTTCTGGTTTCAAAATGGCTTTCTCTCAGGACGTTCCTCTCTAGGCTGCAGTTCCTCAAAAATGTCACTCTTATTTGCACTTAGGGTATTTGTCCTCTCTTAGCTTCTCCGGAGCAAGAGTCTGCTTTCAATGGCATCTTCAAACTGCCTCTCATCTGCAGCTCCTGTGCTTTCTTCAAAGTGTCCCTCTTGGCTGTAGCACCCCTTCAAAATGTCACTCACAGCTGCACTGCGTTCCCTCTGACCGTCAGCTCATTTATATGGTTCCACCAATCGAGGCCCACCCTGAATGGGTGGGGCCATGACTCCATGGAAATGTCTAATCAGAGTTATCACCTACAGTTGGGTGGGGTGAATTTCCATGCAAACAACCTAATTCAAACATTCCAACTTAATCCCCACTAATCTGTCTGCCCCACAAGATTGCATCAAAGAATATGGCTTATTCTGGGGGACATAATACATTCAAACCAGCACAGTAAGTAATTATTTACTTAATTTAATATTTTAGAGCAGAAAATCTGACCAGTGAAAGATCAGAAGTCTACTGGAATTTGTAAGATTGATGTTAAAAGATTATTTCTATAATTAAGTTAAGAAGAAATGCAACCAGTTGTGTCACAAGCAGTGAAGATGGAATGGTTATAACAGGTGCCAGATAACTGTGAGTATAAGTTGAGCACTTTGTTGTAGGTAATTTCCAAGAAACATATTCAGAAAACAAACATGTTAAAGAAAATTAGATATTATAGGAAAGGCCAGTTAAGGAAATTATGTGAATGAAATGTTTTGTTTCTTTGTGTTTGCTTTTCAGATGCTTATTTTACAGTATGATAAAGCTTCAATGTACCATAAAAATGTAAACATGAAAGTGGTTTTGGCTTAACTATAAACTAACATACCAAAAAAAAAAAAAAAAAAAATCAAGAACCTCTTTATGTGGTACTTCTCCCAGTAATATGTCAAAAAGACAACCTACCCACACAAGTACTGTGCCTATAAAAGGCAGTGAGGAAAAAGTTCTCATCAAGAAAGCTTTTTCTTCCCCCTCTAGCAATATTAATTATGTTGTCGGCCAGAGCCCAAAGAATGAGATAGACAGAGGCAATCTGATTCTCATCTTGTTTAAACTTGTCAGTTTCAAAATGAAGTTGAGGGTTTGTCAGGGAAAATAGAGAAGGTCTCCTTCCTCATTTAGAAATAAATGGGAAGTTCAACACCTGAATTTTTTAAAAAAGCAGGGCCACTCTCCAGAACACACTCATCTCTTTTTAAACGCATTGCTAATTCAGCCCCTCACAAGACAGCCAAAGGCTGCAAATGATGTTTTCTGTGAGAAGACACTCCCATCTTGAGCACTGCAATACATCAACTGCTGTGTCTTTGACCCTGTGCTTGAGAGAAAACGTATCTCTAAAGTGCTTGGATGCTGCCAAGACTTAAATACAAATTTTGAAGGTGACCTTTGGCTTCAGCTCAGGGTTCTTACTTCCTAGCTCCATTGCTTCATGTGGTTTGCTAGCTAACCCCAAGGAGAAGCTAATTTGTTAGTTTTGTTAGGAGAAGCCTCTATTTGTTAGTACTCTTACTCTTTTGTTCTGTTATACGTAGTATAGGAGAGATGGGGTGGGGGCAAGCAGGGGCAAGCCCCAGGAAGGGACAAAGCTAGATGGAGTATGAATAAGTAGATGATCCAGTGAAGGAAGGATTCAGAGTATGAGAAATAGATAATGAAGTGAAGAGGCTGAGAGGGCAAGAGGTATGTAACTTGCCCCAGGAATCAAGACTTTGAATGTGCTACATAGTGGAAGGAGTTTAAATACAGACCCTGCTCAGTGAAAGATTTTTTTCTTTCCTCCAAGTTGTGGACTTTCTCCTGCTTTGAGTTGTGGATCCACGGCTTTTCCCACATAAAGCCTTTTATGTAATCAAGTGTTAAAGACTATGCATAGAATGAAAAGAAAAGGTCTTTTAAAAAAAAAAATCTCACTTCTGTATTAGACTTTTTTTTTTTTTTATCCCAAAGAAAGTAAATAGCTTCAAATAATCACTTATTAAAATTAGCTGGGACAATGCTCTAAAAAAAAAAACCCAGGGCATGAATGAGTTCCCAAATTCCACCTTTCATTCCACATCCACACTTCCTGATTAAGTATACTTTAGTGTGTTCTTAAATAAATTGGTTTAAATGACGATTTTTTTAACATACTAATAAACAAGTAAGTATTGACATTTTGGGGGGAAAAAGAGCAACTTATCACTTGAAGCAAGATATGCAGTTTGTTTATTTCACCAACTCTCTGGCTACAGCTTTGTTGTGACACTCCAGTGCAACTCAAAGGTGTTATCACTTCCTAAATTCAGGTTAGGGTACATGGGCCAGGAGATAACAACTTCTCCATTATCTTCTTCATAACCTGAAGGTCAGTTAACTGAAAGGTCAGTTAACGATGAAAAGCGGACAAAAAAATAAATAAATAAATAAATAACAAAAACAAGACCAACAAAAAAGTCTCATTGCCAGTTTTTAAAAATAACTGCTCCTGATAAGTAACAAAGCATCCTGATTTTTAAAAAAAGAAAGTGCATTTGCCAATTTTTCTAATCTCTTTGAAGTTTTTCACTAGTTCTAAATTAAATCTTTTTTGCCCTTGTCTCTTTATCCATCAGAAAATCCAAAGGGTATTTGGATTCAGACATCCATTGCACCAAAGAACTTTCATTACACTGCACAAACAAGCACTTTTATTGAACAGGAAACCAATTACTTAACCTAGCTTCAGGTTTCATTCTACCCCGCGGCGTCCACCCTGACAGCAGCCTACTAATCTCTTCTGATGGACGTTGCTACATATCAGTTCTGATACACAGAGATGATTCCTAACCTTCTTGTTGAGAACCATTGATTAAATAAACTGAGATGCCCATCTCAGCTTCCTTGGACCAATGAATAACAATGAGAAACAGTGCAAGCAGATATGGACTCTTTCTTCTCTGTCTTAGACATGTGCTGAGAAGAAAGAAAGGGGAACCTGAACCTGCACTGAGAAAATGACCAGCATTCACCAAAGTACTGAACTGGAATTGCGTAAAGTTCTTTCCAATGTGTTTCTGCTCTTCAAGTTATTGCCATACACTCCACATTTTGCTAGAAGAGAAGAAAAGCAATTCCCTAAAGTTCTTATCTTTGTTACTGCCATTTCTTTGCAGATTTATTGATAAATATGTTGCCATTTTGACCTTTATGTCAGTGATTCTCCATATCAACTGTTTATTAGAATAACTCAGAAACCTTTAAAGAAATTCAAACCCAATCCCTAGAGATTCTGATTTAATTAATCAGGACTGAGGCATAGGCAATATTATCTTCTCTAGATGATTGCAATATACAGCTAAGGTTGAGTTGCACTGTTTTGCATCAATGGCAACAAACAACTTTGTTAATTCTAACAGAGTAATCCAGCCTCGTATCTATTCAGGAATATCTTAGAGAAAAGCCTTTGGAAAGTTACATTGATGGACACATTATTACCTCACAAGAAAGTTTACTTGGGTTAGTTTCCTGTTTAACACTGAATACTTAGAAAAGGTCCCCAAGGCACTCCATGTATAAGACTGCTCATGACAGTACTGTTAATAAATTAGCAAAATAAACTCAATAATTTTAATGTCCGCAAGTAAGGAATTGGGTAAATGAATTAAGATTTATTCACTGAGTGGACTATTTTATTTTTATAAAAAGGAGAAATATATATTATATATACATTTAAAGAAGAAAGGTTCAAGAGTTTGTACGGAGAATACAGGTAAAACATTTTAAGTTCATATATGTACATTCATATGCATAGCATCTTTTTGAAGAATAATGTGATTAGTGGTTTCTTATGGGGAATAGGCTAAAAAGGTAAGGTTAGGCTTTTATTTTTAGTTTTATGCCTTTCTTAATGCTTTCTATTTTCTAATGATTCGTATGAATTACTTTTATGTATTTCAGTTATAGGAATTGAAGTTATTTGGATGTCATGTTTCCTTTTTTAAAGTTTTAAGTATCTTTTCAGTATTGATAGAAAATCTACTCCCCACTCTTTTGCTTGTACTACATGTGGAACAACACAGAATGAATTTAATTCCTCTTTTCCTTGATGGTTCTTCAACTGTTTGAAAGCACACAATAATGTATTCCCTTGGTGAAAACTCCATTCTTCAATTATTCATATTCCTTTAAAGAATATGTACCATGTGGCTAGAATTAAAGGGCATGGGAATAATTTCAAGATCCTGCCATTAAGAAGCTTAAGTTCTAATCAGGGAGAGAAATAAGATATCAAAAGTAGAAAATGGAAGTTTCTCTAAAGGGTTGTTTATGAACAGAAGTTAATGATGGAGAGGAGCCCTTAACGTGTTGGTAGTAATTGAGAGAAGAGGGAAGTTGGTCAACTGGCACAGAAAAAATTCATCAAAATTCACTTTTCAAGATCACAAAGCATTTTCACGCATTATTTTATTTTGATCTTATAACAATACCATGTATCATTACCCCCATTTTATAGGTGAGTAAATGGAAGCCAGTGGTATCATTGCTTTAAGATCTGTTTCTTCTCTGAAATTGCTCCAGTTAATCAGTGCTGCTCTAAAATAGCCTTGTTAAGAACTAAGATATTTTCTAAGTGTGGTCTGATGGTTGCAGAGGCAAATGGCACTACTGAGTCCACAGATGTTGACACTAATATCTCTCACAATTTGGCCCAGAGTGGAGACAGTGGGGAAAAAGTCTGAGAAGGAGTGAGGTTCATAGAAGGAGCAAATAGCTAAGCCTGCCTGGAAGTTTCAAGGAAGCCTTCAGAGGGAAGGCAGAGTTGGCTTGACCTGAGTTTTGAAAGGCAAAGAAGGGCATTTCAGGGAGATAAACAATGGGGGATAGAAAAGGGGCGGCACAATCTGAAATACTGCATATTGTGGAGAATTTCAGGATAAGAATTTGTATATGACTCTGATGGTTAGGTTCCTGTGACAACTTGGCCAGGTAATGGTACCCAGGTGTCTGGTCAAGCAAGCACTGGCCTAAACATTACTGCAAGGACATTTGTGTCTGGTTAATAAACCAGAAGGCCGGCTTATTTGTTTATCCCCCCAAAAACCTTTCTTTGCCTTTCAAAGCTCAGCTCGAGCCAACAACACCTTCCCTCTGAAGGCTTATTAAATCATCAATTAATTGCATCTGTGGCTGATTACATCAAGAAAGGCATAACTTTTGCAACAAGATAATTCAATCAGCTGGATTTAACCCTATCAGTTGAAGACTTTTAAGGGAGAGGAGAGAGAACTTGCATTTCTTTTTCAGCCAGCCAGCCTCTCCCTGGGATGTTCATTAAAGACCTGCATCAGAGTTGCCAGCTCCTGCCTGCCCTATGAAATTGGACCCATGCGTCCTGCCCTATGGGATTGGACACATGCATCCCCACAGTTGCATGAAACACTTTTATATAATCTCATATTTACAGATATCTCCTATTGGTTCTGTTTCCCTAGAGAACCCTAACTAATACAAGACCCTACTGGCAATGGAAATAAAATAAATTTTAAAACTTTATTTTATGTTCTGGAAACACTTGTGTATCTGCAAAAAGTAAAATAATAATAATAAATAATAAAAAAAAGACTAGAAGCATATAGTAGAGACTCTCTGCTAAAATGAAATGTCCACATAAATATCTGTGGCTTTTAAGTTGAAATGACAGTTTATTACTTTTGTAATTTTTATTCCCTTTCAGACACATAAGTATACACTTTTGCAAGAAATGATTTTCTTTTTCATTGACGTACCATGTGTAAGAGTCAACAGGTACCTAATGTGACTGCTTGTGGTTAGAATCACTTTCAAATTTGTTTTGGCATATTTTGATCAGAGTATTCTAAGTCAGTTAACAAAAGAGTATGGCATACTTCTATTAGAGGTTATTTTCTGGGGGTTGTTTACTACTATCTCTTTGCTTCCAATTTCTTGTCAAATGAAAGGCCATACCTCAGCTTTTCCTGAACAATTTTGAGGTTTAGCTTCGACCTTACTGAAGTCTATCGCATCCTCTAAAATTGGGATCTCAATTGGGAACAACAGGAATCCATGATCAGAAAAAATATACACATAGCAATGTGGATGAGAGGATATTTTTCCCCCTTAGGTTTAATATTCATAAAGATACCCTACCGGTTTGTTCTGATGTGAGACTATTCCTCAAAAGATACTAAACTTAGGATTGTAAACAATAGTCTGTTCTCTGAAATGCTTATAAAATCTTATTTTTCTCTGAGACTGTAAAAAAGATACAAGATAACTTCAGACAATAATAGAACAAAGGTATTTATTTTATATTTGGAATATGAGACCGAAATGTTTTTGTGGAATTCAGTGTTAGGGATTGCACTGATTATTCTTATTTTATAGAAGTATAATTTATAACATCACTACATAGATTAATTATGATTGTTTCATGTTTTATTGTAAATTTCCTCAGCTAATAAAGCCATATATAATGAAGCTGGCAGATGAGATCAATTTCTAGAGTTTTCAAGGTCAAAATGTCAATTAAAATTGTGAACTATTTCTTTATTACTGGGGAAAAAATGAACAAGCTGAGCTACAAGAGATTGCAAGTCTGTGATATCAAACATCTGTATTGAATTATGACAGCCTGAAGTTCTCTATTTTGTGAAGTGATTTAGAGAGGCAAATTACTTTTTCACTAATTTGACAAAGATGAAAACTTTCTAAAACTGCATAACATAATATGGGTTAAAGATCGCTGTATCATATAAATCAGGGAGCTATGATTCATGTATTGAGCCGAATTCTCCAAGTATATAAGTTTCCTGTATTATTTAGGAGCAGCATGAAATTGTTTCATTCATTCATCCATTTGTTGGGCAGGAATTTATAATTTACTGAATATGCTCCCTGCACAAGGCTCTTTGTTAGTCAACTGGAATATAAAACAAAAGAAGTGGGTGGTCTTCACTCTTGCATAACTTATATAGAAAAATATTAAGCAACCAAGTACACAATTAGTTGCTAATTACAGTTGTCATAAGTGCTACAAAGGGAAGCCCTGCATGCTATGACAGCACTACAATTACTGTGGCAAACGTGAAACAAAAATTGATCTGCACATTCTCAGAGTAAATTTAAAGGATTTAGTTTATTACTTAAATATAATTGAAGAAGAGTTTATTGAGCACCTATTACATGTCTATTATTCTGTGGATGACCAGGATATAAGGAAATAATACGATGTAATCTGGGAAACAGACATATGCACAACAAATTATAAGAGGTATGGAAACACTAATAAACATAGGCTTCCCTCTGGGATTGAAAAAGAAGACTTTAGAGATGCAACCAATTAATTCATTTATTCAAAAGTTCTTAATGAACATCTGCTATATTCCCAACACTGTACTCAGTGCTGGGATTTTGTCAGTAAAACACAAGCTGTGTTCTTAAAGGACTCATAGTCTAGAACAGTGGTTCTTAACTAGGGACAACTTTGCCCCTCAGGGGACATTTGGCAATATCTGCAGACATTTTTGGCTGTCACACTGTGGGGACTGAAGGGGATGGTTAAAGGCCTACAATGCGAAGGGCAGCCCTCACCACCATCAGCATCCCACCCTCCCGCAACAAAGAATTATCTGGTCCAAAATGTCAAGTGTCAAAATTGAGAAACCCTGTCAGAGAGCAATAGAGAAATAGAACAAAAAAAAAAAAAAAAAAAATCAATTGCAATGCAGGATAACTCATATTGAAATGGGGCTGTGTTTTAAAAGCCTAATTCCAACAGGAAAGTAGAGGATGGACTGTGATGTGTTATGGAGAGAGGGAAGATCATCTGAAATGCTGTTGTAGATTATGGTGAGATCCTAGAAGTGTCTGGATTCAAGCTATCAAAATTTAAATAGTGAGGCTAATAAAAAATGGATATGGGATAATTACATGGAGCTTTGAATAGGAAGTGAGACTTGGTAGGTTTATACAGTTTAGTGTGAAATAGTGACACATCCCAAAATAATTTGGGCAGAGAATAAAAATATATATGCAGGGCCCCCCTGAGGCACCAGGGGAAGATGTGGAAGTGTCAGACTTCCTCACCTGCACTGTTGCTGAAGTTCTCACACACATTGTGGACTGGTGGTTTGGTGTGCCGAGCCGTCTATCTTGGGGCTTGCCCTTATGGAACTCATTACTGCAAAGGAGAGGCTAAAACTGCTTATAATTGTGCCTAAAAGTCTCCCAGAGTGCCTCTTTGTTGCTCAGATGTGGCCTTCTCTCTCTAGCTAACCCGACTCGGCAGGTGAACTCACTGCCCTCCGCCTACATGGGTCCTGACTCCCAGGGGTGTAAATCTCCCTGGCAATGCAGGATATGACTCTCGAGGATGATCTGGACCTGACATCATGAGATTGAGAACATCTTCTTGACCAAAAGGGGGATGCAAAATGAAACAAAATAAAGTGTCAGTGGCTGAGAGATTCCAAATGGAATCAAGAGGTCACTTTGGTGGGCACTCTAATGCACTATAAAGATAACCCTTTTTAGGTTTTATGGTATTGGAATAGCTAGAAGTAAATACCTGAAACTATCAAACTGCAACCCAGTAGCCTTGACTGTGGAAGATGATTGTATAACAATGCAGATTCAAGGGGTGACAGTGTGATTGTGAAAATGTTGCGGATCGCACTCCCTTTATCCAGTATATGGTTGGATGAGTAGAAAAATGGGGACAAAAAATAAATGAAAAATAGGATGGGATGGGGGGGATGATTTAGGTATTCTTTCTTACTTTTATTTTTTATTCTTATTTTTACTTTTTCTGGTATAAGGAAAATGTTAAAAAAAATAGATCAGGGTGATGAATGCACAACTATATAATGTACTATGGGCAGTTGATTGTATACCATGGATGACTGTATGATATGTGACTATATCTCAATAAAACTGAATTTTTAAAAAATGGATATGGGAGAAAATTCAGAGGTAAAATAACCATAGTTTTATTAACCAATTATATGGTAAAAATTGGGGGGGGAAAGAGTTGAAGAAGATGGATAAGTAAATGGTTTCCCTAAGATTCATTAAGTTTAGATGATAGGTTAGATGTTATTAATACTAACAAACACAGGAATAAGGAAGAAGGAGCAAGTTTTGAGGGAAATTAATGATGGTAAGGAAGATAACATTTATATGTTATTATGTGCCAGCCATGTGCTAGTCACAACAAACACTGTATTTGTCACAACTCCTTGGTAGGGAGGTAGTGCTATTTGAAGTAAATACTGTTATCCCCATTTTTAAGATAGGGGAGGTTAAATAAATTGCTCAAGATCACATTGCTTATTAACAGCAAGATCCATATTCCATCCAATGTTTGTCTTATTCTAAAGCCAAGATTTTCAACATCTATGCTCTATGGGATAAGCAAGGTAGAGACTGGAAAATTCAGGTGGGATTTTCAGACTATCCAAGTTCCTCAAAAAAAATTAAAAAAATAAAAAAAATAAACAGAGCCTGGGGCAAAAACTTGTTTGCTACTACTTTATTAGGGAATAGTGCCTGAGAAAGCAAAAGTGAGGAAAATGAGAGTGAGTCATATAGGGATGGCAAATAGTAAATATTAAGTCAAGCACACTTGATTGCTTAATCTCACAGGAGGAACTTTAAAAGGCTGTGTGAACAGTTGTGTTTAAGAATAGCCCATGTAAAAGTGAAAAGAGAATATTCACCAGTTCTGCACACCAATATTCAAAGGTTTACCTCTCCTCTATGTCCTAATTGCTCATGCATGATCATAACGAGTGGCCAAAGTCCCTTGAGACAAATGCAGTTGGAACATACATGAAATAGTGACTAAGAAGTAGCTGATGTACTGGTCTCTACAAATTACCAGCTGTATGATTTTGAGTAAATTACTTCTTCTCCCAGGGTCTTAACTATCTCATCCACAAAATGGAGAAACTCATAATATTACCCCATAGTCTTGTTGTGAGGATTAAATGAGTATACGTATAACATGTACATATGCATGTACGTATGTATGTATCATTTAAAACAGTACCTGATGAAACATAAGCATCAAATGCATTACTTCTCATTAAATCAGTATCATCATCATTGTTGAGAAAGGCAATGGATGAGAATGCCACTGAATGCAAGAACTACCTGGTTCTAACTACCCAGATTCTATCCAGGCGTTGATAGGAGCTCCTTGGTACTCATAGCTGGGGCACCACGTTCACTTGTTGAACATAAACAATCTAACAGAATGCTAACATCTGTCAAAGTTTGTGACCATGATGAATTGAGACAAAAAAAACCATAACAAAAACACTACTTCATAATCATGTCTAAGCACAGACAAAATAAGGTCACCGTGCCAACCACAAAGTGCCCTCTACTGGCTAATATGAAGGACTGCTCTTCTTTACCAATTAGAACTATTATCTTCAGTCTAACATATTCAGCATCAACCTAAAATCTCAATCCTCCTAGATAAGATATATTAAAATATCCAACCATAGGACAGGATGCTTCCTATTAGCATCCAATCCGGAGCCAAACCTTTTTTGCTTGAACCCTCCCCCAAATCACCTAACACAAGCCGAAATCCTACAGTTAGTCCTTTCAAACTTTCTCTTACTGAGATGTTCCACAGCTCCCTGTGGTACGTGTTCTCCCACACCACAAAGAGCAATAAATCCAACTTATCCAATTGCAGGTGTATTCCTGGTGATCTTTGGCTAAAGGATACTGCCATTATCATCATCAACATCATAATCAGCAGCAGCAGTAGCATTATCATCACCATCCTCAGCATCAATCACTTAAAGCTGAAGACATTAGATTAGCTACTTATTTGTGAAATTTTAGCATTTAAGTTTTAATTGAAGCCACAGCAGAAGAAATTACATAAGGAAAAATGTCAAATGGCAGAAGTAATGTCAAATTACCAGGGATTGAACCAGAGAGAACACACAAGCAATGAAGGTACAGGTTCCAAATAAGAAGGATTAATCACTTTGTTCAATGAATAAATAAATGAGAAGTCACATCAGAGAAAAAGAGAGTTCAGTTTATGAAAGGAGAAAGTTTAAGAATTTCATGGTGGTCCCATCTGCCTAATTCGGAAGCATCCAGATGAATAAGGACTAGTGAAAGCCCACCTGATCAAATATGAGGTCGTAGCTGACATTTCAGAGTATTTGAGTAAATGAGTTAATATCAAACAGGTTAAAGCGGGCAAAGTAAGAAGTGGGAGATGAGGAAATCAGACTTTTTTTAAAGTATGAATGTGACTAGAAAGACAGAGATAAGATTTTAACTTGAGGGAAATACAGAGTTGATGGTTATTAATCAAGACATGGAGAAATAAACATTTTAGTCTGCTTAAAGAAAGGGTCTGTGGGGAGGAGGAATTTGCAGATCCACAAAAGTTAAAGGAAACTGAGAATCTAGGTCCTAGATTATGTGTGATGAGGGGAAACCAAGAAAACACGTGGACAGCTCACCCAGAAAAGGAGCAAAAGCATTTGTTTCTCTGAAAATGAGAGGAATGAAATATAGATAGTAGCGTTGATAAATATGAAGATTCTGGGTTAGAGGCTGAGGGGAGGCAATTAAGGAATTTTATGACTATTGATTTCTGTTTCCTTGGTCAAGAAATAAATGAGGCATAGGATGAAAAGGGTTAGGAGCTTGGTAAAATGGGCAGCCACAACAACAACAAAAAAGGAAACTAGATCCAACAAGAAGGAAAGAAGACTATCAGGCTTGTCAAGGATGCAGTTAAGACAGAAGATTCTATTGCCATAATTTTAACAGACCCAAGTAGCATGACTATGTAATGTTTCTCTAGAAAAACTTAGCAGCTGAGATCAGGACAAGCCATCTATAGGATTGATCCCTGTTGACAACAGGAGATTTCCCATGAAAGACAGTTTAAAGGAAAGAAGGGAATGGAAAGTCAGATAAGAGCACAGCTGAAGTTAGTGACTAATGGGTTCAGGCTAGGTAAAGAGAAGGGAAACCAGTCAAAGAATGACCAATTAAGGGGGTGTGCCGGTTTGAGTGTATTGTGTCCCCCAAATGCCATTATCTTTGTAGTCTTGTGTGGGGCAGAAGTTTTGGTGTTGGTTAGATTTGCTTGGAGTGTGCCCCACCCAGCTGTGGGAGATAATTTTGATGAGATGTTCCCATGGAGGCGTGGCCCCACCCATTCGGGGTGGGCCTTGATTGGTGGAGCTATATAAATGAGCTGACTCAAAGAGAGAAAAGAGAGTGCAGCTGGGAGTGATGTTTTGAAGAGGAGCAAGCTTGCTAAAGAGGAACGTCCTGGGAGAAAGCTGTTTTGAGGCCGGAGCTTTGGAGCAGATGCCAGCTGCTTTCCTAGCTAACAGAGGTTTTCCGGAGGCCATTGGCCATCCTCCGGTGAGGGTACCCAATTGCTGATGTGTTACCTTGGATGCTTTGTGGCCTTAAGACTGTAATTGTGTAGTGAAATAAACCCCCGTTTTATAAAAGCCTATCCATCTCTGGTGTTTTGCATTCTGCAGCATTAGCAAACTAGGACAGGGGGACACAAATCCTAAAGATCACAGGGCTGGAATGGAAAGGCCCAGTAGTAGTGTCAGTGAGGGAATCTGAAGGTTGGAAAGATGAAGGGTTTCAGATAAAGAGAATCAGATTTCAGAAACAGAACAGTTGTGAAAGATAAGATGAATCCAAAGGTCTAGAAATTTGGCATTGACACAGAGGGGAGAGAACAGAACCCCAGGGGCCAGTTAAGGTGTTACAAGTTAGCAGAAGACAGGCTTTAAAAAGATTATGAAATATTAGTCATCCAAGTTTCGCTGGGAAAATAGGATTTCTACTTACCATAAAAAATAAAAAGTAAAAAGAAAATCCCTTTAATGTTTCACATTGTATTTCAGTGCATTTACAATACTGTGATGGTAACAATATTATTAAACAAAAGTGAGAATCATTTAAATGGAATTCTTACATGCTGTACACATAGGCATTATCTTATGAAGAAAGTGTCCAATAGGTTTGCTTTTATCTAGAGTGACCACACATATGGGAAGAAGCCTCACACAGCTATTAACGAGTTCTGGTGGTATGATATAACTTTAAAACAGATTCATAAGATTTAAGAAATTATATGTCAAAAGAATGGTATATGATTCTTTAAGGGCTTTTCTCTCTGATTCTTAATAGGGAGAATGGATGGATAAACTTGGGAACTCAGTTAAATTTTTGGTACATAAACTGAAGTTTTATTTAGCCCTATACAAAATCAATATTCTCATTCTTGGTGAAATTTCATTATTCCTCATCATTCTTCCAGAATGGCTGGCATTTACAGGTAATTTGGCAGGGCAGAAAATAAACATATTCATATTTTACTTGATGCAAATAAGACTGCATTCTCCATCTATATTACAAATAAAAAATCATATTTCCAAAGAGAGGTTACTTGATTAGGTCCCTGAGAAAACAGGTGTATGTTAATTCTTAATATGTTATCTCTGCTACTTTGGTAAGCTATTATTTTGAGATTTGCCTTTTTTCTTGTTGCTGATCACTGGGAATAATCAGAACCACTTAGATGAGATGGCAAAGAAATACCTAAAATACCAATAGAATATAAAGGTGAAACTTGTGTTTTCTGGGTAGTCCTACTGTGACATGTAGAATTTTCTTTAAAAAAAAAAAAAAAAAAAAAACACGCGTTTAAGAGGTGCATTAAGCCAAAAAATAGGAGAAGTCAACATTTTGTATCGTTTTTTTCTTCTGCAATTCCCAGGCAATATTATAACTGACTCATCTTGCTTACCTCAATGAGTTTTTAATAAGGTATCAAAAGGTGAACCAATTTCCTCCAGTTTCTCCTGCGAATTGGAGATAATTAAATAAAGGTATAATGCTCATTAACACCTAAGTATATATATTTTTTCGAGACTTCTTTATTTCTAACTAATTTTTCTTGGGCTTAAATGCCATTCTGACACCCTCCATTCTTCATGGGACTGTTTACTTAATTCATTACTGAATATGGATTATTTGCATTTCAAACTTCTGATTTACCTGCACAGCTGACAGACTTGTCATTTATTGTCTTAGATTATACTCTGATTTACATAAAATTTTCACTCTTCTTGAGCTCTTTTGTAAATATCGAGGCTGGACTCTGTGTTCTTTGGTAGTGACCTGGCTTTACTTTTGATTTGGATGTACTGTAGATTTCAGTCCTTACTGTTGTTTCTCATTCTCCACATACTGAAATTGGGATAACTCAAAATGATGAAGATGCCATGGTTGAGTGCCTAGAACTGTATGCAATATAAATGCCACTACTCATATGTAGCTACTGAATACTAGAAATGTGTGGCTAGTCTGAACTGAAGTGCCCTGTAAGTATAAAATACATACCAGATATTGACAGGTTAGTATGAAAAAATAATGTAAGGTATCTCATTAAAATTTTTATTTATTAGATGTTGAAATAACATTTTATGTATTTTTAAAAATAAAACATATTATTAAAATAACTTGACCTATCTCTTTTTACTTTTTTTTTTTTAGAGTGGTTAACAGAATATTTAAAGTTCCATATATGTTTCACATGTGTGGTTCCCATTATAATCCTAATGGACAGTGGTGCCAGAGATGAAAGTTTAAAACTATTATTCTCAACAAACGTTGCATTTTCCATAAAAGCATGTGTGTAGACTGTTATAAAAGTAACATTTTGAAACTCCTGAATCATTAGACACAATGTAGTTTTTAATACCATTGTTATATGGGAGTCTAGGAGAGAGCAAGGTAAAGGCTATTGTGACGCTTAATTATAGTCTCAGGTGTCAACCTTTTGGGTCATTATTAAATGCTAGAAAAAGTGGCGAGAGGGAAACTACTGCCTATCCCACCAATTCTCTTGGGTTTTCCTTATTCTTTTCTCTTTGAAAGTAGCCAAGATTTTGATAGGAGCTGCTTAAAGGCATGGACTGATAAAAGCTCAGTTTTAAAATATTCCAGAGTATAAGACTATAGTCTTTCTACTACTTGTAGTTTAATGTATCATTGTGCAGGAATAGCATATTCAATATGTCTGATGAAGGGTGAAGTTGAAAAGAACCCTCTCAGCTCCTTGAATATCTGGCATTCTTTAGACAATAAAACAGTTCGGCAAAGGCGGAGAGAACAACCACCACTGCTCTCACACATCTACTTTTCTGGTCACTAATGCAGGATGATTCCTCATGTAGCATTTTGGAATTACCCCACTGTCAATGCAGTCAATGTTTCAACACTTCTCGGCTCATGAATAATTCATAGCGGAAGTGCCATATACCAGATTTGTTGGGTCATGTGATTCCAACAGAGCTTTTAAAACTTGATCTACAGACTTATTCTCAAATTTTTTATCATACCTTAGTGGGAGGACAATTACTAGATGGACAGAAAACCTCAAAATAGTTAACTGATACTGCAAAGTGCTCCATAAAGTTTAAGTGCAACACAGAATGATTTCTCTAATTCTCTAAATGTAATGAGCAACCTTGGGATTCATGTTTAAATCCCACTGCTGTTTAAAATAGCAATGTTTCTAAAGCACGGTCATGGTAATTTTTAACCATGATGGCATTTGTCAATTTTCTCTTTTCCTCATATGTGCCTCTCTTTTTACTTTCTTTCAATCATCATTATTATTCTTTAAAAGTAATTAAATAATACATATCCATAGTAACAAATGGCAAAACAAGGTGAAATTATTTTCTTTTGATTGTATAATATTCTTAATATCAGATCTAGAAAAAGGACCTTAGAAATCTAGAACTTCCAGTCATCTAGCCTTCAAGCCGTCACGTATATCAAGGAGGAATTAACACCCCCAAAGCCAATTTCCTACTCCTAGAGCCATGAGGGTCTAAAACTTCTTCTTTATGTTTATGTAAAATGAATTTATCTGGTAAATTACATCCACCAATAATAATTCCTATTACAACTATGAAAAACAATCATAATCCCTCTTCCATGTAAGTTAAAGTACTTTCTCAAGCAAGGCCTGGTCCTGGATCCCATTTTCATTTTTTTGTTTGACTATATTATCTCCTTGGGTAGTCTCACTCACACACATTTATATTTAGAGCCCAGAATATTTCTCTCTTCTCTGTGTTCTGGTTCCACATATTCAACGTCATATTTGACATACAACACTTACTTTTCTAAAGGGTATCTCAAACTCTACACATTCAAAATTAAATTTATGATCTCTACACCTAAACATGGTGATCCTGTAGTGTTTGCATTGTGAATGGAATCATCCTTAAGGCCAACATCTTCCTACTTCCTTTACTGATATGGTCCCATCAACCTTATCACCTAGCATTTCTTAAAGCCATGGATTTCTTTCCAGCAACACCTCCAGCTCTCTATGCTAATTTCTATTATCAATCCTGCAAATGAAGGCTTCATACATCTTAAATGTTCTCTCTACATCCACTCTTCCCAGAGCTGCCAAAGTATTTGTTGAAATATGTAAATCAGATCATGCCACTCCTGGTTTAAATTTGTGCATTGTCTTTCCTTCCTATTTAGATAAAGATCAAGAGATTTAGCAATCGCCTATTACTTTCTACAAATCTGGGCCTTCACTGACCACTTTGGATCATTAACTTTTTCCTCATTACATTTGCTCATAACACTATGTAGATAAACTTAATAACATCTCATGTTATCATTTCGCATTAATTTTTGAAATAAGGAATAAAATAATGTAAAATTAACCATTGAAATATTAAAAAAATTCTTATTTCTAGAACTAAGCTACAACTTCTGGTATATACTCATGCTTAACATGACTCAGGCAAGCAAAAAGAAGGATTCAAATATTTTAAATACACACCCAAACCAACAAAACTCACAGATTCATAAACATCTTCAACTATTTCGGCCTCTGACACCATGGAAAACCTACATCTAAAAAATATAATATGTATGGAGGAAAAGGATACTCATTTGCAAGAAAACCATTCTGATATATTAGTAGATGAAGGAAAGAACATTACCGTGAGAACAGTCAAACATATAGTATACTGTACAATTTTTTAAATTAGAAACTCTACTAGGCCACCAGATCTGTTGCTGCTTCTAGTGTGGTTAAGATAATGTGATGGAATTGCCTTAGAGGATGTCAAATTTTCCCCATAAAGGCATTTGTATGAATAGATGTTGCAGGTTGCTGGAAATTTAAAAAAAAAAAAAGCAAAAAAATAAATAGGCACTTTCTCAACTGATCACCATCATATCTGCTTTAAAACAGAATAATCAGATAAATAATCAAAAGAACCATCTGTTACAATTGTCTTTGAGGGGTATATTTCTGACAGCAAAACTTCTGAACTGACCCAACAGAATCTGAGAATGAGAGTGGCAATGGCTCCTGGAGACTATATTTCATATTTTTTCTAACCTGTGGATGTATAAGAAGTTATAAGGAGACAAAAGATAAAGATAACTTCTGGCACTTGATGCATTTACTTCGACATGTAAAGTTATTCTTAAAAGACCTGAGCTAGATTTACACATACTACAAATTTTAAATTAAAGTACATGTTTGTGCCTTCATCGGTCCATTGCATTGTGCTGTTCTTGTGTGGCAAGAAAAGATGCCTTAATTCAGTATGTGTATTATGTCTTCTTTCCCTTATATGTTACAGGGTAGTTCAGCTGAAGCTCTAAATATATTTAACAGGTCTTAAATTTTTTATGGTTTGCTTCTTTCTGGAACAGACCCATGATAATTTGGACAAATACATTGTATTTTCTTTAGGCCTAAGAAAATAATTAAGTGATTTTGGGATACGTCAAAATTATTTGAACCCTGAAAAAGTTTTGTGTGATCTCAACTTCACACTGAACCTATGTTTGGTACTTACTAAAATATAATAGCAAATTTGAAATTCTAGAAAATTTTGTAGCAATAGAAAGTCCAACAGAAGATTCTTACCTTTGACTGTTTCCTCAATGATCAATGAAGACTTGTCTTCTGTAATGCCACTGGCATCAGAGGTGATAAATCTCGAACAAGGTCAAGTTTTGCAAATGATGTCTTCAAAAAGATGAGAAAAGTGGCTATTAACTCAGGAGTTGGCTATGAGTACGATTTAATTATTTGTTTTAGTCATAGAATTCATGTAGTCGTCACAAAATCTAAAATTCCGACTGGGTAGGAAAGACAAATCAGAGTCGAGTTAGCACACTATAGCATTTTATCTGGGACACCAGCATTTTGCTGCGGCAAAGCAAGCCAGAATGGCAGTAGCTTCGGGGTTCCAGGTAGGGCAAACAATTGTTACAGACACAAAAGGAAGTTAGTCTGACTCCTATTAATTGAAAGAGGCATTGTCTGTCTTATAGGGGCAGGTTTATGGCAGGTGGGCTTTATTTTGTACTGGGGCAAACGTAATGAACTAGGGGCTTGATTGACTATCTGAATCAGTTGCCAGGTAGGGATTTCAAGTTTCAAAAGATAAAAAGGAAACTCAAGAGGGCATGTTTTTTTGTTTTTGTTTTTGGGGGAGAGGAGATGGCTCTGAGGGGCCTCCAGAACTTTCTCTATATTTTTTTCATGGGTCTCAGTACTAAATATTGGTGTGGTTTATTGTATAATTGATTCAAGAATACTGATAAAATAAAACACTGAAACACAATAGAAAAATGAGCCAAATTATGTAAACATGCAATTAAAAAACACAATTCAAAATGAATAATATACTTTTGAAATGTTCTTGCTCACTAATACAGAAAAAAACTGTAAACTAAAATCAGATGCAATTTTTGCCTGTCCAGTTAGCATCTTTTACACTGAAATTTATATTTAATATGAAGTTATTATTAATTAGGATATTCTATCCCACTGATAGCAGATATGTAAATTTCAAAAAAAGTAGCTTGCTAATATGTTTATATAAATGTGTATCTATATGTATGTTTAGTACAAAGTATACATATATAATAAAATTATCTGCTTTGAAAAGATTTCTTTACAGAGCTACTTATAACTTTTATTTTAAAATGGACAAAGCAAACACAGAATAAAATATCCCAAATCTGTGGAAAGTTTAAGTTAACTACAGCATATTAAAGACTAAAATATCATGTATTCATTAAAATTATTTTGTAGAATAATAGCCAATGATATGAGAAATGATTAATGAAAAAGTTTTAAAAGCAAAATCCAAAAAAAAACACACAATATGCACCCAATTTAATTAAAAACTGATATTTATGCAAAGAATATATAATAAGTTGAAATATACAAAACTATTTTCTCTGACTAGCAGGATTATGGATGCCTTCTATATTATTTTCCTTATTGACTGTATTTTCAAGTCTTCCAACTTTTTTTGTTATAAAAATACCAAAAGAAATTCACCCCTTTTATAAAAGCTGATTTAAACCAAATCTGATAAGATCAACATAGTCTTTTTCTAGCCCATTACTGAATATAAATACTGAAATTACTGAAAAATGGCTGATATTACTTAGATTTGAACTTTAAGTAATTTTCTAACTTCATCAAAACTATTTTCAGAGAGAAAGAGAAATGACAATTCTAGTTAGTTAAGTATTTGATCCCTGCAGACTCTTAAGAGTCTCCAAATCTATTTCTGGCCTATTCTTATGTTGTTTTTGTTTTTGTTTTCAAAACGGAAAAAGACCTTTAGCATATAAATGCCAGGCAGAGAACACACAGAACATTTTTCATTGGGCACCAAAACTGGGCAAACGTGATTTAAGCTTCTAAGTTCCAGGGAAAAGTATATACTCATTTGCTTACCAGTTTTATAGAGTTGTTGTGTAGTGTCAGCCATTATCTAATTTTCTTGACTTTCAAATCTTGTCCTCAACACTAAATGAGCAGATATTCCAGAAGGAGTTCTTACGTAGTAATAACAATTCTGAACCAACCCAATCTTAAATTACATAAACATAAAGTTACTTGGATTTTAAAGAAAAAATAAACACACACACACATCCACACCCTGATTCAAACTGCCCTCTAGCATTTATACTCACATATTATACATACACATACACACCCAGTGCAGTTCTCTGACTTAAATAAGTTCACTTACTTAAATAAGATTTAACCATCTTGGATGTATTATATTAAAAAAAATTATATATTCCTATATTTATGGTAGATCACATACTATAAATGAATCCTTTATGTTTCATTTATATATTTCATCATTTATGATTCAGTCATTTCCAAAAAATGGGTAAAATAAATTAAAAACAATATTAACTGTCAATTCTAATTATATATTTCTAGAATACAAAATATGCCAAATAAAACAGACTCTCTGACAAGTCAAGTACAGACCCATTCAACCCTCCTTTAACACTAGATAAACACCAGTATCTCCTCCCAGCTGAATCTGAGCCTTTCTCCTTTGATTTTAATTGCAACTGCAAAGTCAGTGTTGCCCTGCCTTCCTTTACATTTGTTGTGAAATCTTCTGCCACTTTTCTTTTCCCTTTCTTTTTGAGGTTGTCAGAGTCTATATTCCCCCTTCAGTATTTCACTCAGCTGTAATGAAAATTAACCTCACAGTCAAAATAAAAAGAAACTAATGGAAGAAAAGAAGAAGGTAATAAGTTTGTAAGAAAACCGATGCCATACCTAGGAAAATCAGTGTCAAAAGCTGTGCTCATGTTATCACTTGATGAGTCAACATCATTAACACAGCTGATGTCAAGTTATCCTGAGTATAAATAATTGCGCCTGAGAGAAACACAGGTGTAGAGTGTCCATACCAACCACTTGATTCCACTTAGAGCCTCGTGAAGGTCATAAGATGTTATCACATCTCCATGGCGATCCCAAAATAGCTGCATTTTCTTTGATGGCAAAAGATAAGGTTAAAGCAGGAATGGAAAACCAATTGCCGTTTTTATAATGCAGAAAGCACACACTGCACGATATTTCCATTCTAATGGAAATACACTCCACACCTTCTACAGATGAAGAAATATTTGAATCTCTCATAGCTGTATATGAGAATATTCCATTTTATGTCCCAGACCATTCTTTCCCTCTCCTGCTCCCCTCCTCACCTTCCTCCCTCTTTCCTCCTTGACCCCAGCCCAAAGTTTCCTTGCTTAATTAACCACAACACAAGCAACAGTCACAATTTTGCCTTAATCTAATACATTTAAATCAATCAAATCAATTATATGCCTCAGCACCAAAGTTTTATTTCATGCCCTGTAGAAAATAAAACTCAAGATGCAACATCTATAATATTGCTTACATTTCCAAAGTGATAGCCTTGAAGATTGTGTCTTAAAACTAGCCATGTTCTCCTGTGTAATTCTCAATAGCTTTAAATGTAAATGTAAGGCACCTGGACAAAAACAAGCCTTCATGAAGCAAAATTCTGTTACGGGTTCTTCTAGTCTGATTTTCTCACCTGAATCACGATAGACGTAGAGAGAGGGCAGTTTTCCCAGGCCAGATATCTATTTTGTTAAATTCCAGGATCTTTCATAAGAGCAACAAAATTGACTGAGAATGGCAGAATTCTATAACAAGACATTAAATTTAACTTATTAACGTAAGCATAATTTTATCTAAAACCATGATAAATAATGAATTTCACACTTAGCTTTCTCACATTACCTTAACATTGGAAAGCCTTACACAGGTCTTTTCTAAGGAAGGCTTCTGGTGGGACCATCAGGGCCAAAGATTGCCCTCTGCATCACCTAATTTACACTGTTCTGTTACACTGTGAATCACAATCTTCTATCCAGCCTGAATTGAGGTGTCACTTCCATGTATATGGTCAAAATTCTTAATTGAAAATATCTGTCCATGTCAACAATTTGTCAAAGTTGACTTTTGAGGTAGATTCTTTGTCCATAGTTTTTAGCTTTTCCTAAGGTTTGCAAAGTCTATTGCAGTTAATTATTACCACCTAAGATTTTTCTCCTAGGTGCCTAGCCATGAGGTGCTATAAGGTTGCATCTCACCTCTCTATTTTGGTTCTCTGCTTCAATGATCTACCTTTTTTCCAACACTTGCTTCAGCAATGTGATTTTATATATAAGCCACACCTTTTAACTGGAAGAACCCACTGTTCCTGGATAAATGCAGATCCCACTCTGGACCAAAAAACCTAGATATAAAGTTATTTTCTATTAATATTAAATATTCAGTATTAAATATTTCCCCTGGCTGAAGGTTACAAGGGTTTTGTTTTTATTTAAGTGTCATAAAAGCTTTGTTCACTGGTCTTGTATTTAAGATGTAATCAATGATTATTCATTGACTGATAAGGGGAAAATGTTGACTGATAAAGGGAATGAACATCATTTATTTTCCCCTCTAGTTTTTCTAAGAAAAATGGTGCATTCAACATAAGTCCTATTATAGGACATGTGCTAAGTTTAGATCTGTCTACATATGAGCTTCTAGACTGACAATCAGTAATTCAGTGAATTATTAAACTCAAGGAATGTGTGTATCAAGATATAATTAAAGAATGTCATCAACTCAACAAAAATTATACTTCTATCTTCATTGCATAAAGAACCTCTCAAAAAGCTGTTCTTCAGTATTAAGTTTCTGTACTGAATTAACTCTTTGAATCCAATACCTAATCCAAGATTAATTTAACTTTTCAAACTTTACATCTGTATAAAACCTACTGATTTTAAACAGGCTTTAGTGGGGCTTTTGGAACTCAGAGTCTCTCCTCTGCCAAAGTGGAACCATTCTGGAATTTAACATAAAAACTTTTATGTTTTATGAGGGACATGTGAAAAATGATCTTCTTCATTCGTATTTGGCTTTATCAAATAATTCAATGAAACTATTTTTCCTGAAAATCAATTTGTTATAAAGTTTTATTGTATGCCTATAATATACAGAACAATAGCACAATATACTAGGTAATAAGAATTTTAAGCTATGGTTTCTCAGTTTTGAGGAATTTCCAATATTATAAATATTTAAAAATCTCTAATATGCAATAGAATTAAATAATAGTTTTGTTTGTTTGTTTGGTCAAGTGTCCTAATGATAAAGTGGGAGGAATGGAAATGCTGACAAAGGCTGGAGGGAAAGGTTAATAGAGGAAGAATTACAAATTTTACAATTGGTAAACAGCTTTCTACAAAAGGAATGGAATAAAAGCAAATAAAAAGTGATCACAAAGATGAAGGTATCAGCATCGCATCATCACAGAGCAGTCAGGAAACTAACCTTATAAATACAGGGCATGATGGTGAGGTGGGGGAATAGGGCATTAAAATCCAAGAGATATTTTTTAAACATTACTTTGTAGGCAGAAGGTGCACAGGGAAAGGTTATACCAATTATTACGTGAGTGGAAATTTCTTGAGAAACTCTGTATTGTAGTCTAGTTACTAACATCAATGATCTGTTTTCCATAATCTAGAAGCCAAAGTAACAATCCATTATTAAATAGCTAGAATTTAGAGAGAGGCTAGTCAAAAAAAATTAGAAATTTAGATAACAACCATAGTTTAATAGGAAGTGAACCCAAGGGAGGCAGCGAAGGAGTGGGTGACGAGATAGGAGAAAGATCAGGATGCAAAGCTTTATGAAAATAAGAGCAAAATAGGTTTCTTTTTCTTGCATTAAAATATATCTATGGTTTAATCATTGCTATCATTTTTATATCATGGTCTTAATAGACAAGCTAGCCCATAATTATCATACAACGAATAGAGTACAGTATCTCTTCAAACATATAGAACTCTGAAAATACATTTACACTTATCAAGAGGTGGTGAGTTGGCAGAATGTGTTAGAAAAGCTGCAAATCCCATGCAACAAATATCAATCTTCTCTTTCAAGGGTCGTTGTTCATTGCAGATTGAAGAACCCAGCCAATTCATTAAACCACCTTTAAGTTTTAAAATGTTTCCATAATGCCACCTACCCTGGATTGATAGAAATATAAAACCAAATAGTCAAATATCATTAAATGAACTGAAGTCTATTGGAAATACTTTTGTGTCAAACATCAATCTCTTAACATACAGATTTGAGTTTGGGGAGTCAAAACTTCATTGAAGAAACTTTTTTTCAGTATACCATGTGCCAACACTGAGACAAACACAAAAAGAGACTTGCTCCCATCAAGCCCACCACCTAGTGAGTAAAATAAACAAGAAACAATAAAACAAATATTGATAATAAAAAGTGACAAGTGGTAAAACATTTTGAAAAGATAGAAAATTGACTGGGGAGATGTGAGGAAAGGCTAATTGGTAATTGAGCTGGATCTTAAGAAACAGAAGTTGTTTTCATTTTCTGTTTTTATTTTGTTTAGTTGTTGTTGCTGTTTTGATCTGACTGAAAAGAAGTGCGTACCAGGCAGAAGGAACCAGTGCTAAGGCATGTCAAGGTGAAAACCACTGTATGTTTTCATAATACTAAGTTGTTCCACGAAGTTGGAGTTCAGACACCGAAAGGTTGTTGTGACTGGTAAGGATACTCTGCTTGAAATGGTCACCTCATCCCCCAGTTATCTCACAAAACTGTAGCTATCTTGTCATTTATGTTATAGCTTAAATATTATAATCCCATCCAATCTTCTTGACCTCTAATCTAAAGCAAGACCAACCCCTCCCCAGTCCTATCATATAGCCTTATTTACTTTCATTCCATTTTTCTTTCACTTGAATAACACTTATCTATGAGATTTTAATTTTAGGTATTTGTTTATTATACATGTCTTTCCACTAAGAATATTAGTTCCATGAGAGCAAGACTGATATTATACTCCTAGAATATTCTGAGCATCTAATCTAGAGATGTATCTTATATTTGCAGGAAAGCAATAGATGTGCACATATAAGTTTAGTTTTCCTATATCCCTACTCTTTTAGAAGAGTTGCTATTTTTAAAATAAACAAGAAAATACTCCTAACATCAAAGTCAAACTTAAAGAATGACAGAAATAACAATATCCCAAAGATCACAGTCTCATCAGCAAAGGTTAATGTTCTACAAAAAAAAAAAAAAAAAAAATTATATCTAGCTTATTTACTCTGTAAAATAAATACAATGTATTCTTTTCAGAACTAATCAAGAAGATAAGAAATCTTGAGGAAAATGGAGGTTGTTACAGTGAAAGCAAAAGAGATTTGATGCTGAAAGCTTAAATTCCAAATCATCTTTTCAAGTTTCAAGAATATTGGATGTTCACTAATTTCTTAATGGATCAGCTGTTTTCCTAGTACCCCTAATGCCCAGTAATTTAAGTCATATAATTATTGATATATAGACTGTCACAAAACTAGCTGCTCCACTAGTATATACTATTATAAATCTATAATGTCTTTCAGGACTCATTCTGGAGAGAGATCTGCCCCACCCTCCACTCCCTACCCCAAGTTGCAATGGTTTGAAAATGCAAAGTCCCGGGCACTCTTTCCTTCAAGAGATAGATTCTACGTCTTCTACTCCCCTTGAATTTGGGTGCGCTTATGATTTGTTTGCAATTAATAGAATGGCAGGAATGACACTATGATAGCTAAGAGTGAATCATAAAAATCAGTACAGCTTCAGTCTTACTCACTGGAACATGCATTTGTAGAACCCTGGATTGCCATAGAAGGGTCCAACTCTTCTGAGGAAGACAAGCTGGGAGGAAGCCCAAGAAACATTATATCTAGAGTCCCAGTTAAGGTTCAAGCTGACAGCTAGGGTGAACTACCAGATTTGTGAATGAAGACATCTCTAAGTGATACTGGTCACTCTCAAAATACTGAGTCTTTCCAGAAAGGGCACCAGACATCATCAAACAAAGAAAATCCACTTCTGCTGAGAACTTTCCAAATCCTTAAACTACAGAATCAGTGAGCAAACAAAATTGTTTTAAGCTCCTGAGTATTGGCATGATTGTTTTGCAATAATGCTAATCGCAATGCAAGATTTATCAGCATAAACAAGAGATTCATGCAAACATGGAGTGAACAATAGATAAACCCTCAAAGGAGACTTCCTTGATAAGAACCTATTCTCAAATGACCAGTTACACACTGTTAAAGAGGACACCATTTAGTCCAGAAGAACACTATCATTTGGTAATTCTAAACAATATTTACAAGACAAGGAATGATAATACTCCACCAGAACAAGCACTCTTCAGAAAATTTAAGTGCTTAAAGACTTCAACTTAAACCAGATTTTTCTTTTCTACTTAAGACTAAACTGTAATTGTGAACTGGTATTGCTGTCACACATTTAATGCTTTACTTCTAAGTATTCCTGCCTTTAAAATATGCCTCATAAGAGTGAGAAGTGGCTGTTCAAAACAAACAAGCAAGCAAATAAAGACAACAACAGAAGATAATCTGTTTCTCATCAGAATTGTTTCAACTAGACTTTTTCTGTCAGTCTGTATGGCCAGCTGAATTACTTAGACCAAGTTCTTAGTGCAAAGGTATTTGCATTAGAATAAAAATCTGTGTTCAGAATAATTTAATTTGTTAAAGTTAAACCTTATTTTTGCCCAAATATGGTCCCTGAAGAAAGATAGGTAAGCTTTAGCTCTAGGTCTAGGTGGTGAGGAAGGTAGAATGAAAATGATCTGTTCTACTTAGTGTTAGTTATTCTGGACGACTTTCCAAGGCTCCCAACAAATCAGAATGTTCTCCTCTCTAACAGAATCCAAAAATGGCCAGATTGCAAATATTATCTTGTTTCGACATGACATTCCCAAACATTAATAGCTGTATGTTAGTTATAATATAACCTCAGTATTGTCCTCTCTTAAATAAATTCTACTCGGATTTTGACATCTAAATTTGAAAACATGTCACCTTTCATGAGCATTTAATTTAATTAAAAAGCTATCATGTATATTCTGTGCAATATACTTAGGGGAACACTGGCAATTCTACAGAGATGTGCTGACCAATCGAAGGACTATGTGAACCACAAATAAGAGCCACACACAGAATATTTATTTTCTAGTAACCGCATTTTAAAAAGTGAAAAGAAACAAGTGACATTCACTTTAAAATATATCTAACCTAATATATCCAAAATGTTATCCTTTCAACTTGTGCTCAGAAGAAAAATTACTAATGAGCTATTTTACATTCTTTTTTCTCTTGTACTAAGCCTTTGAAATATGGTGTTTATTTTATACTTATGGTATATCTCAATGTGGGATAGCCTTATTTTAAGAGCTCAATAGCCACACGTGGCTAGTGGCTACCGTGTTGGATAGCAGAGCTATAGAACATTACCTAGTTTGGAGAAAATCTTAGCATTTGTGCATTTTTATCTGCTTTATTTTCCCCCTTTATGCTAAGACTGTAATTCATTCAAATAACTTAAAAACTATGTAAACATATTTTATTTTGCCTCTTTTAAGAAAAATACAGGAAATAATTTCTTTAAAATAAACCTCTGTTTCTTCCCATCAGCCTTAATTCTAAATGCTCATGTGCTACATAAAAATCAATACGCGGATTTAATCAAGGTTTACTAAAACCAGAGAAAGAAAAACTAAAGGTAATAATTTAATGATACTTTTGGCTTAAATATCAGCTCCTCAGAGAAACCTTCTCTGAACACTGTCTCTTGTCCCCACCTCCAACCTACAAGTCACTCCATTGCGTAATCCTGTTTAATTTTTCCATGGGTCATATAACTATTTGAAAATATGCTAATTATTCAAATCAATTTACCCATTTATTGACCATTTCTTTTACTAAAATGTAGGCTCTGTGTGAGAGCTGGCACACTTCCTCCCTCAAGCACTGCCATTGTTCATTGCCTGGAAGAGAGCATAACACATCAGAGATCCTCAATAAATACTTGTTCATTGAATTAATACATTTCCTCATTGTACTTTTTCTCCCTGCCTCTTTGATCTGGTCTTTATTCAAAATAAGCTGTCCAAAATGATTTGACTTTTATCGAATAAGCAATTTAAGCAGCAGGCATTCCGCATTGCATTTTAAAAACACAGACGCTCTTCAATATTATTTATACTAAACAAATCAGCTGAAATATTGTTTAGAAAGTTTCATCTGTGAGTCATGCTCTTCCTTGGCTCTGCCAAGAAGGCAATGACAATTTTAAGGTGGATCCTTTAAAAGGAAGAAATGCAGAGGGGGAAAACTTAACATTTGTGATTACAAGATCAAAGAAAAGCAGATCCCTTTCCTAAAAATACCACCTATAGTCTGGCTAATACAATGCTATTAATCCAACATACAAATATGTTTCTTTCTTGTTATTGAAAAAAAAGACTTTCAAATTTAATTAAAGTCAACAAAGAACTTAAAAGCATAATGAAAGCAAGAATCCTCTGAGAGTGTTCATACTGTTATCAGCCTGTGATGTTGTAAAAGATGGGATTATGATTTTATTGCCTGGACAACCAAGAGAAGATAGCAGATAAAGAGAAAAGTAGTGAAAAACCTCCTGGTGAGAGAAATCTTGGAGTGAAAAACTGTTGAGCTTAATCAAGTCAATTAAGAAATTAAATATAAACGGGATGGTTTCTGAGTACAACCACTTACTGTTTAAATCAAAGATGGAAAAACAATTTGACAGTGACCTAAATGAGATTCCTATTCAACATGAAATTTTGTGGGAAATTCTGGGAGCATGCCCACCACCCCAGTCTATGTCATTTCTAAGTGATTAGAACTGTCAGAAGATAGCTAATATTTTCATTTCACTTTAAAAATCAACATTATATGAATTAGAAATTGAGCTACAAATGTCTAACCTTTCATATTCAGAAAAAGAACACCCTTCACCAGGCATCAAAAGCCTTCAGCAACACTAGTCAAGAAAATGAGGGGCCTCCCCACTTGCTTCGATAGGAATGAAGTGCATCCCCAAGAAACACACAGATTCTCGCCACTTCTACCTTTCATGAGGTTCTTTCCATACCACCACACCTCTATCCTTTGCTCTTTTTTATTGCAGATCACCAAAAGAAGCCTCTGACTTCACCTCTCATTTCTCACATTTTAGTCCATTAGATTCCACATGTGTCCGACTTAGTCCCACTCTCCCAGCCTTCTACAATTCCTGAAACATTTCCAATGTGCTCTACAGAACCCACAGCACATCATCGTCAAAGGCCCAATATCTTCAAACTCTAATCTGAATGTTCCATTCCTCATCTTGCTCAAAGGCAACCTCTATATTCTCTGAGGACAGTGTTTTCCCAATGGATGACTGTGTAGCTCCTCCCTCTTTCCTCACACCACTGGGCCTGGTGATGGGCTTGTTGGTCTCTTTACTCCTCACCTTCAGTGTCACATTATTCCCTCTTCCTTCTCTCTGAAATATTCTAGCTTTGAACCATGCAATCAGAAAATACTACACACCAACCCTTTTTGCAGTCACCTGCTGTCCCCTTTGGTATTACCTTCATTTCTTGAAGATTTTAATTCCTGTCTCATTATCACTCCCTCCGAGACCACTTTAGTCTTAAATCTTGGTGATATCAATTTATATGGAGAGGATTCTTCCAGCATTCTTACCTCCCAATACTTAGAAAGAAATCTTTTCCAAGATCCTGTCCTCTACCGTATCTCAGCCATAATTCCCATGGACATACACATAACATCAACCTCTCCACATTAATTTCAAGCATCTCACTTTCTCATTCCCTCCAGAACCTCAACTCCAATTCTTTCTATGCACACAATCTATTGATTCTATGACTTTTCATTCTCTCACCCTCATTTTTTACTTACCCACTTTAAATTCCACAATTAATCATCATAATCACACATTAGCCTACCCCATCAATTCTCCTTTGTCTCTTGATTCATTACATTCAACTGAAAAAGCCACAAGCCTGATGAAATTCAGTGCTGCATCAACTTTGCACTTGTACCCGAGAAAGGGGGGGGGGGGAAGAGAGACTTTCATTTTCAATGCATGAACATCTTTACTATTTCTTTAAATAGTTCTTCAATATTGTCCCTGTTGTTTGTATTGTTTCCTACCCTCCTAGAGAACTGAATCATGCCTTTTCTCTTTCAAACTTCCAACATCTCCCCCCTCAAATTCACTCTCAGTTGACAATCTTGCTTCGCATTTTACTGAGAAACCAAAGCAACTAGAATGAAACTCCCAGAAACTTCCAGTCTCCTACCAATTTAAACATCATTTACTCTGCCCTTCATCCAATTGGTATAGATGAAATGTTCACACTCCCATCTAAGGTCCTCCACATATGGACAAGATCCTATGGCTTCTCACCTACTCATGGATATCACTCTGTTTCATCATCAGCTTTACTCTCTCCACCAGATTATTTCAATTTATACACAACATTATCTCTTGGCCTCATTTCCCCTCTAGCTTCCAGACCTTTTATATACTCATTGTTTTCAATTTTTCTTCTTTTACTCTTTTTCAAGCCCAATTTATTCAGGCTTCTGTTGCCACCAATGATCATTTCTCATATTACTTAACCCACAGGTACCAGGGACACAGTTGGTCACTCCCTCTTCTTGAAGCACTTTCTTTGCTTGACATCCTGGTAATCATCCTAATTCAATGACCAACATTAGAGTATTCCAGTCTTCAGTTCTTGGACCCCTTTCTGATTCACTGCCTTAGTGATTGCATGCTGTCTCCTGATTTTACAGACTACCTCTAAACCAACAACTTCCACAATTATAAAGTAGGCCAGACTTTCTCCTGAACATCTGACACATATACCCAACTGCTTACTTAACATCTCCACTTGGATGTTTAATTGGCATCTCAAGATTAACATATGCAAAACTGAATGCTCATCTTCCCACCGGAAGTGCTTCATCTTCTGTCTTCCCAAGTTCAATGAAGACTACTCCATCATTTTGGTTGTTCTAGAAAACTTAGGGTCATTCTTGACTCCTTACTTTGTCTCACATCCCTCATCTGATCCATCAGCTAATTACATTGGATCTACCTTCAAATCCAGATTCTGGCTACTTTTTGCCCCTTCCACTGCTACCATCCTGTTCCAAACTGGATTATTTCAGTAGCCTCCTAACTGGCTTTTCTACTTTGACCTTTTCACTCCTCCAGTATATTACTAACACAGTAGCCAGAACGATTCCATTAAAATTCAAGCAATAGCATGTTACCCTTGTGTTGTAAACTTCAATGTTTCCTCATTTCATTCAGAGTAAGAAAATGTAATTAAAAACATCTAACAATTTCATAGCAGTTATTTTGTTCAAGGCTTTGTTCCAAGCATTTTTTACCTATATAAACTTATTCAGGACTCCAAAAGCCATATGAGGCAGGTTCAAATATTTGTACCATTTAACAGACCCAGTACTGAGAGTCAAACAAAAATAGTTAGCTAGCTCAAGGTAACAGACCCGGTAAGTAATTGCACTAGGATTCAATATCAAGAATCCTGGTTTTTAAATCCATATTTGTAGCCATTATGATTTTCTGACAAAGTAATTTAAATGACCAAAAAGTTTCTAAAGTCTCCATATGTCTGTGTCTGGGATATATCTCAGACCTTATTCTCTACAATTCTCCCCTTTGCTCACCCCTTCAGCCTCACTGCTGTACCTTAAATTCTTCCTGTCAAACAAAAAGTTTCACATTTCCCTCAACCATATCAAACTTCCCTTTCTTTTTTGCTTATATGTGATGAAGGTTAATTTGGGGGGTTAATTTTTGAGGTCAGTTTGGCTAACTTGTGGTGTTCAGTTATTTGGTCAAATCTGGCTTAGTTGTTGTTATGGGAGTATTTTGTAGATAGGGTTAACGTCTACAATCAATTGACTTTAATAAGTAAAGAAGATTGCCCTCCATCACATAAGTGGGCCTCACTCAATCAGTCAGATGTCTCAACAGAAAGAACTGATGGTTCTAGAACTCAGAAAAATTTCTGCCTCAAGACTTCAACATCAACTTCTACCAGAATTTCCAGCCTGCCAGCTTCCCCTAAGAAATTTGGACTCAAGACTTAAATAGCACTTTTGGTAGAATTTCCAGCCTGCAGCCTGCTCTACAGAATTTGGACTTGACAGTTCCCACAATCACATGAACCATATCTATATCTATGTCTATGTCTATGTCTATATCTATATATCTAATCTATATCTATGTCTATGTCTGTATCTTTATCTGTATCTGTATCTACATCTACATCTATATCTGTATCTATATCTGTATTTATATTCTAAATCTATATCTATCTGTCTATCCATCCATCATCCATCCATCCATCCATTTATCCATCCAGTTGGTTTTGTTCCTCTGGAGAACCTTTACTGATACACATGTCCACTTGGCCCTTCAAGTTTTCTATTCTGCTAGTTGCTGGTTTTAGCGTCATTCTCTAGTTTATATACACATTTAGTAAGTGTCGAGGTGATGGGGTAGCATTTGAGTAGAGTTGCCTGTCAGGGCTCTGGATCCAGAAGGTTAGTGCTCCAGACAATTAACTTATGGGACTGAGACTGTGAAATCTACCAATCCTTCAAAATTCCCTAGCTCTTTTCCATCTTAGGGTCTTTGCATTTGCTATTCCCTCTTCTTGGACTGTTTTACCTCAGTATTTTTGCATTGCAGGCTCCAAATCAGCATTCAGATCTCTGTTTCTATATCTTTACCTTCCTCCTAACTACTCTATCCCATTGACCTATTATATCTTCTCCACAGCATAGTATTTTAAATAAGAGTATTGGGTTTTTCTTAATACTTTGTTTTGTTTCATTTGAAATGTTGTGGATTTTTTGTTGTTTGTTTCAATTTTTTGATAAATAAAGTTAAAAATTAAAAAAAAAAAGAGTATTTGTTACCTCCCCCCACTAGAATATAAGTTCCATCAGCAAGCACTTTGATAACTCTGAATTTTTCAACACCTAGATTGGATCCCTCACAAAGCAAGTGATCAATAAATTTTCTTAAATGCATAAACAAAACAATGATTTTGTCTCTCTTGATTCAATGGGTGAAAAAAAAATAGTAATCAGTATGGCAATTCCTGAATTTTGTCTGAATTTCTGAATTTGATACAGAAATATCTAACTTTTCTCTAACACTGTCAGTATGTGCTCACTATGGTCCAGTCCCTACTGATCTTAAAAGATATAAATAAGACACACACAATTTTAGCAATTCTTACAAGATTAGTACTCAACCAACATAGCCTTTCTTTTAGTCTCCCAGTCTTGCCTTTTGGTAGTACTAATTTTCTATGATAGAGCAGTATTTTACTGTTAGCTGTCACATATATATAGTCATTACATATATACATACATATATATATTTATATAAATACATGCACATACATATATTCACACAAAATATATATAACATATAAATATAAGTATAAAACTATACTAAAATATATTTAATATGCAAATAGATATACTAACATATATAACATAAGATATCCTAACATATATAACATATATATTACTATACAATTATATATTTGTGTTATATATGCATATTACACTTCCAAATTACTTAGAACAGTCTCCCTCCCATGAGAGTACTTGGAAGAATGCTGTTCATTTTCTGACAGTTCAGGATTAGATGCATAGGGGCAAACTGCCAAGCTAGCAACAAATACACCCCACAAGAGGAATGCAGATTATTCATAAATGCTATAAAACACACCCTGACACTTTGGTGTGTCATGCTTCAACAAATTGGAAGGGCATCCTTATTTCTTAATGGAAATACTGCAGCTCCAATCCTTTACAAGTTATTCTATGAATATAAACCTGGCATTCACTTCAGTATACACGAGTGGAACAATAAACTCAAGGTTAAAGTATAGCATATAAAAATTTGAAGGAAAAGAACACGATGAGGAAATCTCATTTCTCAGAGAAACAAGACAACACACGATTTCAGAGATTAACTACCACCAACACGAATAATATAAGGATGTTTATACACATCAATAAAAGCAAGTTACATAATTTCCTTTTAATGTCATGTTTTTTTTTAATTTATTTTTTTAATTTATTTTATTTTTTTTTATTTTGAAATAAATTCAAAGTTATAGGAACAGTTGCAAAAACAATAGTAACCCCATACACAGAACTCTACCATACCCTGACCCCACAACCCAATAGCCCAATCCACCAACTTCAACATGCTGTCACATCGCTATTTCTTTCCCTCCCTCCCTCCCTCCCTCCCTATCATCCATCATCTATTGCTCTGTCTTCTGAATATATGAGAGCTAGCTGTATGCATCCTTGAACAAACACTATAATTCACATATACATTTCCCATGAACAAGAACATTCTTTTATGAAATCCCATTAAGCACAGCTAAGAAGTATAAGAGATTCAACAATGATACAAAGCTTACATTCTATATTTCCTTTTCCTTATGTCTCAACTGTGTCCCTTTGAGTCTCCTGTCCTCCATCCTCCAATCCCATCCAGGTTCATCCTTGGCATTCAATTGTCATCTATTTAGACTGTCTTTTTTTTTTTTTTTTTTTTCTATTGTGGAAACATATATACAGCCTAAATCTTCCCATTCCACCCCCTCCCTAGCATTCCATTAGTGGGATTAATCACCTTTAGACTGTTGTAATGCTCTTTGCCACCATCCATTACTAGAAATTTCCCTTTACCTCAAACAGCAACCCTACACTCATTTCTTAACTCCCCATTGCCCCTTACCCCATTTCTCTTAACCCATACTCTATTTTTCAACTCTATGGCTATATTCTCTGATAATTTCTTTCTGTTTACTGTGGGGCTTAAAATTAACCTCTTAAAACCATAACAGTCTTGTTTTTCTTTGATACCACCTTCACTTCAACAGGACATATAAATTATGTTCCTATACTCCTCCATTCCCCCACCTTTATATAGTTGTCTAAAATTACATATTTTACATTGAGTTCAAAACCACTGATTTGTCATTAGAGTTTGTGTATTTTATATCATGTAGGGAGTAAATAGTGGAGTTACAATTCAAAAATTATTGACTTCTATTTGTATTTCATTGTGGCTGGAGAATGTGCTTTGAGTATACTCATTTTTTTTTTTTTTTTTTTTTTTTTTTTTTAATTTCTTGAGGCTTGTTTTATGTCCCAGCTTATGGTCCCTTCTGGAGAAAGATCCATGATCACCAGAGAAAAATGAGTGTCCTGGTGATTTGGGATGTAAGGTTCTATATATGTCTGTTAAAATTCTCTGTATCTCTTTTTCCTTTCTTTGTTTCTCTGTTGGTAGGGCTCCCTTTAGTATCTGAAGTAGGGCAGGTCTTTTATTGGCAAAATCTCTCAGCATTTGTTTGTCTGTGAAAAATTTAAGCTCTCCCTTGAATTTGAAGGAGAGTTTTGCTGGATAAAGTATTCTTGGTTGGAAATTTTTCTCTCTCAGAATTTTAAATATGTCATGCCACTGTCTTCTCACCTCCATGGTGGCCACTGAGTAGTCACTACTTAGTCTTATGTTGTTTCCTTTGTATGTGGTGAATTGCTTTTCTCTTGCTGCTTTCAGAACTTGCTCCTTCTCTTCAGTATTTGAGAGTCTGATCAGAATATGTCTTGAAGTGAGTTTATTTGGATTCATTCTACTTGGAGTTCGCTGGACATTTATGCTTTGTGTATTTATATTGTGTAGAAGGTTGGGGAAGTTTTCTCCAACAATTTCTTTGAATACTCTTTCTAGACCTTTGCCCTTCTCTTCCCCTTCTGGGACACCAATGAGTCTTAAGTTTGGACGTTTTATTTTATCTATTGTATCCCTGAGATCCACTTTGATTTTTTCGATTTTTTTCTCCATTCTTTCTTTTGTTCTTTCATTTTCTGCTCTGTGGACTTCTAGGACACTGAGACATTGTTCAACTTCCTCTAATCTTGTATTGTGAATATCCAGAGTCTTTTTAATTTGGCCAACAGTTTCTTTTATTTCCATGAGATCTTCTGTTTTTTATTTACTCTTGCAATGTCTTCTTTATGCTCTTCTAGGGTCTTCTTTATGTCACTTATATCCTGGGCCATGTTCTTCTTGATGTCCTTTAAATCCTTTGCCATGTTTTCATTCCTTGATTGTAGTTCTTTGATAAATTGTGCCAAGTACTGTGTCTCTTCTGATATTTTGATTTGGGTGTTTGGAATCAGATTCTCCATATCATCTGGTTTTATCATATGCATTAAGATTTTCTGTTGTTTTTGGCCTCTTGGCATTTGCTTTGCTTGATAGGGTTCTTTCAAGTTGTAAAAAAAAGGTTACCAATCTAATTTTTCAGAAACATAGTTTGGTGGCATATACTTTCTCTAACTAACCAGCAGATGGTGTCTGTGAGTCACCTATACCTCTCAAGTCAGTTCTCCACCTTGTCTTCACGGTGTGTGGGGAAATGATTCTTGTGGGGTTCAGCTGGAGAACTCAGTTTGGGTGTGTTGCTGGAGCCAACCGCCCTGAATGTGGGGTGTGTGTCTGGGTGGCCAGGGAGGAAGGGCAGCTTTAATATTCAAATCCCCCAGGTTCCTGGAGATTCAAGGCTGCTGCAAGAGTCCAAGCCTTCATTTCGTTTCAGCCCCAGACCCTCTCTCTCACTGTCCCACAAACCACCAAACTTGGCGTAGCATCCCTGGGTTCTCCGAGTGGGCCCCCCCTCCCAGCCGCGATCCTCCAGGACCTCTGCCAAGGGAATGCTGTGCTACATCAAAAGTGCACGCCGTCCCTCAAGGGAAGCCCCGGGCTGCTGGGCCATGCAGGGGCACTCTCAGCCTGATGCAAAGATGGCCAAACGGGGCATCTCAACACCCCCCTCCTCGCACAGTTCCTCCTTCCCACCTCCGGGAAGGAACTTAGTTTCTGAGGAGAAACTAAGATGGCGGCTAGGTGAGACAGAGCAAAAAAAACACCTTCATGAAAAACACTAGATAAAAACCAGAAAGTGACCCAGAATACCTATTACAGCAATGCACCAGCTGGACGAGGTCTACTAGTACCACAGGGGCTGTATACTTGGTGAAACCAGGAGTCTGCATACTGAAATGAGTGAGTAAGCTGGCTGGAAGACCCGCAGCCGCGCGGTGGTGTGGGAAAGCCAAGGGTTGGTGTTTGGAGACCGACTGGTTCTTTTAAAAAAAATGGGGGGGGGGGAAACCCAGGAGTGGCTGCAGTTGTGACAGTGGGAACCACGCAGTAAAACACAGGAAGAGGGGGCTGGGCCGGCCTCTCGGTGTCTGGCCTGGAAGATAGTCTGCTGCAGATACCCTCAGGGCTGGGGGAGCAGAGGGGAGAGCTGGAAGCAGAAAGAAACCCCGCAGCTCACAGCTGGATCCCCAAAGGGCTGGATAAACGCCTGTCTTCTTTTGTTATGATTTAGCTAATTCTTTTGCTTTGAGAGATTGGTATTTTTTTAATTTTTTTTTTTTTTTGAAGATTTAAAATGTATTGTGACTTATCCCAGAGAAATGAAAATTTATGTTCACACAAAATCCTGTACATGAATGGTCATTGCAGCTTTATTCAGATTAGCCCAAGATGGAAAAACAACAGACACCTTTCAATAGGTGAAAGCTTAAACAAGCTGTGATACATCCATACCATGGTATAACACTCAGCAATAAAAAGAAACAAACTACTGATACACGTAACAATTTGGCTAAATCTCCAGGGAGTTCTGCTGAGGGGAAAAAACGACAATCCCAACAAGGATACATGCTATATGATTCCATTTATAAAGCATTCTTGAAATGACAATATTTTAGAAATGGATTAGTGTTTGTGATTAGTGTTTGTCAGAGCTTGGGAGGATAAGGAAGTGGGTGTGGCTATAAAAAGACAATAGGAGGCTTCTTGTGGTGATGGAAATGCTCTGTATCTACACTGTATCAACATCAATATCCTGGTTGTGATAATGCACTTTAATGTTGCAAGATGTTACCATTGTAGGAAAACGAGTAAAGGATACATGGGATCTTTCTGAATTATTTCTTACAACTGCAAATGAATATACTATTATTTCAAAATAAAAAGTTCAATTAAAAAATAATATGACTTGATCCCTAAGTTACAGGAAATATGATCCATAATTAGAGTGTGAAAACTTGGAAATTACTTGACTATTTTTAGAACTAAAATTTACATTGTTTTCCTTAAATTTGCCATGTTAGACCAATAGTTCTGGCTGTATGTTTACAAGACAAAAGTTGACTAAAAACTATTGATAGCTCTCTAAATAATTAAGATCAAGTCATTATTTCATCTCTAAAATTTTATTCCTTTCCTTAAAGGTATGTCAGTTACACATGACTAAGTTGGAACTAGAGAATCAGGTATTCTATATCAAGCACAAAGAGTACAAAAAAGTGTTGTCCCAGAATTTCTTGGGCTTTGAGCCACACATGGAAATTCTGTAGCTAAATGTTGCCTCCAGCCTTTGCTTAAGTTTCTAACTCCTTCTTTTCAAATCATTTTAGTATTTTGGATTTTGGAATACCTGCTCTAAAAAAGAAAGTCCTTGGTATTTGAAATCAGAGGACACTGTTTCAAGTTCTGTTATTTTCTTAATAGTTACATAGTTTGGAGCAAGTAATGATTCTGATCAGAGCCCATTTCCTTATCTGTAAAATGGAGGCAGGATACTTACTTCTTAAGTTTACCATGAGGATAAATAGGAATGTTGTCAGTAAGACAGCCTAGCCCAGTGGTGGTACATGATAGGTAATCATTTTATTGACCATTAATGTATCCAAGTCAACAAATTGTCAACAAGCAAGAGTTCTGCCTCTTCTAGAAATTAACCTTCTGGTCTTTGAGTAGGAAGACAGTAAAGGTATAAACAAATAAATTAATGAGAGAATATCAGGTGGTGATAAATGTTATTTAAAAAAACAAAAACAGGTCAATGGGGCACAAATGAGTGCCTGTGAGAGAGGAGGTCAGGAAGGCCTCTAGGGTCCTTAGGTCTCTTCCTTTAACGCTTCAATTTGTTTTCCCCCTTGCCCATTAAAGGGACTAGGATTACTGATCCTTAAAGGAGTAACATTTCAATCTCTTTTCAGACATTCACATCTCAATGCAAATAAAAAGTTTTCAGTGGTGTGGGTAGGAGAAAAGAACATGAGGCTACTAAGGCTGATTATGGTAATAATGAGAACATTCACCAAATATATAAAATAGATTTAGCAAGCACTGATAAAGATAAGGAATTTCACAATTTTGCCAACAGCTTATATTGGGAACGGGAGTTTATCTACCATGTCTGTGAGATATCAGTGAAGTTTAAAGACACTAGTGACAAAACAGAGAGTCACCAGAACCCCACGTCTCTATCATGAGCATCCTGGACTCTTTCACATATGGTGATGGTTCGGAGGGATATTTTAACTTATTATTAATGAAGTTCATAAAAGGGGTCACTGTTAATGGCTTAATTAAATAAGCACTGTAAGGACAGGTGGGAAAAGTATGTTTGCCTCATTCTTTTTGCTTCACTTTTTTTCTTTTTTTGAGACATGTTCTACTTTTACTTAACTATTTTGGCAAATGAAATTCCTGCTTTTCCTTAAATTCTTATTGTATAAGTTTGTCTTTATTTTATTCTATTTCTTCTTATTTTTGAGATTTATTTTCCATCTCCAGTGCATACTCATTCTGCCTTTAAAACAATTTCAGTTCAAACTGCAGTGCTGCTTATTTTGTAATTCTCTATTCTTTTACCACTCTCCATTCACCATCATACTTTTCTTAGCTTCATTGTAGTATATTTGCATTATTTCTTTTAATATAATTCTTACTGATATTTATTCCAAAAAATATTGGACATGGAGTGGAACTTAGAGGATTCATGGCCCAACAGCTGGCTTTCATTTTACCACAGAAGAACTGAAGACTCAGACGTTGGTTCCTTTGCTCAGGGTGACATTACAAATTAGCTTTCAAACTCATATTATAACCCATTGTTTGCTATTCTTTCTACAAATACATGCTAAGTTATTTGAAAAGCAAAAATACAGGCAATTTTAGACTTAAAAGATGCTTCAATAAGAATTGCTCAAACATCAGAATGATTTCTATAAACCCTCTCATCACCACTAACACCCCAACCATTTTGGTCATGCCTTGGTAGTGCAGAGTAGTCTACCCAAGTGCACTTCTTACCCCATTGCTATGAGTGTGGTCCACTCACGAGTCATTTCAGGGTTCAGAGAGTTCAGAGTCTTTGAGTCAGTCAGTTCCTCCATCTCCCACAACCCTTACCCCAAATATAACATGCCTGTGTGATCAATGAGCAGGACAAGATCCTTAAAATGATTCAATGCACAACTAAAATCCCTATTGACTCCGATATTTAAAAATGGGACATGATGCTGAAACTTTATCTGGTGAGCGCACATTGACAGCTCGAACTAATTGTGTTAGAATAATAAAATAGCTAAAGAGTATTCAGAACATTACTCACACACAAAAAATACTTTACATGCATATTCCACTAAATAACTCTACTGGCCAGATTTTATATCAGGATGTCCCTATTGTTAAGACTTCCTTGCTAATAAAGTAAATTACCTTGTAACAAATATTTAATCATATAGCTGAAGGTCATCTACCATAATTTTTAAATTCCACAATTTTTATTTCCACTGTTTTTTTTCCTTTTTTCTCTCTTTTTTTTATTGAGATTGTTCACATTCCATACAACTACCCAAAGATCCAAAGTGTACAATCAGTTGCCCATGGTACCATCATACAGCTGTGCATCCATCACAATTAATTCTTTTTTGAATTTTTGGAACATTTTCATTACTCCAGAATATGGGCCCCACAATTTCATATTCTTTATCTTTCCTTTAACGGATGCTAACTTCTTGATCCTGGCAATTGTTTACTTTACCACACTTTCTAACGTTTACATTTATAAAATTTCTTTATGAAGAAGAATTTTTAAAAAGGAAATCTTGGTATATTTCTTCAGTAGCCAGAAAGGAGAATCACAAGGAAAATAATTACAAACATTTATATCATAGACCTATTTTGGAGAAAGTATAACAGTAAATAAAAATGTGATTTGTTTCTTGAGAGACTAATGTCAATAATATCCTTTGAAGTAATGAAAATGAAAGTGGAAAATGGAAAAGAAAAATTGTTTATTGCTAAGTGAAATATTATTATGGTGCTGACCAGTAAAAGGATATTTAATGTAGATATTTATATCATTAAAAAAATGAATGTGTGGCTCCTATTCAATATATGGAATATGACATGTAGTATAAATATATTATGATACATATTTTCTAAGCCCTTTGCATATTGAGCATTCTATTTGTAAATACACATGATCCTCCATAATAAATATGAGATAATTTATATAAATTTTTCATTAAGTGTTCTTACCATAAGAAGTTCTTCATTAGATGATATCTCAAAAGATGATTTCCCTGGGAGGAAAAAAAAAAAAAAAATAGAATAAGCCATGAAAATTAGAACATTACATCATAAGGTATTTAGAGGGTTTCTTTTTTCAAATATGTATTTCTCTCTTTTTTTCTGGAACTAACACATATTTATTCAAAACAGACTACTGTCTCTATTTAAAGAGCTGAAATACTTACATATTTAATCTAACACTATTATTCTATTATGAATTAAAAAACCATACCATGTAGGGTAAAAATCATCAGAGATTTTCCACTTCTAATTCTAATACTAATCATTTAACTTTTGTTGGCCTCAGTTTCCTCAGTTATAAAACCTTGCAATTTGCTTCAGTGGAACTATCCCATATCTAAAATTCGAATTCTCTTCAAAAATAAGCCAAAACAATTTTTACCCATTTAAAAAGTGAAAGTAAATTTAAAAAACAAAGAACACATGCACACACATAAATGCACACACTCACATACAAGGACATATATGCACACATTCAAAAATCAAGTTGGAGTTCACGTATGACTTGTGAATATGGTGGAATGTGAAGATTTTGAGTAATTTGTAACTATTTAATTTCAATCAAGAGAAGCCTGAGATTAAAAAAAAAAAAAAAAAAAAACCACTCGAATTTGTCCCTTTGTGATTTAAATGCCCTTAAAGAATGTCTTGCTCATAGAAAATATTTCTTTCTCCACCATTACTTTGTCCAATCCCTACCAGGTTTTTTTTTTTTTTTTACTACTACATTTCAATTTAAATTTGGACTCCAAACTTAGAATTGAGCAAAAGCAATAGATTTTCCAAATCAGAAGGCTGCTGTGAATCACTTTCAATAAGAGAAGAAAAACAAATGAATTACAGCCAGCATTAGGCTCTGGATGGAAATTACAAGCACTCTAAGGAGTATTTACAGTGTGTCACCTAAGAATCCTGCTGCTTGGGTCCATTAACATTGCAGACCCTGCTGAATTATGAAAATGTTCCTAAGATCTAAAATTTTTACAAAAAAGATGCTGAAACCAAATCACCAAATACTCCCTTGATAAATAAAAGGTTATATAAAACTCAGTATTTATATTGTAATCTTAAGAAAAATTTAAAACATACATACATATTTCACATGTTAAAAATAGTGTAATGTCTAGTACTAAAATGAATGGGCAGAGCACCTGAAAACTCCATTAAATAGATTTGATTTTAAATTCCATCATCAACTGAAAATGACTCTGGTACTCCCCAAGTAATAAAGCCCAGGCTTTTTTTGAGCAGCTCAGAAAAGCAGAGCTGGGGCTGGTGAAAGTTGCAGGAAGGTTGATCTCCTCTCAATATAAGGAAAAAAAAACTCTTCGTGAGACAGAATTTCCAGTGATTGAAAACATTTAAATAGAGGTCGGATCTCTCAACGTGACCGTTTTAGAAAAGGCTTCTGGACTAGAGGGTCTCTTCAATGCTTTCCTATTCTTAAGATTGTATTACGTTATGATTCAATGACTTTGTCGTAACTCTGCAAGAAAACCTGACATGCAAAACAAGTCTGTGCTAATGCATTTTAAAAATAAAAGTAACCTATTGAGTATTTCTTTAAAAACTTTCCATGCTGTTCATGAATATACCATATTCTTGAACTAGCAAGCACTCACGTTTGGAGTTCCATAGGTCTCACACCCTCTTTGCCTCCCTCTTTCCCAGTAACTCCTGAGTATCCTACAGGCTTCCCTTCTGTTACCTTCTCCTAGAATTATTCCCTGGTCCCCACAAAAACACTGGGTTAGATGCCTTTCTGCCTGCTTCCACAGCACCTGCATTCACCCCATATAACATGGCTTTTCCTACTGCACTGTAACTATTTCGCTTACTAGACCACAGTCTCCTAAAGGCAGTGATTGTGATCATATTACATTATATTACATTTAATTACAATTAAAATTCATCAAAAAAAACAGTCGTTTGGAAGCACCAGCTCCGGAATGTTGGTGTGATACCTAAAAAGAGGAATCTTTTTTTGAGATAAATTTGGGAAATGCTAGATGACACAGAGTGTAAGCAGATTGATTTACTGAAGGACATCACAGGGCCAAGGAAGTGTTTCATTTTCTGGGAATTATTAAGAGGAGAAGAGCATGTGGCATTTAGTTTACCACACACTCAGTTTTTTCATGGAGCATTTTATAAGACTGTGGTTTCTTGCATCTTGCATCTTGATTTAGAAAACACTGCATTATTTTATTCTCCAGTGTGCTGGTTTAGATGTATTATGTCCCCCAAAACACCATTATCTTTGATGTAATCTTGTGTGGGCAGGAAATGTATTGGTGTTGATTAGGTTGGAGACTTTTGATTGGATGTTTCCGTGGAGATGTGATCACTCAATGTGTGGGCAAGATCTTTCATTGGATAATTTCCATGAAGGTGTGGCCTTGCCCACTTAGCATGGGCCTTGATTAGTTCACTGGAGCACTATATAAGTTCAGACAGAATGAGCAAGCTTGCTACAGCCAAGAGAGACACTTTGAAGAACACACAGGAGCTGAGAAGAGAGTAGCTGCAGCTGAGAGAGAGTCTGAAGATGGCCATTGAAAGCAGACTTTTTCTCCAGAGAAGCCAAGAGAAGAAAAATGCCTGAGAGCAACTAAGAGTGACATTTTTGAGGAACTGCAGCCTAGAGAGAAACATCCTGGGAGAAAGCCATTTTAAAACCAGAACTCCGGAGCAGACACCAGCCACACCTTCCCAGCTAACAGAGGTTTTCCGGACACCATTGGCCATCCTCCAGTGAAGGCATCCTCTTGTTGATGCCTTACCTTGGACACTTTATGGCCTTAAGACTGTAACTTTGTAACCAAATAAATCCCCTTTATAAAAGCTGATCCATTTCTGGTGCTTTGCGAAAAGGCAGCATTAGCAAACTAAAACACCCAGTTTCCTAGAAAAATTTAATCTATGTGTTATAAACACCTGTTTGGCCATTAAAACAAACAAGCACTAATAAACTTTCCACAGAACATCTAACTATTGAAAAAAAATAGCTCTCAGTTCAAAAATTGCAGGGTGGTTTCTGTTTTCCTGACTCAATGAGTCTGAATATAGCTTTATTTGCTCTCCAAGTTAATCTGTGGAACTATTTAGCACTATTTCAAAATGACTTTAATCATTAAATATTTATGTAAAATAACTAAAAATTCTAGAATATAGATTTTATAGCATATCTGCCATAATCTCATTTCAGTGTTCCGAATCCATATGAAACAATTCAGACTTTAAAATATATGTAATTAACACCAATGACATTTTCACATGTATTTTAGGCATCCCACTCTGTCTCCATCTCACTGAAACATTTTCATTCATTATCATTATTTTTACGAAACCTCTCAAGTCTGATACGAGAGTAAAGATTTTCTGCTTCCAGAAAAGGAAAAGGAGTTAATAAATAAAGTAGAACTTGAAGGGAAATAATTTGTTTTATTCATCTTTCTTAATTAAACAAAACATAGTGACTCAGACTATTTAATGTGAAGTTTTTTAACATACAGCGATACATTGCCTAATGACAATTATAATTACTAATGTATTTTTTATGGTATTCTTCTTTCATGGAGACAAGATTATAGAAACAACATACAATAAAACTTTGAGGGCAATTATATCAGGCAATGGCCCTAGTCAGTTGCTTAGCCATTTTCAGAAAGAGCTCCAACAGATTAGGGACAATTACCATTTTAAGTGGTCAAACCAGAAACAAGATCCCATATAAAGCACAATTTGCTAAAATACACAAATGAAGTAACAGTAACAGTGTCAGGGTTTGTACTAGATTTAATTTCACATGGCCAAAAACAACAACAAAAATGAAAAAAAACACAAAAATCAAATTCAGTTCCTGAGTTGAATACTTTCTAGTATTACTATTTGTGTGTGTGTGTGTGTGTATGTGTGTGTGTGTGTGTGTATCTCAAATCCTTTGTACATCAAGGTTTAAAGGTTTATGGTTTACCATATTTGTCGTCTTTAAGTAATCTTTTCAATAAAAGTATGTTGTTTGCCTATTTTTTTGACCCTTGTACAATTTGAAAATATTTCTATTGCCTTCACCCATGAATGACACCTTCCTTGTGGCCTGACATTTTGGTATACACTTTCCGCCTCATATTCTAATGGAATTTAATTTTGTAGAGGAGATATCTCATAGTGAACTTCTTTTGCCTCCTTTAGGAAATTCTATATTCTCTGTAGAAAATTGTAGGATTTTCCCCCCTTTTCCTTATAATTTAAAATAAAATCCAGATGTATCAGTATAAGTCTTCTTTCCATTAGTTTTAGTTGCAACATAGTATTGGTATCCCTCTTGAACCTTAGTTTTTAGACTGTATTGCATTTTTTAGTAAACCATTCCATAGGTTATCCAAAATGTATAAAATAGGTAATGGGTTCCTTTTAGTTCTAATATTTAGAAAGTTGGATTAACTCTGTATTCATCCTTTTGATACTATGCCCTTCCAAACTTAAGAAGAATAAACATATTAGTATAACTTTCATTCTGTCACCATTTCTTAAATGTATTATTGTACCAGCATCCTAAGTCATTTTGTTCCAAACCTCTCCTTTCTCCAATTCATCATCTACCTTAGAGTTTCTCAGCCTCAGCACTGTCAACATTTGGGGCTGGGCAGTTCTTACTTGTGAGGCTGTCCTATACATTGTGGGATGTTCAGCAGCGTTCCTGAGCTCCACCCAGAAGATGCCAGCACCACTCCCCCTCCAACCATGGAATAATAGCAAAAATTGTCTTCATATATTGCCAATTGTCCCGAGGAGAAAAATCACTTCAACCCACCACACCCCCATCTCCTTTGAGAAGCACCAATCTACATTACTCTGATCTTTTTAAAATATCCATTAGGTTATGCCATTGTGCTGTTTAAATACTTCCTCTTAACGGCTCTTCTTCACCTTTTAGATTAGCAACTTATGCAGGCTTGGTACTCATTTCTAAACGTGTATCTATCATTCGGTCATGCACTTTTGCTTCAACCTCCAGAAACCATCTCTCAAACAACACAACTCACTCCCATGCTTCTGTGTTTTTGCTTACATTAGTTTGTTAACAATTGCCTTTTCCTCCCTTTCTACTTGGAAAATCATGACTAACCCATTATAACCAGTTAAAATACCATGCCTGGGAAGTTTTCTTTCATGGATTCATATACAACTGAATTTTGTACACAAATAGAAAACATTTTCTTCATCATTTATATGCTCAAATATATCGTTACTATTTCTCACCACAACAAAATTCTGTATTCTTGGGACTACTACATAATGAAACTGACATTGTTCTATCAATTGTTAACCAGGAAAACAGAATCCATTACTGTAAGGATGGAATCATTACTTTATCAAAATGTACTTGCTTAGAGAGAAGCTGGTCTGATGGCCGTCTGCCCCCTCATAAAGCCTCCAGGCATATTTTTCAATTTGGCATTCCCACTCCCAGAAGAGTTTAGTTTAATCTGCAAGCTTGAAGATTTCGCTGGGCTCTGTCTCTACTAACTCATTTATATGCCCACTAGATAGCAGCAATTCCTAGTGGACTAAGTAAAATTATTTAAAGAGCAAGAAGTACTTTACCTGAAAATGTAACTGAGGTCACTAGTTTGCATATCTGCATTGATCAGCTACCGCATTCTTTGGTTGGGGCAGTACCCTCCAACAGAATTTTCTTCAATGGTGGAAACGCCTCAGATCTGCACTGTTCAGTGTGGTAGCCACAAGTGGCTAGTGAACTCTCAAAATGTGGCTAGTATGATTGAAGAACTGAATTTTGAACTTCTAAAATTTTAATTTGAATTCTTATAGCCACATGGAACTAAAGCGCACAGATTAGGACTACCAACAACTTTTTTGTTTTCCTGGTTTTGCATGTGCTCCTAAGCAGAATATTAAAAAAGGAGTTTGGGATTTTTGTCAATTTCCCTTCATACCTCAGTAGACAGTTCCCTACAAAACTGACAAATGTTACACTGCATCATCCCATATCCTATCTGGCATTACCAAGCCCAGGAGGAGGTATTAAAAAATAAGAAAAAGTGCTTTGAGCAACATTATCATTATACTTAACTCAGTTCAAAACCATCTCAGGAAAAACAAAAAACAAAACAAACAAAAAAAAAAAAAACAAGAAAAAAAAACACAAACATACAAACAAAAAAACTCTTCCAGATACTTGGGAGGAGTTACAAAAGAAGCAAAGCAAAGTAACACAAACCCTGTATTCTGGTCAAACTCAATTCACTGATGCCTAAAACATCATAGGCATTCACCTTTAAGAAATATGATTCACTGGGATTAATCCAGAAAAGCTATAGAGAAAAGACAGTGTATAACAAAGCTTTGCAGCAGTGGATGTTTTTTTACAAAGACTAAAAAGGGAGAGAATAACAATAAGGAAAGGAATCTCCATATGGTCAGCAGCAAACACTTGACAGTGATCAAGAGGAAAATGTGGCATGGAGGGTCCTGAAACAGAGAGGTAACTGATGGCCATAAAAGTCTATGTTTTAATAGGATTGAGATAAATGATTCCTCTAGCTTTCTTAACAAGGTGAGAATGAAGGGGAGGATTGCAAAGGCACTGTTTCAGTAGTGCAAAGTCACAAGAACAGAGACAAAGATGAAACAGGGTAAAAACAAAGTTGAAAAAGCAGAGCTTTATACATCAATTATTTCCCACCACATATTTACTCACTTTAAAAACATGTACTGGCTAACCTGTCAATTTATCTCTCTTCCACAATACAATTTCTCCAGCTAAAACTTAAAATTAATTATGTTCCTAATTAGACATTTGTGCTCAAGGAGTGAGAAGTGATATGCCCTGAAAGTGGCAGAATACAATTACTCATTCTTTGCATTGAGCACATTCCATGAAACACACTATTAGTGTTTCTTGGCCAAAGAGATGACTGCCACCTCAATAATCAGTAAACACTGCAGAATGGAGGTGACATTTAAATTAGCCTTGGATGGATAGGAAATAAGGCAAAATGACATCTGTGTGCTCATCAGTGCTATCCTGGAAAATTGCCCAAGTAACCAAACCAAGAAGTATTTAATTCTTTAGGGGATATACCATAGTTTGACATACTATTTATTTACTATTGATTAGGGTCAGGGCTCTGAAGTTTCATGTTAACTTGCGTATTTTGGTCCTGTAGAACAGTTATTGGTTTTGCATCTAACTTTGCAATCTTATTCTAACATTCTTTTTCCAATCCCTATTCATATTTGATTCTTCAAATGCTGTTTGGATTAGCTTTACCACCTGTTACCCTCATTAATAAGTTTAAATAAATCTTTGTCTTATGCATATTTCATATTTATATAAGAGTTCTACTTATGCATTTTTAAAAATTGCATCTTGACAATAGATAGTGGGTAATAAAAGCATTCCAGGTAGAGAAAATGCAGTGATAAAATGCAAAATCAGTATGTAAAAGAAAGAGCAAGGAAAAGCCTTTTAATCTCACTAAATAGTGACCAGTATTTGCTATTTAATAAGAAATACTTTCTCAATCAATAAAATTTTTAAAAGGACCAAATAAAACTAAAAATAGAATGTGAGAGGACTGTGGGAAGAGGGTGGAGTAGGAAGCTCCAGGACTCAGTCCTTCCACCAAAACATCTATTAAACAAAAGGAACTGTCTGAAACAACTGTTTTGGAACTCTGGAAGCCAGAACACTCTTCAGCTTCCAGGAAAGAGCAGAAAGAAGAGACTGATACATTATGGTAAAGAACTGTAAATTGCTCTCTCTGCCTGCAGCTACCCGCACACATCCCCCACTCTCACAGCAGGCAGTGTGGGGTCCAACTCCTGGCTAACTCTGAAAGAGATGTAAAAATCCTCTTCCACAAGAATGGAAAATCATTGATCAAAGATTTGATTAGTGAAACAATAAGCGCTGGGGACCCAGTTCTAAGTCGGTCATTGTTTCAATCATCAGGACAAGGCAGCAGCCTCCATTGTTTCAAACCACACCAGAGAGTGGCAGTCAGAGTGAAGACTTAAAGATGCTGTGCTTCCTCAGGGCTGTGGAGGACAGTTAGTTAAAGGGCTACATTTGCTGGGCAGGCCAGGAAAGCTCAGCTTTGGGGAGTTGTCAGAGAAGATCTTGGTGCTCTTCCTGATCCCCACCACAGGGCACTCTGGAGCCTCTCTTCACCCCTGCAGGAGTGCCTGGCCCTGTTTTGGCTGGGAAAGCCTGACTTCAGGAAGTCCTCTCTGGCATGCCCTTCCTCCCAGAGTTTGCTGTTTCAGCAAAACCAACTTGAATTAACAAAAGGGATGCAAGAAATTACAAAGGTGTAAAGTCTGAGACAAAGGCCTGCCACCTTCAAACACCCGTGAGAGGGAGGTTTGTCTCTTGGGAAGCAGAGGAGACAACCAAACTCTAGTAAACAAGGCAACTCTAAAAGAGCCAACACGCGAAAGTCCAGGAGAAGACAGAGGCCAAGAAAGACAGGGAAAACCCTGCACGCTGACTACATTTATCTTGAACAGACCTTCCTGATAGGAGGGCTGAAGCTCAAGAAAGCCTCTGTCTTGTCAGCAGCTGGTTACAAAACCAAGAAACAAATATCTCAGAGAACAAATCCCAGAGTCAACACTTCAAAATATTAAAATGTACAGTGTGCAACAAGAGTACAAAACTAACAAAGAAATAAGATATGATGGCCCAGTGAAAGGAAAAGGACAAAAATCCAGAAAATACCAGTGAAGAAGATGAGAACATGGACATACTGAACAAAACCTTTTTTGAAAAGAAAGCTTAAAAATGCTCAAAGAAATGAAGGAAAATATAGAGGAAGAACAAAAGAATATGAGGAAAAAATGAATGAGAAATATGAGCGTCTTAGTAAAGAGTCAGAAATTTAGAAAATGAAACAAAGAGAACTATTGGAGTCAATACCATAATAACTGAAATGAAAAGATGCCCAGCAGGGTTCCAAGAGCAGACTGGGAGTGAAAGGATATAGAATTGGTGAACACAAATACAAGACACTTGAAATGAATCTGGCTGAGGAGCAGAAGAGAAAAAAATCTATTAAAAGCAAAAATAGCCAAAGACACCTCTGGGACACTATCATTCACACCAACAAACACATTATAGGAGTTCCAGAATGAGATTAAAGAGAGAAAAGGGAAGAAGGAATATTGAAAGAAATAATGACAGAAAACCTCTGAAACATAGCAAAATACGTGAATATGCACATCCAAGAAGCCCAGATAACAACAAACAGGGTAAACATGAAAAAAATACACTCTCTCATATATTGATCACACTACTGAATGCAAAGGATAAGGACAGGATTCTGAAAGCTGCGAAAGAAAAGCAAGGTGTTATATACAAGGGAGTCCAAGTAAGAATGATTTCTGAAACCATAGAGGCAAGAAGGCAGTGTGTTGAAATATGTAAACTGCTGAAAGAAAAGAACTACCAGCTGAGGATTTCATATCTGGTGAGAAATTCTTTCAAAAATGAAGGAAAAATTAAGGAATTCTCAGTAAACAAAATCCGAGGGAGTGCATCACCACTAGATCTGGGCTACCAGCAATGCTAAAGGGAGTTCTTCAGACAGAAATGAAAGGACACTTGCCAGTGGTTCAAAGTGGCATAAAGAAATAGAGGACTGTGATAAAGGCAACCATCTGGGTAATTATAAATACCAGTATAATTGTAGTGTATTGTTTTGTATGTAACTCCGTTTCTTACTTCCTATTGGTGCTAAAATGCACATGCATAGAAAGTAATGAGAAATCTATGTTCATGAACATAAAATCTACAAACATATAAGTGATAACAAGTACAAAATCAGGGTGAGTGATATATGGGTATGGTAAAAGTATATGTGTATGCTACTGAAGTTAATTTGGTATCAAACCAAATATGACTGTTATATATTTAGGATGTTAAAATTTAACCCATGGTAACCACAAGGTAAATAGATGAAAAATGTGTCCATATAAAAATGAAAATACACTCAATATGGTACAACAAAGGCTAAATAGCAAAATTGCAGAAGTCCTTTATTATCAGTAGTGATTTTAAGTGTAAATGGATTAAACTCTCCAGTACAAAGACAGAGACTGGCAGAATGGAATAAAAGGCATGATCCAACTATGTGCTGTCCACAAGATACTCACTTTAAATTCAAAGATACAAGTAGGTTGAGGGTGAAAGGATGGGAAAAATATACCATGCAAATAATAAACAAAAGACAGCTTGGGTGGCTATACTAATATCACATAAAATAGACTTAAAGTAAAAACAGAAATGATGGACAAAGATAGTCGTTATATACTGATATAGAGGACAATTTAAGAGGAAAATGTAACAATTATAAATATATATGCACCTAATAGAAGAGTCCCAAAATATATGAAGCAAATACTGACAGATCTGAAGGGAGAAATTGACAGTTCTATATTAATAATAGGAGACTTTAATAAATCCACTCTTAAAAATGGATAGACTATCCACTCAGAAGATCAATAAATAAGTATAAGTTTTTCCTAAAGATAGAAGAGTAGGGAATTCTAGGTTTCAGCCCATCCTCCAGGGAAGATAGTAGATAGACATGAACTGTCTGAAATAACTGTTGGGGGGGTTGCTTAGTAGAGCAGAACACCATTCACCATCCAGGGATGAGCAGAAGAAAGAGACTGATAAATTGTGGAAAAGAGCTCTGAGTGGATCACTCCATGCTGTGCAGGCTGGTGCCCATCCCACTGGCACTGCAGGCTGCCTCAAGAGCCACTCTCTGGCTGGAAATAGAAGTTCCCTTTCCCAAGAATGGGGGTACTCAGCCAGGCACTGACTGCAGCTCCTAATTAGTGAATTTGGACTGCTGGGTACCAGCTCTGAGCACAGCTAAATTTACAATGCACCCAGGACAGAAAGAACCCAGCAGGTTCTGTTTTAACCCCGCTCCCAGCAGGGCTGGAAGCAGGGCAGATAGACACAGAGTCTTCTCAGGGTGGTGGAGATCAGTTTGCTAAAGGGTGGCTCTTCCCTCAGAAAAGAGGGGATCAACAGCCAGTGCAGTTTGTGGCTGTTTAGAGAATTCAAATCCCAGGCTCTGGGATCTGAGCAATAGTTTCAACTCACTCTGGCAAAAGCAGCTGGCAGCCTCTGTCCCAGTCACACACCAAGAGGGGTGGAAGTGGGGCTTATTGAGAGACACTGTAACCTATTCAGGGCAGCAGGGAACAAGATGCAGAAGGCAGTTTATCCCTAAGAAAAGGGGGTGGGGCAAGGTCCAGCGTTTGCAGTTATTGATTAGAGACTGCAGATTCCAGGACCCGGTATCTGAGCAACAGCTGCAACCCAACCCAGAGGAAAAAAAACAAACAAACCAGCAACATCTGTTTCAACTAAGCACCAGGCACGAGCAGACTTGGCTGAGAATTAAAGAACTGTGAGGAACAGTTGGCTGAGGAGCACCATCTGCTGGGAAGGACAGGAAAGCATCAGGAGACATCACGGAGAAGATTGGTGTCTTCTGGGTCTCCTCCTCAGGGCACTTTGGAACTGATCTACACCCCCTTCATGGATTATGGGCCTGTTTCGACTGGGAAAAACTGACTTGGGTAGGTCCTCTCAGGGGTAACCTTCCTCCCAGAATCAGCCCTCCAGGTAAAATTAGTTAAAAACATATAAAGGCAAATCAAAAACAAACAAAAGAGATCAACATTCCTGAAGGAGGAAGAGGGAAGAGGAAGCTTTTTCCTGGGGGGTGAAATAAGTGTACAAATAGTTCAATTTCAAATATCATACCATATATGCAGGGCAAGAATCAGATAAATAAGAGCTGGAAAATTTCTAATGAGTTAAACATGAGCTCTTCTAAAGGTCTAGACTAAGAAGCAAGTATCGAAGAACAGTTAGAGCACAAAGCCAATCAACAAGAAAATTCTAGATAAGAGAGAGATATTGACTTCTAGATAAACTCATGTAGAAAATCAGATGCCTAGACACCAGCAAAAAATCACAAGCCACCATAACAAACAGTAATATTTGACCCAAAGGAACAAACTAAAACTAAAGACAATACACAGGAGTTAAAACAACTACTTAATGATGCTCCATCAATACTCCTAAATCAATTTCAAAAGATGAAGGAATATGTGGCAAAACAGATAAATGATATAAAGAAGACACTGGGTGAGCAAAAAGAAGAAATAGAAAGCATGCAAAAAAAATATGAGAACTTATGGGAATGAACGGTGTGATAGAAGGGATAAAAATACAATGGAGACATAAATTGTATTTTTTAATACATTTGAAAAGGCAGAAGAAATGATCAGCAAATTAGAGAACAGGACTTTGAAATCTTACAGACAAAAGAACAGAAGGGAAAAGAATGGAAAAATTTGAGCAGGGTTTCAGGGAATTGAATGACAGCATGAAGCACACAAATATATATGTCATGGGTATCCCAGAGCAAGAAGAGAGGGGGAAAGGGGCAGAAAGAATATTTGAGGAAATAATGGTCAAAAATTTCCCAACTCTTATGAAAGACATCTATATACAGGTTGAGGAAGTGCAACATACTCCAAACAAAATAAATCTGAATAGACCTACTCAAAGAAACTTACTTATCAGACTGCCAACAGCCGAAGAGAGAATTCTGAAGGCAGCAAGAGAAAAGCAATAAGACTAAGTGCTCATTTCTCATCAGAAACCATGAAGGCAAGAAGGTGGTGGTATGGGATATTAAAGATACTAAAAGAAAAAAAAAAGGCTGCCAGCCAATATTCTTTATCTGCAAAGACTGCCCTACAAAAATAAGGGAGATGTTTAAATATTCACAGATAAACAAAAACTGAGAGAGTTCATTAAATAGAGACCTACCCCACAAGAAGTATTAAAGGTACTACTACATGCTGATGGAAAGACAGGAGAGAGAGGTTTGGAGGAGAGTGAAGAAATAGAAAATATCAGTAAGAGTAACTAAAAGCCTAAAAAGAGTAGAAAAACTAACATATGAAATATAAAAGCCAAATGATAAAATGCTTGAACAAAATACTGCCTTTACAGTAATGACATTGAATATTAAAGGATTAAACTCCCCAATTAAAAGACAGAATGAGGGAGTAGATACAAATTATTATCCATCTATATGCTGTCTACAAAAGACTCACTTTAGACCCAAGGACACAAGTAGGCTGAAAGTGAAAAGACTGGAAAAACATATTCCACACAACCAGTACCCAGAAAAGAGCAGACTAGCTATACCAATATCAGACAAAATAGACTTTAAATGTAAAGCTGTTAAGAAAGACAAAGAAGGACACTACATATTAATATGAGGGGCAATCAACCAAGAAGAAATAACAATCATAAATATTTATGCACCTAACCCTGGTGCCCCAAAATACAGGAAGCAAACACTGGTGACACTGAAGGGGAAAGTAGACATCTCTACAATAATAGTTGGAGATTTCATTACACCTCTCTCATCAGTAGACAGAATACCTAGACAAAGGATCAATAAGAAAGCAGACAAAATGAATAATATGATAAGTGAACTAGACATAACAGACATTTACAAAATATTGCAACTCACACCAGGATATACACTCTTGTCAAGTGCTCATGGATCATTACCCAGGTTAGACCACATGTTGGGTCACAAAACAGATCCTGATAAATTTTAAAAGACTGAAATTATACAAAGCACTTTCTCTGATCATAATGGAATGATGCTAGAAATCAATAACTGGTCAAAGTCTGGAAAATTCACAAATTTATGGAAGTTAAACAACATACTCTTAAACACTCAGCTGGTCAAAGAAGAAATTACAAGAGAAATCAGTAAATATTTCAAAACAAATGAAAATGAGAACACAACATATCAAATCTTATGGTATGCAGCGAAGGCAGTGCTGAAAGGAAATTTATGGACCTAAATGCCTATACTAAAAAAGAAGAAAGAGCTGAAATTGAAGACCTAACTGTACACATGGACTAACTGGAAAAAGAACAGCAAACTAAACCCAAAGTAAACAGAAGGAAAGAAATAACAAATTAAGAGCAGAAATTTAAAAAAATAGGGAATAAAAAAACAATAGACAGAATCAACAAAACCAGAAGTTGGTTCTTTGAGAGGATCAACAATATTGACAAACCCTTAGCTAGACTAACAAAAAGGAGAGACGATGAAAAAAAATCATAAATAGGAGGGAAGGGGACATTCCTACTGATTCCACAGAAATAAACAAGATCATAAGAGGATACTATTGTAACTGTGTGTCAACAAACTAGACAACTAAGATGAAATGGACAGCTTCCTAGAAACACACAAGCAACCTACACTGACTCTAGAAGAAATAGAAGACCCCAAAAAACTAATCACAAGTAAAGAGATTTAAATGGTCATTAAAAACCTCCCAACAAATATAAACCCAGGGCCAGATGGTTTCACAGGTGAATTCTACCAATCATTCCAAAAAAAATTAATACCAATCCTGCTCAAACTCTTCCAAAAAATTGAACAGGAGGAAAACACTACCTAACTCATTCTATGAAGCCAACATTACCCTAATACCAAAGCCAGATAAAGATATTACAAGAAAAGAAAACTATGGCCCAATTCTCTAATGAATATACAGATGCAAAAATCCTCAACAAAATATTTGCAAATTGAATCCAACAACACATCAAAACAATTATACACCATGATCAAGTGGGTTTTATCCCAGGTATGCACATTATATTGTAATTTTTAACATGTAATGAAATACACATTAACAAATCAAAGGGAAAAAACACATGACCATCTTGATTGATACAGAAAAGGCATTTCTCAATATCCAGCATCTTTTCTTGATAAAAACTCTTCAAAAGATAGGAATAGAAGGAAGCTTCCTCAACATGATTAAGGGCATATATGAGAAACCATAGCTAACATTGTACTCAAAGGTGAAAGAATGAAAGCTTTCCCTCTAAGCTTGTCTCTCTGAAACAAGACAAGGATACCCACCATCACCACTGTTATTCAACATTGTGCTAGAAGTTCTAGCTAGAGCAGTTAGGCAAGGAAAACAAATAAAAGGCATCCAAAAAAAGGAAGGAGTAAAACTTTTACAATCTGCAGATGACCTGATCCTATATATAAAGGCCTGAAAAATGTATACTAAAACTAATAAATGAGTTCATCAAAGTGGTGGGACATAAGATCAGCATGCAAAAATCAGTCATGTTTCTATACACTATTAATAAGCAATCTGAGAAGGAATCAAGAAAAGAATCCATTTACAATAGCAACTTAAAAAATCAATTATCTTTGAATAAATTTAACGAAGGGTGTAAAGTACACAGAAAACTACAAAGCATTGCTTAAAGAAATTAAAGAAGACCTAAATAAATGGAAGACATTCCATGTTGTTGATTGGAAGACTAAATACCTTTAAGATGTCAATTCCACCCAAATTGATTTACAAATTCAATGCAATCCCTACCAAAATTCCAACAGACTACTTTGCAGAATTAGAAAAAGCCAATTACCAAATTTTATTTGGAAGGTTAAGAGGATTCAAATATATCTTGATATTCCAAAAACATCTTGAAATAGAAAAATGAGTTTGGAAGACTCACACTTTCTGATTTTAAAGTATGTTACAAAGTTCCAGTGGTCAAAACAGCATGGAACAGGCATAAAGAGAGCTATATTGGCCAATGGAATCAAATTGAGAGAAAAGGATAGATCTGCACATCTATGGCCAACTGATATTTGACAAGGCTGCTAAGTCCACCCAACTGGGACAGAATAGTCTCCAACAAACGGTGCTGTGAGTACATAATATCCATATTCAAGAATGAAAGAAGACCCCTACCTCACACATTATGCAAAAATTAACTCAAAATGGATCAGTGAACTAAATATAAGTAGATCTAGGAGGTCATAAAACTCCTGGAACAAAATATAGGAAGGCATATTCAAGATCTTGTGCTAGGCAATGGTTTCTTAGACTTTACACCCAAAGCAAAAGCAATGAAAAAAAAAAAAAAAAAACAGATAAACAGGACCTCCTCAAAATTAAAAACTTCTGTGTTTCAAAGGACATTGTCAATTAAGTGGAAACGCAGTCTACACAATGGGAGAAAATATTTGGAAAGCACATATCTGATAGGAGTTTAATATCCAGATTATACAAAGAAATCCTGTAACTCAACAATGAAAAGAAAACAAGCCAATTTAAAAATGGGTAAAAGACTTGAACAGACATTTTTCCAAAGAGGAATACATATGAAATGATGCTCAATATCACAAGCTATTAGGAGAAAGCAAATCAAAACCACAATGAGATATCATTTCACAACTGAACGGACACTATTAAAAAAAGGAACCTATAAGTTTTGGAGAAAAAGCAACACTCATTTACTGCTAGTGGGAATGAAAACTGGTGCAGCTGCTGTGGAAGACAGTTTGGCAGTTCCTCCAGAAGCTAAGTATAAAATTACCATATGACCTGGCAATCCCCCTACAGGTATATACCCAGAAGAACTGAAAGCAGGGACATGAACAGACATATGGACACTGATGTTCTTAATGACATTATTCACAATTGCCGAAAGATGGAAGCAACCCAAGTGTACTTCAACCAATGAAAGGATAAGAAAAATATATATACATAAAATGGAATATTATTCAGCAGTACAAAGGAATGAAGTCCTGATGCATGTGCCAACATGGATGAACCTGGATGACATTATGTTGAGTGAAATAAGCCAGACACAAAATGACACATATTGTATGATCTCACTGATATTAACTAATCATAATAAGCAAACTTACAGTGTCTAGAATAAAGAGTATCAGGAGAGATAATGGAGGTAGAGTATGGGGAGCTGATGCTTAATTCATGCAGAATTTCTATTTAGGTTGGTTGTAAATGTTTGCAAATGGATAGAGACGATGGTAGCACATTACTGTGAGTATAATTAACAATACTGAATTATGTATGTGAATGAGGTTGAATGGGAAAGTTTAAGATTGTGTATGTTACTAGAAATAAAGCTAGAGGATAAAACATGGGACTATATAACACAGTGAGCCCTGTGGTGGATGATGTCTCTGGTGAATAGTATAAGAATGTTCTTTCATGAAATATAACAAATGTATGCTAACAAGGTGTTAATAATAGGGAGTATATGAAGAAATTATACCTAATGCAAACTATGAACTACAGTTAACAGCAATATTTTAATATTCTTTAAATATAAATAAATGTATAGAGACATAATTAGATCAGAGTTTATGTAGGGCTGGAGAAGGATAGAGGGATGGAGAGGTGATTGCTAATGGGTATGGAGTTTTTCTTTAGGGGGTAATGAAAATGTTCTAAAATTGACTGGTGATGAATGCACAACACTGTGATTATACAAAAAGCCATTGATTGTACACCTTGGATGGATTGTATGGTATGTGAATATATCTCAATAAAACTGCTTAAATAAAAAATATGAGATATCATTTCACACACATTAGAATGGCTGATTAAAGAAACAGAAAACAGGTGTTGGAGAGCAGAGGAAGAACTGAGAATATCCATTCATTACTGGTGGCTATGCAAAATGGTGCAACCACTGTGACTGTCTGGTACTTCCTCAGAAAGCCAAGTATAGAACTACCATATGATATGGCAATCCCACTACTAGGTACATACCCAAAAGAATTGAAAATAAGGACTTGAACAGATATTTTCACACTGATTTCAGAGCAGCATTATTCACAATTGCCAAAAGATGGAAGGAACCCAAATGTCCATCAACTGATGAATTTATAAATGAAATGTGATATATATATATATATATATATATATATATATATATATATATATACAATGGAACATTATTCAGCTATAAAAAGGAAAGAAGTTCTGATACATACAACAACATGGATGAGCCTTGAAGACATCATGTTGAGGGAAATAAGCCAGACACAGAAGGACAGTATTGTATGATCTCATTGATATAAATAATTAGAATAAGCAAACATCGAGTCTGAATCTAGAATACATAGAGGTCAGGTTGGGAATTGGGAATGTAAAGCTAAGGCTTAAAATATGAAGGGTTCCTATTTGGAATGATGGAAATGTTTTGGTAATTTGTGGTGGTGATGGTAGCACAACATTTTGGATGTAATTAACATCACTGATATATATATATATATATATATATATATATATATATATATATATATTACATATATATGTAAATGTGATTAAAAAGGGAAATGTTAGATTATATATATAGTAACAGAATAAATTTTTTAAAAAATATCTGTGGAACTACACTACACAAGCAGTGAACACTGAGTTAAACCATGAAGTATTGTTAATAGTACAATTACAAAAATGTGCCATCATCAATTTTAACAAACGTTCCACACTGATGCAATGCCTTAATAGCAGGTTGGTATATTTGGAATAAAGTATTTTATGCATGACTGTTCGGTAATCTCACAACTTCTCTAAAAAAGAGGGAAAAAAGTAAAATATGGTTTATTCACGAAATGGTAGGCTCTGCATCAATGCAACTGAATGATCTATATTTACATGAAACGAACATCATATGAACATAACATTAAGAGAAAGAAGACAAACACAAAATAATATATGTAATTACCATATATTACAAACAATGCAAAGCTAACTATGCTCATTAAAGTCTGGAGTGGTTATCCTTGTTGAGAGAGGGGTTGGTGGCTGGAAGGGAGTACAAGGAGTTCTTCTGGGGTGCACATAATGCTCTCTTTCTGGTTACGCAGATGGGTTCAGTATATGCAAATTCATTAAGCTTACAGGCTCAATTTTCTTCATGTAAATTACACTTCAATAAAAAAAATCCAGTACATACCATCAACATTTTACTTAAAACAGAGTTCCATCCACTTAATAACCTAAGCAAATTTCAGTTGTTGGAAGAAGTATTACTTTGTGAATCAGGATTCCAATCATTTTTTAACCACTCACCTTTATCTATTTAGGCTATTGTTCAATTAAATGTAAAAATCAGATCTCATGCTGACATATTAATGAGTGATATGATATATCATGGATTTATTTACTTATTTATAGTTCAGCAAAATAAGGAAAAGTGTAGGTGAGGAGAATAAGTGAAATGAAATTGGTGATTATTTTAAATTGGGTGGTAGGTATCTGGGTGTTTATCATATTTTTCTCTCTACCTTTGTGAATGTTTGAAAATTCTCATAATAAGAAGGCTTAAAAATCCTGTTTGCATAAGGAACAGTGTTGTTGTTTTTCTCCTAGATTTGGTACAACTTCCTCTGCATCCTATTTAGACCTATCTTTTTCTGTCACTGTGTATATGATATTTGCATCATCCATAATTTCCTTTTCAAAGAATTGTCACCATTAATTCACCATTGTACATTCTCTTCCTGTAAACATGGCACCTTACTTGTATGAACCACACCCATAATGTGTAACCTCAAAATTGCATTTTCAGTTTCTTTGACGTGAAGTGAAAGCTTAAAGATATTTGACTGGAAATATAAATGTAGAATCCTCCTACTTTTCTATGTTCTTCTATGAATATTTTACATGTTATCTTGTCACACTTGATTGACAGCAATATTTTTAGAAACAGGGATTTAAAATTATTTTGCAAGTATATAACTTAATTTCCGCAGGTAAAAAATTTATCTTCAACTCATTTATCAGTCAGATATTACACCATTAATATGTAATTATGATAGTAACTATTGGTATGAAGAGATTCAGGCATAACCCTCTCTTGGGAATATTAACAACTGGTTGATGAAGTGGAAGTGTAAATAGTCACTAGCCTACAACCTGTGTGTGGAGGACATATGATGAATATCAGGCATATGTTTTAGAGGGGAGGATGGAAAGATAGTTGATTCTGACGAACTAGTTAAGTGGAGGCTGATCAAGGACATTTCTGCCATAGTGCAATTTGGTCCTGAAGACATAAAGAGCAGAATTAGAAATGAGGTTCATAGTTATGTTAAGACCAATCATGGAGGTTTCTGAATCACAGGCTATTGAGTTTTTGTTTTATTTTACTGCATCAAGAAGTCAGTGAAGATTTTTGAGCAAGAAAGTGACATGGTAAGAATTTTGCTTCACATAATCTCACCTGGAAATATGGTATAAATTGGAAAGAATAAAAAGTTATCAGCCTATCCATACATGAAGACATTCAGGGTAGATGGTAAGGAAGGTTGAAATATACTTTAACAGATGTACCATTAGTAAAAATGATAGAACTTGGAATCCAAATCCACATTACTTTCATGAAAATAGAAGTGTTTTCTTTAACTCACCAATGAAGGATTTTCATTCTTCTTCTATGAATGAAAATAATAATGAGTAACCAGTAATAATTAATTTCTTCAATGATACTGTTAAATGTGGCAGGTCAATGATCTATTTCTGTCAAACCAAAAATGCATATGAATTACACTACATGCTCTTTAAATATTTGTTTTTCTCCAACTCTATAAAACTGAGTTGTTTTGTGAATGACATTTGTTCAAGTATTATTTCTTTCCTAAATTTCATATTGGTATGGTACAAACCGCCTTTGTAATGTTTTGTTTTATTCAAGCAAAATGTAATCTATCAAAGCAGAGAAGTTACCCTCAGTCATGTGACAACTCAAGAATGGTGGGAAATATTTAAAAATAACTGTAGAAAAGATGGGTGTGCTTTTCCAATGGCTTCAGATACGCTCTAAAACAGTTAGGCAACTGAAATTCCAGGTAGAGTTAAGATGGTTGAGTGTGTGCCGTCATTACCCCATTAACTGAAGGCGCAAGTTGAAAAACAAAAGTTCAGAACAAGGTTTTCAGTGTCTAATGATAAAAGGCCCTACTTTGTTTTTTATCTTCTAAGGCTGTCTGAGGAGCAAAAGAATACATAGGCAAGGGCTTTACACAGGGCTTGGCTCCCATAGGGGTACTCTATAAATTGGATTTAAAGCTGTTTATCTTTCATTACCAATGTTTGTAGTGCCAGTCCATTAAACTTTTTAGAGTTGTGCCTCTGTTCAGTGGACTTTCTCAGCAAACCAAATGTGGCATTTCCCAAGGAATCAATCTTAGTTCTGATGAATCACTAAGAGAAGAGATGGAGTGCCAATATACTTTAAAACCAGTTATCAAGGTGACTAGGGTGAGTACCACTTTTCATAAATGTTTCACATACAATATCATATGTGTAAGTTAAGGGGAAAAAAGAGATCAATATTTTTTTTTACTCTTTGTTCATTTTAAAAAGATTTTGGCTGGTCCTTAAAAGTGTGACTCCCTTCCAAACTGTCAGTGTTTCACACAGTCTGAATCATGCTTCCCTAGAGCCCTGCTTCATAAGCAGAAGACACTAATAAAAGTGACCATAATAGCTGATTTGGGAGCTTCTTACAATGCACCTGCATCTCCATGGGCCAGTCATGAGCAACAGCGAGCTGAGGCTGGCTCTGCTGTTGAGTGTTCAGGGGTCATTTATGGATCTTTGAGTCAACAGATCATAACAGCTACTTTGGAAAACCAGAGCTTGAAGTTAGCTTGCTCTGCCCAGGGAGTTACAGAGAGATTCTAACAGCCCACAGTGTGACTTCACGACAGTCAAGAGGAAAAAGACATGAGCTTCAGGAAAGTCAAAATAACAGATTATCTAAGTGACAGCATGTCAATCTTTATCAGGGACCATTTGGGCATGGAAAACTATTCAAAAATACATTTTTGGTGTTATTATATTGTTTCAGTTTGCTAAAGCTGCCGGAATGCAATACGATCATACCTTGGTACCTGACTGCTTTGAAACTCGTCAAATTTGGTACTTGACACATTTTAATGTGAAAATTTTGTCCCAGTGCTTGTCATTTGTTTGGTACTTGATGCACAAGCTAGAACTCATCAGTGTCGGTTGCCTCGTGATTCGCTACCCTTTCTAGCCAAAACAAAGGTCATGCATTAGTCACGCCCTAGCTCTTGCCCTATACACATTCCCTTGTGGTCTTAGCTTCTGTGGTCATTTTGTGTATGTTTTGCTTTTTTTCTCATCATGGGTCCTAAGAAAATGAGCAGTGATAGCGCTGAGCAGAAAAGAAAATTACTTCACACACCACTGAGCAGGAAAAAAAAAGGAAAAGAAAAGAAAGAAAGAAAGAAAGAAAGAACAGGGAAATATAAGAGCGGTATTTGCATTTCTGATCTTGCTAGGGAATATGGAATGCCTAGAACAATGGTCTCTGCCATCATTAAGAATAAATAAGTGATTAAAAAAAGGCTGATGTTGTGAAAGGAGTTAAAGTAGTAACAAAGCAGTGCTCCCAAACACTAGAGGAAGTTGAAAAGCTGTTATTAATTTGGGTAAATGAGAAGCAGTTGGTTGGTGACAGTGTATCAGAAGCCAGATATGTGAAAAGGTGAAAGTATTGCATGTCAATCTTTTGCAAAACAAACCAGGACCTAGTGATGAGAGTGTTGAAGTTTTTAAGATCAGCCACAGCTGGTTTGATAATTTTAAAAAGAGGACCAGCATCCATAGTGTCATGAGGCATGGCAGGGCAACAAGTGCTAATAAAAAGGCTGCTGATGAATTTGTCAGTGAATTTCAAGAATCTGTAGAGGCTGAGGGTTTTATTCTCCACCAAGTTTTTAACTGTGATGAGACTGGACTTTTTTTGGGGAAGAAAATGCCAATTAGAACCTATATCACAGAAGAGGAGAATGCATTACCAGGCCATAAACCAATAAAGGACAGGCTCACTCTATTGTTGTTTGTGAATGCTAGTGGGGACATAAAACTCAAACCTCAACTAGTCTATCATAGTGAAAACTGCAAGCTTTCAAAAAGCTTAATGTCATAAAAAGCAAACTCCATGTGATGTAGAGGGCAAACAGCAAAGCTTGGGTCATGGGGCAATTTTTCACCAAGTAGATAAATGACATATTTGGTCCCTCATTGAAAAAATATTTGCTGGAGAAAGATTTGCCTCTGAAAGCTCTCCTACTTTTGGACAATGCACCTGCCCATGCTCCAGGCTTGAAGAATGACTTCCTGGAGGGGTTCAGCTTCATCACTATAAGGTTCCTGCCCCCCAACACTACTTTACTCATCCAGCCCATGGACTAGCAAGTCATTTCGAACTTGAGAAAGTTATACACCAAGGTGCTTTTCCAGAGATGCTTTGAGATCACCTCTGACACCCAGTTGACCCTCACAGAATTCTTGAAGGAGCATTTCAATATCCTGCACTGCATTAACCTTATTGATAAGGCCTGGAATGAAGTCTCTTATAGGACAATTAATTAAGCATGGAAGAATGTGTGGCCAGAAGCTGTGACTCAGAGAGACTTTGAAGGGTTTGAGGCTGACCCTAAGCCTGCAGGTGCAGAGTGTACAGTTGTGCAGGTTACTGTATCTTTGGGCCAAACCAGGGGTCTGTGGAGGTCGAGGCTGCTGATGTTGAGGAGTTAGTGGAGGAACATCGTGAATAGCTCAGCCCTGAGGAGCTGCAGGAACTACAGAAGGAGCAGAAACAAGAGGTAGCTGAAGAGATTTCTTCAGGTGAGGAGAAGATAAGAGAAGATGTCCCCAGTTTCTTGATAAAAGAAAGGTGTGCAAAATGGGCAGAAGTTCAAAACTCTGTGGAGAAGTACCATCCAGACAAAGCTCTGAAAAGCAGAAATGTGAATTTATTGAATGACCAAAGAATTTCATATTTTTGAGGAATTCTGAGAAGACAGAAGCAGTCCTCATTGGATAAGATTTTAGTGAAGGTGACTAAGAGTGTGTCAGAGCCTATGGTGCAAATTGAAAAAAAAAGGCAGAAAAGAGAGAGGACACCTGAAGTGCAAGTGCCCGATGTTCTACTGGAGGGGACTCTCCTTCCAAGCAACACTCCATGTACCCTCTCCTCCCCACCACTCTCCTCCCACCATCCCATTAGGCCATGGACTCTTCTCAGTACAGGTACAGTGAAGTTTTTATTTTATTTAATCTAAGCATTTATTAATTCTTAGGTTTATTTCTCATGTAAAGTAATGACATACAACCATATATTTTTACGTATTTCTTTAAAAATGTGCCTTGTCTTTGGTTTGGGAATGCATTAAATTTATTTACATTATTCCTTATGGGAAAAATTTTCATGGTACTCATCATTTTTGGTACTTATTGCACCTCCCAGAACCAATTAACAATGAGTACTGAGGAAATACCATGTACCAGAAACAGGATGGCTTTTACGATGCAGATTTATTAACTTACAATTTACAGTTCTTAGGCCATGAAAATGTCCCAATTATGGCATCATCAGGATGATACCCAGATTCTGAAGAAAGGCTGCTGGCATCTGGGACACCTCTGTCACATGGGAAGGCACATGGCTGGCATCTGCTGGTCCTTCATTCCCGGGTTCCATTGCTTTCAGCTTCTGGTTCCAATGGCTTTTTCTCTTAGCATCTGTGGGTCCAGGGCTTTTCACTCTCAACTCTCTCTGGGTGTTTCGTTCTATGAGCTCTCTCAGCCTTTTCTGTCTTTTATCCTCATAAAGGACTCTAGTAAAGGATTAAGACCCACCTTGAATTGGGTGGGTCACATCTCAATTGAAACAAGCTGAACAAAAGATCCCACCCATGATAGATCTGCACTCACAGGAATGGATTAGACAATATGGCCTTTTCTGGGGTACATAACAGTTTCAAACCAGCACAGATATCCTTAAAACATAAATATTTATCCTTAATAAATAAATAAACTAAACATTGGGAATCATCTTCCTTCTGAAGACTTAGATTACATAAAAACTATTATTTTCCCTTTATTGATTTAGTTATTTTTGTCTCCTCCTCTGAGAGACAAAGCCACACAAATTTTAGCCATTTGGGCCAACAGTCACTTCATGGATATTGTTTTGTTAAAACATGAACTACTTCTAGTATATATTTTTTTAAAAATTCCTGTATGAAAAGTTTGTGATAAGCCCTCTTAGGTAGGACTAACATGGATAATTTAGTCTTTTAAATAAGTCATCACTTGTAGGCATCCTGATTTGCCTGGATGAAAAATTGCTGCCTTCTAATTTTGTGTATTAAATATAATTTCCATGATGAATATTTGAAGATAGGTGTGTCAAAGAGGACTAGAACCAGAGAATTTGATTAAAACTTCAGGAAAAGTTCATTACTGTTCATAATCATTTGGATCTACTCATATTCTTATCTAATAATATTATTGGTGTAATAATAATGACTAAGTATAATAGCCTGCTATTTGAGTGACACTGTACCAAGATTTTTACACACATTATTTTTATATCTGCTATAAATCTTCAAAATATATATCTCATCATTTCCATTTGTAAATGAGGGAAGTTAAAGTTCCTGCCTACTGTCATACCCTTAAGAAGTTCCAGAGGAGGATTCCCAGCCTTATTTATGGTCTTGGCATTTATGATTCGGAATCCAGATCCCCAGCAGAGTTTAGTTTTCTTCTTTTCCCTGTGCCATACCTTTGAGGAAGTGGTCTCAATCTTGAATTTATGTTAGAATCACCTGGAGAGCTTTTAAATAAGTCAATCACTTGAAGGCATCCTGATTTGCCTGGATGAAAACTTGCCTTCTTCTATTTTTGTGTATTAAATATAATTTCCATGATGACTATTTGAACACAGGTGTGTCAAGGAGGACTAGAACCAGAGAACTTGATTCAAAATTTCTGGTCCCACTCCCGAGTTTCTGACTCAGTAAGTCTGTGGTGGAGCCTAAGAATTTGCATTTTTAAGAAGTTGTTGCTGATGCTATTGGTCTGGACTGATCTGGACCAAACTTTGGGAATAACTCCTTTACAGCTATGTAAATGGTGGAGTGAATATGAGATTTTATTGTCTGGTCTTGAATCATAAGAGGATGTGTGATATTCCTAAGGATAAAAAAAAAGATATAATTGTAGTTTTCAGCAATTCCTTTACATGTTTTCCGAAATGTTTTTTAAAATTTACTGATCGTTGAAGTGTGTGTTTCCTTTTTATTAAACACTGATTTTGTTATTGGTATTGGTATGTATTTTCCTAACTAAAATAATTGTTAAATCTTCATGAATAGCATGTCAAAACTTAAAGTAGGTTATTTGAAAATATGATATCAAGTTCTTAGCATGTGTGTTTGTGTGCATACGGACTATATATAGACTAAAACAAAGTGATACAGAGTGAGACTGGCCCTCAAACAAAATTATAATTAGAATCAAACCTGCATACCATTTTGAAACGGATAAGTTGTCCTGTGAAAAGGCCTTGTGCTATAGATGTCACTCGCTCTATTATATTAGAAACATTATCAAGTAGGTTATCTTGCCATAGATTTGAAAGGAATGTTTTTGGAATGTTAGCCATTGATAGATCACCATTAATTTTTAATAACCTAATAATCTTATAGAGATATGACACTGTAAAATTGTCAAGGAAAAATTATATTATTTTCTATAAAATAGTGATACTTGTTTGCAATAAAAATTGCCAACTAATTAATAAACTTTAGTAACCTTTAATTCTACATGATGATCCTTAAAGAAGAAAGCTTTAGAAAGATGCTTTCTGTACCACAAACAATAAGAAATGCTGTTCTAACAATCAGGGTCCCCTCTGGAGCACTGTGTGAGTAGACTATGGTGTAGATTAGTGTTACTGCTTTATAATTGCACTGAAGGGTGTGTGGAGAGTAACTTCAGATTTTCTCCTATTTTGAAAGTTTAGTTTGAAAGCTTATTAAGGGTTTGTCCCACACACACACACACATTTTATTTCTATTCATTAAGAATTTAGTGGTTTGCATTTTTATCTTCAAATGACTTTCATGAAACAAGTAATATTATGAATTTGTAATACTATCATCCAGTAGAATAACAATTTATATTTTCATTTTATGTTCTTGCTTATTATTTTAAAACTTTGATCATATAAATGTTATGAAACCAATTTTTTTCCTCGAGTCTTGATTTAATATTTCAAGGAGATAGTATTCTTTGCTTTCCCTATGATCTGTCTCCTCATTCTCCCTCAAGTAACTGGAAAAAAAAATGTATTTAAAGTAGATATTCATCCACTTCTCAGACTGTTTGGGGTTAGTTGATTTTATTTTCCACTGCATACCTTGTCTGTCCATGCTTCCTCCCATATCACTTTAGATAAGAAGTAAATTTGAGACTTTAATGGGCAATGACCATACCATTTTCTTTATTGTCTGGGACCAAGTTATTTTTTCTAGATGTAGTTTATAATGCCTATAAAAGCACCACAAATCTTATATGTTAAGTTTAACAAGATGCCTAATGTGTGTAGGAATACGTACTGGCTAAAGTTCAATCCCTTCCTGTAATTGTAGATATTTGTCTAGCTTTTAGAATGATAAGGCTTTGTTTAATGTTGTAGTAATGAAATCTGTTGTAACATTAATTATAGAGAACATTGTAATTTCTAGAAAGATGGAATAGGTTCTAATCTCAGAGAAAATATCACTGCAGAAAGTGTTTAAAATTATTGTCCTTGCTTTTTCCTCTACTCACGACCATTCACTGGGTTGAAGATGTAGTTAATCTTTGTAAATAGCAGGAAAAAATGGAGCATACTACAAAAGAGGAAAATGTTGAAAAAAATATCCTGACAATCCTGTTTAATGGTGTAAGGTATGAGTCCCTTCTAAGAATTTGTGATATCAAATGTGATCTGAGGCCACCAAGTCAAGGTGTTGCTTATGTTGATGACATGTTCCCCAGTGTACCACATAAAGGACCAGACATCTGCAGGGGTACAGCATGACCTGTGCAATATTTTCAGATACATCTGCAATTTCTGTGATCAGAGATAAGAGAAAGCAGAGTTCCTGGGAAGAATGCAGAATTTTATTGGACCTGGTAAAAAAGGGATCTGGTTGGAGTATCAGGCAAAAAACAAGCATTTTCCATAGTGTTGACAGGGAAGAACTACAGGTTAACAGTCATACGTTTCCAGGATGATCAAATGAACTGGAGACACTCCTTTATCTACACATGAAAGCTAATATGGTTTACTCCAGGATTCATGATAGCAATGGGTGAACTGAAAATGTGTATTCCCTTAGCCCATTTAATGGTGAAGTTGGATGGGAATCATCCTCATCAGAAGTAGCGCTGTATCCAAAAATTAATTCAAAATGGACCACGGATCTAAATATAAGCACTAAAACTATACAACTCTTAGAAGAAAACATAGGTGTAGATCTTCGTGAACTTCAGTTAATCAAAGCCTTCTTAGATATAACACCAAAAGCAAAGGGAACAAAAGAAAAGACAGATAAATTGGATTTCATCAAAATTAAAATCTTTTGGGCTTCAAAGGACACAATCAAAGTCAAAAGACAACTCTCAGAATGGGAGAAAATATTTGAAAATCGTAAACTGATAAGGGACTTGTATCCAGACTATATGAATAACACTTATGACTCAGAAATAAAAAGACAACCCAATTAACAAGTGGGCAAATAATCCGAATAGACATTTCAAAGCAGATAAGCAAATGGCCTTGAAAAGATGAGAAGCAGCACATGAAAAGATGCTCAACCTCATTAGCCATCGGGGGGAATGCAAATCAAAACCACAATTAGACACTACTTCTCACCCACTCAGATAGCTATAATAAAAAGGATAGATCATAACAAATATTGGCCAGGTCTTAGAGAAATTAGAGCCCTCCTCCACTTCTGGTAGGAATGTAAAATATTCCAGATACTCTGGAAGACACTGTGGCAGTTCTTCAAAAGGCTAAGAGTAGAATTACCATCTGACCCAGCAATTCCATTTCTAGGTTTGTACTCAAGAAAAAATGAAAGCATATGTCCATGCAAAAACTTGCATGAAAATATTCATAGAAGCATTATTCATAATAGCTGGGTCATATGGTAACTCATAGCAAAAAGTGGAAACAACTAAAATACCCATCAAGAGGTGAATGAAAAAAAGATTTTTATATTCATACAATGGAATATCATTTGGGAATAAAGAGGAATGAAAATCTGATATGTGCTACAACATGGATGAACCTTGAAAACATTATTTTAAGTGAAAGAAACCAATCACAAAAGACCACACACTGTATGATTCAATTTATATGAAATTTTCACAATTGGAAAAATCTTGAGAGATTTAAAGTAGATTGTTGGTTGCCTAGGACTGTGGGAACTGGGGGAAAATGGGAGTGATAGCCAATGAGTAACAGTAGAAGAGGGAACTTATAAATTGAAACAGAGTGCCTCCAAATGGGTGAAACTACACCACCAAGATTGTATGAGTATGAGATAGCAGTCCTTCCAGCAGGTTTACCCACCCATGGCTTCCACAGGTCCTAAGTCCACTGATGGGATCTGAATCCACTTGCTTGGAAAACCTGTCTATAATGGTTCACCTGTCTATAATGGAGACACATCTGCGCATCTTACAAAGATGCTTGTTGGACTGGAAACAGGTCACTGAATGTGTTCCAACTTTGTTAGAGCAAGAACATATGCAAAGTCTCATTCAAAACAAGGGTTTGGGGCATAGCCCACAGCCATGCCAAATATGAGGCTAGGCCAAGTACTATGTCCTGTTCTCCAAGTTAGTGAATTCAGTTCCTTCTTCTTTGCAGGTAGATCAGTGATTTCCAGTTTGAAGCATCAAAATTCTATGGTGCCTTCTCATACAACCTAAGTTTATTCAATCATATATTGATGCCAGAAACTAAAAGGTAGACTATGGCCACATATTGGGTCATGCCTTTGTCATAACCACTGAATGATGTGGTTCACAGTCCAATGTTGACTATATAAATAAAAAAAAGTCACTGTACTTCCCTTAGGAGTTGTTCAAATTGACCCATCAAGGTGTTCTGAGTTGGGAATTGTGGGAGGATCCACTTCTCTGCCTGGCTTGATGGGCAGTAATCAGAAATATGCCCCAGGCCTATTATTGGAATATGGGGGAATATAGATGGCACATATCAGTTATTAGTTGTAAGAATAACTCTAGGTTTTCATCAAAGTGTAGCAGATCTCCAAGAAGGCAGGATGGGGTCAAAGGGCAGGAGAAGGGCAGCTTATAAAGGATCCTAACTATACAGGTTTTATTAGTGATGGCATCTGCTTCCTACATTCCAACTATCTTCTCAGAAATTGTTTAGCTTTTAGAGAACAGGTCATAAGACAATTCTTCTATAGCCTTACCAAGAAATAGATGTGGTTCAAAAGGAGCTATAACAAGATCAAGCAGAGCACTTCCATTTTGACTGAGGTGAAGTCTATGGCCAGGTTTTATTTTGCAATAGGTAGGGAGAAAGGGTATATCATATGCAAAAGAGGTAAGCAAATAAATGATCATTTGGAAACTTTAGGATAGGGAAAAGAAAGCCAAAAGTGTGGGGAGCCAGTAGGTGAATAGTAAACTTCAAGCAAACTAAAGCAAGATCCTAGGTAAAGTGCACGGTGATTCAGACAAAACACTACCGAGCACCTTCTGCATGAGCTTTGCCTGAATTATTGACTTTGAAGCACATGTTGCAGTCTTCAATTCTGGACACAGTTCCCTCAGGAGGTGGTCAATTCTGAACACTGCAGTGATCTTCAATGCCTCCCTGTAGAGCCATACTCCCACCTGGTACCACTTTCCTTTAAAGATGTAGTATGACTTGTAGTGCAACTTCATTGGTGATGCACTCTTTCAGCTTTTCTTAGTCTGAAAAGGTCCTTATTTCACCTTCATTTTTTAAAGATATTTTTGCTGAATATAGATTTCCAGATTGACAGTTTTGTTTTTTTTTTTTTTTAATTTCTTTCAGTACTTTAAAGACACTGCTGTCATCTGTATCTTTGTTACTCTACACATAACACTGTTCCTCCCCACCCTGTGGGTGAAAAGTTTTCTCTTTATCACTGGTTTTGATCAATTTGATTATGCCTTGCCTTGGTATACTTTTCTTCATGTTTCTTATACTTTGGTAGGCCACTTGATGTACAACAATTCACTGATACCCTTCTCATTTTTAAAAATTGAATTTTCTCTCTGCTTTATTTTGGATGGTTTCTATTGCTAAGTCTTCAAGTTCACTAACCTTTTCTTGTGCTATGTTTAATCTGCTGTGAATCCCATCCAGTGTACTTTTTACCTTAAATATTTTGGTCTTTTTATATCTTCCAGATATCTACATAAATTTTGAGTCCACAGAATACAACCATACTCAGTGTTTTAATATTGTTGTCTGATAATTCTAAAACCTGGGTTGGTTTTAGGTAGATTTCCATTTATTGATTTTTCTCCTCATTCTGGCTGATATTTTCCTTTGCATGCCTGATAATCTTTGGTTGCCACACACTGTAAATTTTACCTTGTTTAGTCTGGGATATTTTTGTATTCCTATAAATATTTTCGAGCTTAGTCTGGGACATAGTTAAGTTGCTTGGAAATAGTCTAAAGCTACTTATTTCCCACTACTTAGGCAAGTATCCACTGCCTTGAAAATAATGAATTTTTCTAATAATGCTGGTGGGGACAGGCAATATTTGCAGCTCTATGTCAGTTTTGAATATTCTTTTATTTCTTTCAAATAGTTCCTTCCTCTGCCTTGGGTAGTTATCTTACACACACTGTCTTAGTTTACCAGAGCTGCTATAAAAAATACCACAAACTGGTTTTGGCTTAAACAACAGAATTTATGCATTCATCATTCTGAGGCTAGAAGTCTAAAATCAAGATATCTCCCCTGAGACTCCCCTGAGACTTCAGTGTTCTGTTGCTGGCTGAAGGCAATCCTTGGGGTTACTTGGCTTTTATCTTTGTCACCCATCACACACTGATGTCCTCTCCTTTCTTGCTTCTGTGATTTCTAGGTCCTCTTTATAAGGCTCCTGTAATCTGGATTAACACCAGCCCTCATTCAATTGGGCTATACTTTAACTAAAAATAATATCTTCCAGAAGCCCTATTTACAAAGGATTCACACCCACAAAAAATGTGGATTAAGATTAAGAACAAGTTTTCTTCTGGGGTACCTAACTCAATCTACTACACACGTGTTGATTAGTACTTTGTTGAGTATTCAGGGGTTCTATCTACAGGTCAGTGAAATTCTCTTTGTCAACTCCCCTGTCCAGTACCCTGTCCTGTGAATCTAGCTGCAGTCTCGGGCTGCATCTCCCCAACTCAAGCTGTCTGCTGGACTTTCCCTAGGTTTTTACCTGTACTATGACCTGGAAACTCCAAGGAAGTAAGCTACAATAATCATAAGACTCATCTTGTTTATTTCTCATCTCAGTGAATGCCATTCCTCATTGCCTGATAGCCAATGTCTTAAAAACCATTGTTTCATATATTTTGACGGTTGATTTTTGTTTGTTTCTTTCTTTGATTTTGATTGTTTGAGGCAGTAGAGTAAATCTGGTTTCGGTTCCTGCAACCTGGCCGGAAGAGAAGTTCCTCAGGAATGATTTTTTTAACCTATACTCAGAGACGGAGTCATGGTTTTCCTGATTGCAATTGGTTTAAATTTTTGATCCAATCTCTACTGTGTTTAAGTTTTATGTTAAAATTAGTGTGACTTCTGAAATTATTGGAGAAACAGATTGAATACTATATAAAGTAGCACTGTTTACTTTTAAGGATTACACTGGGGAGGTAGAAGATGTTCCTCTCAGGTTATTAAGAATTACCAAATTTTCATGCTTCCTTTCTTCTTTATTCCTACACAGGCAAAGGATCTTTTTTTTGCTGGACTGGGGCATGCTTTACATGAAGGTTATGCTAACCAGACAGTTGTCATGTGTAATAGACTGACTAGTTTTCTATTTATTGATTAAATAATATTTTGGCTTACTCAGTTTATTCCTGATTTCAGCTATGGTTCTATAGTCATATAATTAAAAAGATCACTTTATTAGTATTTTTTTGAGAGAGCAATTTAAATTTATCTCTCTTAGTAAGGTTCTCCCCATTTATACTGATTATAATTTGTAGAAGTGAATTTCATATTGAAAATCAAGGAAACTCATAACATGGTTAATTGTGAAAGTTGAACTTCTAACATCTGATCATAGCTGATTAGGGCATTTGCCTCTTAAAATTAGACATATATTCATAGTGGTAGAAACCAATGATGACTGACAAAGAATTAGCTCATTTTTCTTCCTCTTTTCTGTTTTACCTAAAGCATAATTAGCATTATCATTAGATAGAATTAGTATTCACATCACTTATATATGGCAGTATGTAAGTGTATAAGTACGCTTGACATGCTATTTTATTGCATTTTATCAAAATAAACTATTCAGTGTCATATTTTCATGGAAATCACAATTAAACATAGTTGAAAGCTAAGTTTTTAGGCTGGATTGAATCCTGAATGCTTGACCTTTGGTCATTATTTGGGTGCTTTTTTAATGTTGAATTTGTTTTTAAAAATTGATCTTGATTACTTTGAGAAAGGGTAATAGTTTAAAACATTGCATATTTATTTCTTACAGTTCTGGAAGTCAGGTCTCTAAAATCTAAATCTTTAGCAGGGCTGTGTTCCTTTTGGAGCCTTCAGGGCAGAATCAATTTCCTCAGCTCTTTCAGCTTCTGGAGGCTAACTTCATTCCTTGGTTCATGGCCCCTTCCTCCATCTTCAGGGAGCCTCGTTCCAACCTCTGTTTCCTGTGTCACATCTCCTTTTTACATCTTTGACCTTCTTGCCTGCCTTTCATGAGGACTCTTGTGATCACAATGGATCCAACATGATAATCCAGGATAATCTCTCCACCTCAAATTCTTAACATAATCACATCTGCATAGTCTCATTAGCTATGTAAGGTTACATATTCACAAATTCTGGGGATTAGGATTAGGACATGTTTGGTGGCCATTAATTAGCCTACCATCACCATTCTCCTCCATTCCTTTTAGTCTTTTACTTAAATATTTTCTCATTGATGCTACCTGACTCCTATGGGCACTGGAGTTTGCAGACCCTGATTTCAGAAGAGAGTGCACTGCCATTTCATATTGCTGAAAGAGCACAACTGATGTTAGGAGTTACCTTTCAGGCTCTCAAGACACAAGTAGGTTTAACAAAATGCTGTGTTCACTGAGCTTTACAAAATGATACAAAGGGAGAGATCCAGTAGGTAGAACGTCACCTCATCAAGAGGCCAACAGTTACCCAAGGACACAGACCCTTTTGCTCCCTTAACCACACGTGGCATGGAGGGCTGATGAGGGCAAGATCCAAGGTGTGTGTGGGTCACCTTGACACAGGTTGCAAGTTTGCACAGTTCAGGTACTATAACATATCTATTTGTTTTATTAACAGAGTACCTAGTACTAAAACTGATTTTCATGATTCAGATCAAATATTGTGATAATGAGATTTCTAAAGGAAACACAATATCTCCCTAGGTTTGGTTCTTTTTTTAGTTCTCCTTCCTTTTCCCCTCCTCCTCCTCCTTCTCCATCATCATCATAGTTACAATTATATTATCACAGCTATTGTCTAATGAACTTTGTGTTGTTTTCACTTGTCTAAGCACATAAACTCATAGTAACCATTACAAAAATCTTATGAAACAAAAATTAATATTCTTCTTGTATTTATACACCTATTGCTATATCTACCTAGAAATTCAATAGACATTTGAAATTTAACATTGAGAACTGAAATTTCTTCTCTCTTCCCCCAAATCCTGTTTCATCTGTAATTCTTTCTTTTTGGTTATGGATAAATGCATTCTTCCAGTGGCTCGGCCTCAAACCCTGGAAGCATCCTTTTTTTTTTTTTTTTTTTTTCCTCCTTCTGTCACACTATATATCCAGTACACTAGAAAATCTTATTGGCTTGGCCTTCAAAATATACGCAGAACTCCAGAACCTGATTACCTCTCACCTCTCCCAATGCCACAACCCTATTCAAAGCCACCAATGTATTTTATCTTGATGAAGAACTGCTGCACCCCTCCCCCTGCCTTAGTCTATCCCCAACACAACAGCCAAAGTGATCCTGACTGATCACATTTCCAAGTGTGTCATTCTTTGGCTTAAAATCCTCTTTAGCTTCCCATTTCACTTAAAAGTAAAAGGGAAGTTCTTAAAATGATATACAAACTCTCTCCCTGTTTTTCTTTGACCTCATCTCCTACATCTCTCTTCCTTGCTGTATTCCAGCTGCACTTGCCTCTTTGATGTTACCAGAATACCCTCAGGCACACTCCCACCCCAGGCCCTTTGCACTTGTTCTCTCTGATGTGTGCAACCCCTCCCCCCCACCACCACTTGGATCCTTCCTTCCCTTTCATCATGTAGTTGCTCAAAAGCCAAGTTCTCCATATGACCTTCCCTTTAACCTTACATAAAATTTTCCATATAGCCAGATGTTTTATATCCTCTTCCCTGCTTTGATTTTCTTTCAGAAATTACACAATGATATACACATTGCATTTCTCTATCTTATTTATTGTCTCTCTTCTATGATGTGAGTTCAACGAGGAGAGAGAGTTCTGGCCTTTTAGTTTTAATTTTTGTATATACCTCTATATTCCTGGAAAGTGGTACTTGGCACAGAATAAGCCCTTAGAGATTTATTAACTTTCCAGCATGTATAAAAATCAGTGGGCAAGTGGGGAAGATAGAAAATTAAGCAACTGGAATTTGTGCCATGAGAGTGGAAATAGAGGGTAGAAACTAGAGATTTAACAGTATTGGCTCCTCTCCAGGGATTCCCATTCTAGAAGGAAAGAGAAAATAGACAGATATTTAGAATATGGAGTGATGAAAGGTATAAAGAAGGTATGACTCAGATGCACTAGGCATATAGAAGAGGAGCAGGTGCAAAATCGGGCTGACTGCCCTGGAGCAGCTGGGTTTAAGCACAAAATGTTTGTTTCATTCATTCATTCATTCAATTAATCAATCACTGTCTTGGTCTTGACCTTGGTGAGTTGTTTTGATAAGATGAAAACCTATTTTGGAAAGAAAAATATTTGATATTGCTCTAGGGCCTTCTATGACAGTATTTCTATTTTCTTTCTTTTTTAATCTATAAAAGGACAGGAGAACACAAAAATAAGCCTCCAGAACTGTTACTAGAGACTACATATGGAGGGAATTCAGTCTGTCATGCTTAGAGAAAGAGAGAATAGTTCAAATGCCTCTATCTCAGGAGACCTGAATTTTGGACTTAGCTCTGCTACTTACTGGTCATTTGCTTTTTGCTAACTCATCCAATTTGTCTAAATTTGTCTTGTCTCTTTAAAATGATTAACTGTGAAATTTGTTTGGAATATCCACAATGATAAATACTAGTAAAATACATGTGGAATTCCTTTGTGAAATTTAAAGAGAATTGTATTTTTGACAGGTTATGCTCCATCATCAAAATCACAACATCCTTCAAAGAACTAGATTTGGATTCTACTTTGTTTGGAGGTCCATTTAGCTTTTGTAGAATTCTATACCTCTGGACATTTCTAGAAAAATATAAATTACTAAAGGTGAATCATAACTGAATACAAAAATTGCCATAAAATGGGAAAAGAAGTGAAGTCTTTTCTTCCTTTCATTCCCTGCCCTTTGCTCACATACATGACTGTGAAATTCTATAAGTGCCAATGAATATATAACTGAGAGGCTATTTAATGTTTTAGAACATAGGAAAACTCCAAATGCCCTCAAATCATTCTGTAAGTCTACAGAACCCTAACACACAAACTAAACAGAGATGTTATAATCCAAGGAAATTGTATAATAACATCATTTGAAAATTGAGGCAAAGATAAACTATTAGCAATCTGAAAGCAGTGTATTAAAACAATAATTTACTAGGAAATTGTTCCAAGAAGCCTAAGCTGCTAATGAAGTACATTACGCTAATATAAGAAAAAAATACTCCAAAATTGAAAAGGCATATAATACAATTTACTATGATTTCATAATTAAAATTATGAACCGTCTCAAGAAAGTGAGCTTATGTTATCTCTCAAAAACATGAAGTATTTCGTGCTAAGTTCTTATTTATTAAAGCTATGAAATCATTAAAGAAAAGATAACACTGTATTTGTTTCCCAGGCTGCTGTGACAAATACCATACAATGGGGTGGTTTAAACAAAGGAAATTTATTGTCTCATGGTTTGGAAGGTGTTCCAGTTTGCTAAAATGTCTGTTATGCAAAATACCAGAGATGGATTGGTGGCTTTTATGAAGGGGATTTATTAGGTTACAAATTTATAGTTCTAAGGCCATAAAAATGTCCAAACTAAGGCATCAAAAGAGGATACCTTCACTGAAGAAAGGCCAATGGCATCCGGAAAACCTCTGTCAGCTGGGAAGGCACGTGGCTGGCATCTGCTGTTCCTTTGCTCCTGGGTTCTGGTTTCAAAATGGCTTTCTCCAAAATGTCTCTGGGCTTCTGTCTATCTTAGCTTCTCTCTAAGCTCCTATGCATCCTTGCTTGTTTTCCCAGGGCATTTCTCTCTAAGCGTCTGCGGGTCCACTCAGCTTCTCCAGGGCAATTTCTGGGCTTTATCTCTTAGCTCAGCATCTCCAAATGTCTTTCTGTCTGCATCTCCTAGCATCTAAGTCTGTGTTGGGCCCTGAGCTCTCTTAAGTAACTCCAATAAACTAATCAAGACCCACCTTGAATGGGTGGGGTCACATTTCCATGGAAATAATCTAATCAAAAGTTCTCACCTACAGTTGGGTGGGCCACATCTCCATGGAAACAACCTAATCAAAAGATCCCACCCATAAAAAGTCTGTACCCACCAGAGTGGGTCAAAAGAACATAGTCTTTCCTGGAGTACACAACAGTCTCAAACCAGAACAAAAGGCTAGAAAGTTTGCTTCTTCCCAGGGGTTGGTAGCATTCTGGTGCTGGCTTGCCACATCCTTGCTGCTCCTTGGCTTGCATCTCTGCCTCACATTACATGGTGATTTCCTCTCCTTTCTGTTTTGGGTTCTGTTGACTTTCAGCTTCTGACTCTTCTCCATGCCTCTCTCTGACTATGGCTGAATTTCTTCTGCTTATAAAGAACTCCAGCAATCCAGATTCAGACCCAACCTCATTCAGTTGGGTCCCACCATAACTAAAGATAACATCTTCAAGAAATTACAATGAGTTCATACCCACAGGAATGCAGATTAAGACTCTGCCTAAACTGGGGTTCATGGTTCAACCTACCACACATTATGAAAATCAGTAATAAGGACTCACATTTATACATAAGACATAGGGCTAGCCTTTAACCTGGATTGCCTCATTTAACCCCCACAACCACCCCTGAAACTGGGTGCTATTACTCTCAATCATGTAGTTACGGATACCCGTGCTTACAGAAGTAAAATAACATACCCAAAGTCACACAGCTAATATTAGCAGACCATTAAATGGGAGCCTCTTCCTCAAAATTAAGCAAGCTAGAGGAAGACATTTAATTGTATACCAGTTTTGATACTGTACCACTGATACTTGCATTCAATTTTCTAGTTGTTTTTGTATGGGCACTCCCAATATAAAAGCCTGAAATGAGTACCCCTGTAAAATTGAGATCCTCTTACTCTGATACCATCTGTGATCATATCAGCAGGTGTTAATTGTTCTTTTGATAATACCCAAACTAATCCTATTAAGGCTAACAGTGGGAAAGTGGCCTTCTGCAATGCAATGCCAAGGTCCAAAACATAAAAGGAGATCTTGTGTCCATTTATCCCTCTAAATTATATACTTTTAAACTGCAATGCAGCGGTCAATTCCCTAAAGACATTCCAAGCATCTGCCTGTAGTGTGAAATGAGTTAGTTCCTCTATCAAGACTGATTAGAATAGACAAATTAATTGGAAAGGAGATTCATTATATGATTGTTATGCACAACTTTCTGCCTAAAAAAAAAAAAAAAGAAAACTTGTAATTTAAGGGAAGCTTCCCTTCTGTGTGGGAAGAGGGAATTTTTGTTGTTAAATAAGGCAAAAACCAATTAGGGGACATAAAAGAGTTAATCGTTATCATCCAATGCCTTGTCTAAGCATTTGTAAGCAAAAGATATTTAAATCATTCCATTTCTGCTTTCTTGGGAGCCAAAAGAAAAAGCAGATTGTAAACTTTTGTAGGAGTTTGTAAGAGGATGTACACTTTGTTTCCTTTTGCTGGACAAAACTTTGTGGAAAAGAGCATTTGAAATCAAAACACGGAATTTGGTCATTTAACTTGAATTACAAAGTGATGCTTTTTACGGTTTCTATGTATTTGGAAATAATGTGCATTTATATATATATACCTATGGGTATATGTGTCTAAAGAGAATGTATGGCAGCAAATTATAATACACATTACCTTTGTATTTATGCTAAAGTTAAGTTAATTAAATAAATGCCAACTACATGAGAAATGCATTGCTAAAAAAAAATCAAATATCATTTGAACAAGTAGATGGACCAGAAAGCTAATCCTTTGGTTTGCTGATTCCTTTTATGATGTGCTAAGATCTCCTAAAGAGGATAGTTAAATCTTTAAACTAAGAACTCAATGAATTCTTAAATTTATCCTATAATTTCTAGCAGAAATATTTTACATCTCCATAATATTATTCATAAGTATATTAGCCTAATTCTAATTCTTATCTTTTTCTATTTAAAATAAACTTAAAAAGCACCTTATATTAACCCTCCATTACTCTTAAAAGCAAATGGTCCATTTCTCTCTCTAACCCCAAATCGATAAATAAATTCATTAATCTCCCCCCTACGTGGGACGTGACTTCTAGGGAAGTGAATCTCCCTGGTGACATGGGACACAACTCCCAGGAATGAGCCCAGCCCTGGCAGTGAGGGATTGAAAATACCTTCTTGACCAAAAGGGGGAAAATAATGATAAAATAAGGTTACAGTGCCTAAGGGATTTCGAATACAGTTGAGAGGCTATCCTGGAGGTTTCTCTTATGCAAGCTCCAGCTAGATATACCAAATGGCCACAGTACGCCAAGCCCCAACCAACATCAGTCCCCAAATACCTAAGTCCCTATCTGAGATTCTATAAAAGTTTCACTCATTAAGTTTGTCTCTCAGAAACTTAAATCCACCAGAGTGTTCCTATGTCAGACAAAGCCTAAAACCCAGAGGCGACAGCCTCTCTAAGAACCAGATGCATCCCCTTTCCCCATAATGCTGATACCCCTTTTCAATATGAACAAGTTAGGGTGGTCTCTGCCAAGACACCCCTGAAGATTGTGAAAGTGATTAAACAAGAGGAAGGGGTAGCAACAAACAAGACAGGATTTAACAAAGGATTACTAATATTGAATCTTCATATGAATATTTTTTAACAAAGGATTACTAATACTGAATCTTTATATGAAATTTTTTTTAGATGCTAGGGTATTTAATAGCTAGAAGGAAATAACTGAAAAGGTGGAACATAACATACTTGGAACTTTGCTCTATAGCTACTCATTAAATTGTACTTTGAAATTCATCACCTTTCCATGCATATCTTATATTTCACGATAAGGAAAGAACTGAGGTTGTGGAACTGTAACCCATAACATTCTTTGAAATTTTCTAACTACTTGTTAAATCGAACTTTTAAAGTTATCACTGTTATGTATATATGTTGGATTTCACAATAAAAAATAGTATTAAAATAAAAAAACCAAATGGTCCAGAATTGTTTGGGACAGCATCTCTGAAATTCCATAATTTAAATTTTTTATGGCATTTTCAAATTATCAAAATCATCTTGACTTATTCTTTTAATATTTATTATGAGTACCTGCTGCCTGTTATGTGCTGGGTACTTTTCTAGATTTCAGGCATAGAAAGATGAAGAAAGGTTTGCCCTGTTTTACTGGAGCTGTTAGTTCCATTGAGTCAACAAGACTAACTTGTAAATACCTTTCATTTAAATGGCAGTAAAATAGATACAAAGTGTCCTAAGAAAGTAAAAGATGTACATGGCAACTCTGAACCCACAGATATGATAGAGGGATACAGTGTTAGAAAAGCTGAAGCAGCCCTTTAAATACATTGTCTAACCTAGGTCTTAGAGCCCTTTGCAATTGCTTATGATAAATTGAGCCAGACATTGATCAGGAACTCACTCTTACTAAGCAAGCTCAAAACATAAATGTGAATGTGTGCATGTGCTTATTGTTATTATTATTATGTGTTTTTGGTTTGTCAGTTACTATTATGAATCAAATGCTATAAGTGAAACTAATGTGCAAACCAGGAAAATTAATATCTAAGCATATTACATAGCACTCTATCAAAAAGTATTAATTTAAGCAAGTTTTGAGTCAGTAGATGACTTCTTTCCATTTTTCCTGGATTTAATGTGAGTTCTTTTCACATAAAACACTCCTGAAGAAATACAGGGAACTGGAAAATATCTAGTTTAGACATTATTAGTTGATGATCTTTGGTGACAATACTTCTGGGTCTGAGGAAAGGAGACAGTGAAGAAAGGAATCAAATATGATTGATTGAGGGCAGAGAAAGAAAGTAAGAAAAGACATTTTTTATTACTGAGACCATGTGACAAATGTATAAATTATTTTCTAAAAGTAAAGATGTTAAAGTTATATAAAGGATATAAGAATGTACTCAAGAGCTGGAGTATATCATAGACACTACTTTTCTGATTACTTTAATGAGAAAAAATTAGCCTTTACAGATCAGTTTTTGAGTCTTTTAATACATATTAAATTATTAAAATTAAATACTCATGAAATTTTATGATGCAAAAGGGACACTCAAAAATATGTTAATATTTCCCTAAATTCACAAAACTGTTGTTTAGTTTTTCCAACTGTCCCCTTAGAATGAACACCAAATATGACACTATCAGCAACCTCCAAAGTAAGGAGTCACTGATCTTTATCCTAGCATCTTCCCTCCCCATATATGTATATATATATGCTGCATAGCACCCCCCAATAAAAGGTTCAATTTACAATATATTTTGCTCTAATTTTAAGGTATTTTATTTTATTGTTGCTGCACTCTGTTAGTATGGAGAATAATTGACTGTGTAGCAATATTTGTGTGTGTATGTAATTTATGGAACTTCAAAAATATTGATCCTCTGTGGTTGATTGGGATAATAGGTAAAAAAGAATCAACTCCCCTACATGTTTCTTCACATTAGCCTGTGGTTATCTACTTTTCCTCCCCTCTTAGAGCAGAAAAAGAAAGAGTGTTTCTGGGGCTTTACATGAGTGTTTCTGGGGCTCTAAAATTAAAAATGTCACTCTTTTCTTCAGCGTCCCTTCTTCCCTTTCCATTAAATATTTATCTGAAATTCTCAAATATGCACAGATTTTCTTGATTTTCTTCTTAACAAGTATATTACAAGAACAGTACATGGTCATTATAAAATTCTGAAAACAGAAAAAAATACGAAAAGAAAATTAAAGCTAATCACTAATGGCTGCAGTGTTGATGCCTTATGTATATTTACTCACTTTCAGAAGCATGCTTTTATGTGTGTGGCACACAAAATAGACATCATAATGCACACAGAATGGGTTAAATTGCTTTGATCACATACTATGAAGATTTGCCCATGTCATAAGTTTTTCTTTTTCCTAAATCATGATTTTAAATAGCCCTGTAGTATTTCAGCATAGGGATGTAATATGATTTATTGAATCAATCCTCTATGGTAAGAATTTTTCCAATATTCCTTCTGTAAATAATGCTATAAAAAATGTCCTTATTCAGAAATTTTCTAGCACATTTTTAGTTATTTATCAGATCAAAGGGAAAAGCTATATTTAAAGGCATGAACATTTTGAAAGCATTTATATTCTTGCCAAATAACCCTCCAGCATGGTTGTTCTGATGTTATGCTAATCTACATGGTTTTTGAATTACTGCATCGTAACACTTTTGCAAATGATAGGTATTAACACATAATTACCAATATAATAAGCAAAAGGTATATTATTTAAAATATTTGCTCTTTTGATTACTACTATTTTTAATTTACATTTTTGCATATTTCTTTTGTACACTGACATTTTAACTTTGGTGTATATATATGTATATATATTTCTTCATGATTTACTTTTAATTTTCAGACACTAAATGATGAGATGGAAAAGAGTAGACACTTTTACAAGTCCTGGATATATATAAATGTTCCTCCAAATTGCTATGTATATAATTTTGGACATATTGCAGCATTTTAAAAATCATTGTTGATTTTTTGACCCAACCAAGAAAACTTACAGTGACACCTTTATCAAATGATAACTGATAAGCCAGTGTATGTTCCAAACCTAACACTAGTAAAATACCTGCTACAGACTAAGCAATAAACACAACGTCCATTTAAATGCAGTTAAAACCATCTATGTCTAAATATCTTGTAAATGCTATTTTGCCTAAGCCTAGATTCCTGGTTTTGGAACTCCAGCTTCACTTTTAGAGAATAAGTGAAGATATTATATATAAGCAAGGTAAAAATATAGAATTAAGTGATATTAAAAGTGAAACAAGTTTCCATTTTAACAAACTTTTTTTTTCATTCAAGAATAGAAATGGCAATTTAGCCTATTTTGTGTTCATAAAGGAGCTCACATTTGCAGGGACAATTGAATACATGATTTGCAGACTGTAAGGGTCCTTTGAGTCAAGATAGGATTCTTTTTCCCCCAAGTATGATGGGAAACCACTGAATGGTGTTAACCAGAGCTGATGGGATTTTTCAAAGATCATTACCTGGCTGCTGTGGGGAGAGTGGATTATAGGGAGTCAAGACTGAAATCCAGGAGATAGCTAAGAGGCTGCTGCCATTGTCCAGGAGAGAAACAGAAACAGAATGCACTAGGTTAGTATCATTGGAAAAGGAAAGAATAGATATTTTGTTGAGGATCAACCAGTCTTGCCAAATGTACATTAAATGTAGTAGGTAAAGGAAGGAGAATTTCATAACTCCTGAATTTTTGTCTTAAGCACCTGATGGTGCCATTTTATGAAGACAGGGGGCACTGGTAGGAGTGAGTGTTGAGGAGCAAGTAGGTATAGATTTAATGTTCATTTATGAAGGAAAAAAAAGGCTAATTTTTTTTTTTCAGTACAAAAACAGTGTGTAGCCAACTGAATAATGGCTTCCAAAAGCATTAGGCTATAATCACTGGAACCTATAACTATCACTTTTTATGGAAATAGTGTTTTTGCAGATGTGATTAGATAAGACTCTTGAGACAGTGAGATTATTCAATCATGTGTATACATATAAGAGGGAGGCAGAAAACATGCACACAGGGTAGAGGGCAATGTGAAGACAGAGCAGAGAGAGATTTGAAGACACTGGCCTTGAAGATGGAGTTATGTGACTACAAGCCAAGGAATGCTGGCAGTCACCAGAAGCTGGAAGAGGCAGAGAATGGGTTCTCTGGAATCCATGGAGTCTCTGGAGCGAGGATGGCCATGCTGACAACAGGATTTTGACCTAGTGATACTGATTTCAGACTTCTGCCCTCCAGAACGGTAGGAGAACAAATCTCTGTTGTTTTAGGGCACGAAGTATGTGATAATTTGTTACAGCAACCACAGGAAACTAAAATAGATTTTGGTAACCTGGAGTGGGGTGCTGCTGTAACAAATTCATAAAAACATGGAAATGGTTTTGGAGTTGGGAAATGGGCTGAGGCTGGAAGAATGTCAATATGCATGTTCAAAAAATCCTAGATTGCCTAGTTTGCAGAATATGGACTTTCGGGTTTTATTTGTCCCATTGCAACATTTAAAAGAAATATGGCTCTATAGTCAACTTTCCTGGAACAACATCATATATAAAATTGACATTACATTTGTGACTCCCTCTTCCCAGGTAAGTAAATGTTGCTTTTCTGCATAAAAGGAAGGGAATATATTTACAGAAATTTATTTGATTGAGATCCTTCCAGTTAATCATAACAGTAAAAACACCATACTTATGCCTGGCATACCCACCCTCTGGCATAGGAAAGTCTAGAACTCGGTTAAATCATCATTTAAGCCATTTGGCTGACTGGCTACACCCCAATTCCATAAGCAGGTCCTCTGACCCCAAGCATAAGGCTTTGAGGACTTCCGTTCCCACTGGGAAAGCTGCGGGTCATTACCATATAAAACTGCCTCTGCTGTTACATATTTCAAATTAGTATCTTTTCTTCTCTCCCCTAAATCCATTTCCAGACCACTGGTGCTCTTCCCACTGTGCATAAAATTAAGCATTAGATGGCTGCTTACTAATCATGATGTGGTTTGTTTGTTTATTTGGGGAAGTACACACGGGAGGTGCTTTTACAATTATCTTTATTCTCTGTAATTAATTTCTAGAGCATTAAATGCAAATTAGCCCTCTGGGTGAAGTGTCAGTGCTATCACCTAAGCAAGGAAAGCAAGACGTTCAGCTTTCCAGCTTATTGGAGAATTTCCCCTACCTCATTCTGTTAACTCATTGTGGAGGGAAAAGCTCATGTGCAAAAGGAGAAAAGAAAAACTTTTTGGAAACTAATCATGCTCTCTCTGGCTTCATCTCTTCAGAAGTTTCTAATTGCTTTCTATAGCTTGTGGTAAACCCTTGGGGAACCAGCACAGGATGCCTCAGTACAGAACAAGCCAAGACCTAAATTTTCAATAGGTCAGAAAGCCCTGGCTTGATGACTATAAACGCCAGTGGCCAGTTTATTCAGAGCCAAGCATAGGGCAATTTCAAATGCACAATGAGCTCAGGTATCTGAATGTGCTTAGCATTCTGCTGGCATTTTAGATCAGACTCTATGTATTTTCACATGAAAATGACATAGTAAAATGTTATTGGAAAAACAATACGAAAATTTTACTCATTGTGTCACCCTTTCCATGGTAACATGGACTGATCTGAATCATGTACACCAAGTAATGTTAATTTACAATATATCTTGTTGGAATATGTAATGTGACATGCAAGTCTCTCTGTGACCACTCTTTCCTTTTAATCATAGAAGTTATGATTCTAAGATATGTCTGTCCACAGGAAATATCCCAATTAGCAATTAGCTATCTGCTCCCTTTCTCCCTCACCAACATCCCCCAAACAAACAAACAAAACAACAACAAAAAAACAATGTTAAAATGATATTAAGCAGAGGAGATGGCCTTAAATGAAGTAAACAATTAAAACCCATTTTTCTTGCATCCAATCATATAATTAATGGAACTTTTCTTTGGTTCCAATTGTAAACTGGAATATCATGTTTACAATCACTGGACCAGTTTCGTAAGAGTATGTGACACAAATGCTGCATTTGTTTTAGAGAAATTTTAAATTCTATTCTAAGTGCTTTGGAACATTTCTGTTGTACAAGGCATTATTGAGGTTGTTACAGACTTATTTGGAAAAAAACATATGCCAAAGAAATAAACCTCTGCCTTTCTCTTTGCTCTTATATTTATCTTGATATTTTTCAATTTGTAAATCACACTAGGTACAAGGATATAACCAGTATTAAAAAGTAAAGAATCACTTCCTCTCTGTTTGCATTTGTGTATCTTCAAAATAGAGATATATTGAGAGGCTTGGTAGAGAATGATCAGTCACCTATAGAAAACAGATGCTGCATTTCTAGTTTGGGATGTGAAACAGACATTTGGATTGGTGAAGGACTTGAGTTCTGGATTCTAATAGACGAGAGTTCAAATCCCTGTTCTGTCACTTGCTGGCTATGTGACTTCAGGCAAATTATTTAACCTTTGTTAGCCTCAGTTTCTTCATTCATCAGCAAAATGGAAATGATAGTTGTCTACCTCAGGGTGTTTGTGAGAATGGCATTAGATCACACACACTGCTTGGTACATAAGAGAAACGCAATATCAGCATTTCACATTGATTTCGCAAGATACTTAGATCACTCTGGAAAATGTTCAATCTAGGTGTCACCTTAGAAACCAACCCAAACAGGATTCACAAAACAAATGCTGTCATCAAAGCCTGGATGGGTAAATAGCAAAATAGCTCGTGTGGAAAAGGGACTCATGGAGACTGGGTCCTTGTACAGAATGGGCTGTTCTACCTCAAAATGTTCATATATTCCTCCTTTTTTCTCCTTCTCCACTATGTGCCAATTAAACACAACACTTCATAAAGCCAGATTGGCCCATGGCTGCAGGTGTGTAGCCCCAGATCTCAACCTCCTTGTTTTACAGAGCATAAAAGGGAGACTCAGAAAAGCAATTTCGCCCAAATTCGAACAGTTAATGGCAAGAGTTCGTATCTCCTCACAAGCAGGGTAATATCCTTCACAATGAATAATCCGGCAACTCTACATAAAGAACTTTATTTTTACTTTTAAGGAAAAATTTACTACTTTATATTCTGTATCTTTCTAAAAAAACAGCACACAAACCAATGCTCACAGTTTTCACAGAGCTGAGACATCTGTAACAGCAATTGAGGCAGCAATTCTAAGTAAACTTAAAGGAGGAAAGTGACCTTATTCAAAGGCACTGTTTAATGAATCACTCACTATTAGCATCTTGAATGTATTTAATGCATGGCTCTCAACCTTTCCTAAAGACTAAAGTTCAAACGTTTGCCTGATGTTAGGGTTCCTATCTGCTTTAATCTTTAAGGTCCTATCCCTTGCTCATAATAACTTTGCCACTAGGTGGAAACCTTTAAAAGATGATAGCTGTTTCTTTTTCTACAGTATTAAATTTAACTTGAAAATATGGACATTGTAATAAGTTTAAATATTTGTTTCCTCTGATCAAAAGAAAAGCCTTCTGAGAGGCTGTGAAATAACTAGAAATGGTTATTCTATTTATGTTCAAGTTATCTTTGAAAATATTTTTGAAAGAAGACATCCAGAATATACATATACTGAACTCCTGAACTGAAGTTCAGTCCAAAATCATTTGGAAAAGATTTTCTTTTACTTTTGTCCATATTCCATGCTATGCCTTAAGACGATTTTTTTTTTTTTTTGCTTCCTCAACCCAATAATTATTTACAATAGTTAGCATATTGAAACCATCCAACATCTGGTTGAGAGGTTCATTAGGTAATAACTAGATCTTTATTTGATTTAGGCCTTGCAGCACTTGGCACTCCCTCGCTTATGAAGTTGCCTATCCATGCCCTAAGCTAATTTCAACCTCACAGAAGCCAAAACAAGCACCCCTGGCAGTGGGTGTAGTTTCTGTTACCGACATTTTAGTTAAAACTCTGCTTTGTCCCTTTACTAAAGTGCAAATAAATTTTTAAAGCCTTTTTAAAAAAAGAACATATTTGTCCACATACATTCCTACTTATTCACTCTGAACTTGGAGCTACTTGGATTTATTCCATAACCAAAACATCTAAATCTGCATGTTTTAAACTTGAAAATCTGTAGTTGGAACTACAGTTCCAGAAGCAGGAAATAAACTGGCACAGATTCCAGAATAATTTTCTGGGATTATTTAGAACACACTGAAACATTTATCTGCTAACTGAGGCAGATAAAGCAACAGTGTGACTGGGTTTTTACAACTTATTTGAAGAGGATTTGGGGGTAGCTTACAGTCATTCACATAGCCATGCTACTACAAGTGTAATTAAAGCTAAGCATTCTTAATGGCTAAGCAGTATCTAGAGGACATGGGAAAATTGTTTCCCACAGTCGAGTTTTGCAGAGTGAAGTGGTGGCATTCAGGAATGTTCCGGCCTGCCTCTCAAGCATCTGGCGTTAACTTCTGCTGACAGTAGGCGAACAGATTTGATGGATCAGTATTGAATCTGGAATGGAAATGTTATTTTCCCTAGTGCACCCAGATCCCTTTCAGTATGTCTGATAAAGCTTTACTTTTGAGAAGGGATATATAAACTATCTGTAACCATCCATTAATCTAATACCCCTTCAGGGAAGACTCTGTCGCATTAAGTCTGTGTGCACATGTTGATTCAAATAGCCTAAGGAAGGAGAAATTTGAAAAGCCTTTGGTATTTAGAATCATGCTATTTTAGAACCATAACGAATTTTAGAGTTAATTCTGATAGAATTACTGTATTTTTGAACATGGGAGGAGAAAATCTAAAAAGTCAAGTTGTTTTCACAAAGTTCAGAATTAGAATCCAGTTCTTTTGAATCTCAGTTCAGAGAGCATTCCAATATAATTAACTATCTCATCAATCCACTAAGTTTCTCAATTTATGTACAAGAACATTTTTAATCCTAGCTAAAATGACTGACAAAAAATAATGTTGTACAAGCCCCACCAGACCAATTAAACCAGAATCTCTGGGAAAGGGCCCTGACATCAATGTGCATGTACGTATGTATATATTTAGTTTTCAAGATGATTCTAAAACACAGCCAGGGATGAAAACCAGGGGTTCATGCTTTGGTCATCCTCAGCAGAAAACTTTTTTAAAAAACATATTTTTGCGTCCTCTCCTTGTTCCCCTTACATTTGGAAAGCTCCTCACCTTTAAGGTTTTCCAAACAAACTTTTTCTTGAGAAATTCTCCATAGCACAATCATATGTCTTCTCATATGATAAAATATGGCATAAATAAAATGTTTTAATCAAGCAATTTATAAAATGTTCTTAGTATCTAGTAAAGTTTTAATGTTTTATGTTACCCAAGAGTGTTTTCATTTTAGGAAGAGAAAAATAATGGAAAAAGAAATTCACTTTTTTTTTTTAAAAAGCATCAAATCTGGTCAAGATATTTCTGGGCGAAAGACCTTTCTGGTACCCTTCAAGTGATAACGTATTTATGAATACTTAATCCACTCACCTGCATGTTTGTTCACTCAAATTTGGTCCTGTGGTTTAACTGACTTTCATCTTATGAATAATCTTGCACTTCATATAAACTTAGGAGAGTGATAAGGTACAAATTATTAAAGGCTTATATACTAAGCACTTTAGTTAATTCTCGCAGTGGTCCTGGGAGGGAAAAGTCATTATTGCTATTTAAGAGATGTCAAACTGAGCAAAGAAGGTGTCTTGGCCAAGCTCATCCAGGTACTCTGTAGCAGAACTAGGCCTCAAATTTTTTCGGTCTGATTCCAGAGCAACTGCACTTTAAAATACCATGCTTTACAAATTCCAGAATGATCAGAATAAAACAAAATAAAGCAACAAATATGCATGAAGCCAGAAGTCTCATCTACTTGACATTTCCACTGTTGATATAATTTGATAGATCAAAACTTTAGAAGTTTCTATCAAAACTTGAAACATTTAATTGGCAGTAGAAACACAATAGTCAGCACCATGAATGAAGGGCACTAGAGTTTCTCTAAATAGTTCATAAAAATGAAGCTTCTACAATATATTTTTAGAAGAGCACCTTGCTTTTCATCTTTACCTCTGTTGACATTAAGCTACTTGTTTGTTGTAATGGAAAATTCCAAGAGAATGGCGTATTAACATATAAATAGCTCTATGTATTTTACTCTAAAATTGCCTTTGTTGTACAAGATCTATATGCTGAAAATTACAAAATGTTGATGAAACAAATCAAAGGAGAAATAATAAAAGGAGAAAAGTACCATGGTTATGGATTGGAAAACTCTACATAGTAAAGATGGCAAATTGATCTATAGGCATAAAGAAATCATATCAAATTCCCAGGCAAGGTTTTTGTAGATACAGATAAGCTTATTCTAAAGTGTACCAAGTCTTATAATAGATTTAAAAAAAAAGTGGAAAATAACAATAATGTGGGAGGAATTGCTCCACCTGATATTAAGGCCTACCATAGAGCTACAGTAATTAAGACAGTGTTGTATTGGTGGAGGAACAGATGTATAAATTAATGAAATAGAATAAAGAACAGAGAACTCACCCCCCATACAAATATGCCCAACTGATTTTGACAAAGAATCAAAAAGACTTCAATTTTCAACAAATGGTGCTGGAGCAATTAGATATCAATAGGCAGAAAAATGAACCTCAAATGAAGTCTTAACCTTGTGCAAAAATTAACATCACAGACACAAATATAAAAATGCAAACTGTAAAACTTTGAGAAAAAAGTGGGGTAAAATGTAGAATCTAGGGGGAAAAAATCAATACACTGATCACATCAAAATTTAAAGTTCTGGAAGTTTTGGAGGTTTCTGGTTGATTAAGATGATGGCATAAGACAATCCAGAGTACTTCCCTCCCAAAGAATCTTTGAACAAAAAGCAAAAAATGGCAAAGCCATTTCTCTAAAAACTCTGGAAAACAGTTAAAAGGCTGCAGTAACTAGGTAAATGGTGAATAAAGAAAAAGTAGCCTGATAAATGATAGGTGAAGCTTGTGAAGCACTTGCTGGTCTCTCCCCAAGCCCTCCCCAGCACAGTGGGGAGCCAGCCTATGTTCACACTGTGGGTCCCTGGCCCTGTTACAGAGAGAGAAGTGTAACACCTATGCCCATATTAGGTGAATGTATGTCAGTGCCAGTCTAGCAGGTGGCAGCCTGAAAGATTGAACTAGGAAACTTGTCTTAGTCTTGCCCTCCCAGAATTTGTCCTGAAGGCAGAGAAGCAACTTGCAGACAGCTAAAGCAGTGCAAGAAGCAATTAAGTCAAAGTTGCCTGGGCAAAGGACTACCTGCATTTATTCATACAATAACGCACACAGAAGGAGGTGAAAGTCTATAGTAAAGGTAATAGAGAGCATTCAAATTTCTGTAACTGAGAATTCCTAAGGCCTCAGTAAAGTACAAGCCCAGGACAAGAAGCAGGCTCCATATGAGCTCAGATATGACAGAAAGGACCCTGCATTTAATTTCATCTCTGGCTTATCTTCTTGATAGAAGTCTAAGCTCTGAAGGAGAACACCAGCCAAAGCAGAGCCAATGTATAGACTGTGAATGGTGCTTTTTGCTTTCATTTGTTTGTTTTGTTAGCTCCTGACACTCAAAGAAATCTCTGTTATATCACTAACTGGATACAAACCTAAGGAATTGAGAGCTCAGGGACTAAATCCCAGAGTTAACACTTTAAAATATTAAAATGTATAGTGTTCAACAAAAGTTTACAAGACAAACAAAGTCACAGGAAATGATGGCCCATCCAAAGGAACAAGATAAAAATCGAGAAACCATCAATGAAAAGGAGAAAACTTTGGACATACTGGACAAAGACTTTCGAAAAAAGATCCTTTATATACTCAAGGAGGTAAAGGAAAACGAGGAGAAAGGACTAAAGATGGGGGAAAACACTGAATAAATCTTGATAAAGAGATAGAAAGTTTAAAAAGGAAACAAAGAGAACTACTGGAGTTGAAGACCACAATAACCGAAATTAAAAGTTCCCTAAAGGATTTCAAAAGCGAATTAGAGCTGGCAAAGTAAAGAATCAGTCATCTCAAAGACAAGGCAATTGAAATGATTCATGCTGATGAGCAGGAAGAGAAAATAAGAAAAAGCAGAGCCTAAGAGGCTGTGGGACAGCATCAAATATAACAATAAATGCATTATAGGAATCCCAGAAGAAGAAAAATAGAAAGGGACAGAAGGAATATTCAAAGAAATAATGGCAGAAAATCCCCAAATTTAGTGTAAGACATGAATATGTACATTCAAGAAGTGCAATGAATTCCATAAGGGATAAACTCAAAGAGAACCATGCCAAGATATGTAGTAATCAATCTGTCCAATGCTAAGGACAATGCTAAGGACAAGGCAAGAGTTCTGAAAGTGGCAAGAGAAAAGCAATGAGGTATGGATGTACAAGGGAACTCCAATAAGGTTAAATGCTTATTTCTCAGCACAAACCATGGAAGAAAGAAAGCAGTAGGATGAAATAAAGTTCTGAAAAAAACTGCTAACAAAGAATTTTGTATCTGGTGAGACTTTCTTTCAAAACTGAGGGAGTGATTAAGACATTCTCAGATAAACAAAAGCAGTAGGAGTTCATCACCGGTAGACCTGCCAGGCAAGCAATGCTAAACAGAATTCTTCAGACTGAAAGGAAAGGAGACTAGACAGTGAATCAAAGCAGCATAAAGAAATGAAGACATCCAGTGAAGGTAACCATATGGATAACCAGTGCTATTGTATTTTCCTTCCTACAGGTGCATAAAAAGTAATGATGAATCTATGGTTTATAGACAAACAATGTATAGAAATAAAATTTGCAACAAGTATAACAAAAAGGTGGGGGACACAGGAGTACAGTAATGGTGTATGTGTATGCTGCTGAAGGTAAGTTGGTATCAAATCAAATATGATTGTTAATAGATTTAGGATATTATATTTTAGCCCCCTGATAACCACAAAAAACTATATGAAAAATATGTACAGAAAGAAATGAGAAGGGACTAAAAATGGCACAACACAAAAAGCCAAATAAATATTCAGGTAGGCATTAATGGAAGAATTGAGGGTCAAAAAAGGTTTAAGACTTACAAAGACAAATAGAAAAATGGGAGAAGATAGTCCTGCATTATCAGTTGTTACTTTAAATGTAAATGGATTAAACTCTCCATTAAAAGGCAGAGGTGGACAGAATGGAAAATAAAACATGACCCAACTATATAATGTTTTCAAGAAACTCATCTTAAATTCAAAGACCCAAGTAGGTTGAAAGTCAGAGGAATGAAGAAAATATACATGCAAATTGTGACCAAAAGAGAGCTGGGGTAGCTATTCTACTATCAGAAAAAAAAGACTTTAAATAAAAACCTATTATGAGGGACAAAGAAGGTCACTATATACTGCTAAAGAGGTCACTTAAACAAGAAGACATAACAGTAATTATTATATATGCACTTACTGGTGCAGTCGCAAAATATATGAAGCAAATACTGACAGATTTGAAGGGATAAATAGATGGCTCTACATTAACAGTAGAAGATTTCAATGTGCCATTTTCAATAATAGATAGAACATCTTGGAGAAGAGCAATAAGGAAATTAAAGACTTAATAAATATTATAAATGAGCTAGACCTAACAGACATAAATAGAACACTTCACCCATCAGCAGAAGAAAATACATTCTTTTCCAGTGCACATGGACCATTCTCCATGATAGACTATATCTTGGGTCACAAAGCAAGTTTCAATAAATTCAAAAATATTGAAATCACACAATGTATCTTCTCAGGCCACAATGGAATAAAGCCAGAAATCAATAAGAGAGAGACCTGGAAAATTTACAAGTATGTAAAAATGAATAGCATACTCTTAAACCAATGAGTCAAAGAAGAAATCACTATGAAAATATATTGCAGTGAATGAAAATGAAAATACAACAAACTTATGGGATGCAGCAAAGACATGCTCAGAGGGAAATTTATAGATCTAAATGTTTACATTAAAAAAGAAGAAAGATCTCAGTTCAGAGACCTGCCCTCACAAATGGGGGATATATAAAAAGAAGAGCATACTAAACCTAAAGCAAGCAGAAGAAGGTAAATAACAAAGATTAAAGCAAAGATAAATGAAATAGGAGCTGTTCTGATTTGCTAAAGCTGCCATTATGCAAAATACCAGAAATGGATTGGCTTTATAAAAGGGATTTATTAAGTTACAAATTTATAGTTCTAAGGCCATAAAAGTGTCCAAACTAAGGCATCAACAAGAGAATACCTTTACTAAAGAAAGGCCAACAGTGTCCGGAACCCTTCTGTCAGCTGAGAAGGCACATGGCTGGTCTCAGCTTGTCCTCTGCTCCTGGGTTGTGTTTCCAAATGGCTTTCTCCAAAATGTCTCTGGGCTTCTATCTTTGCTCCTCTGTCTCAGCTCCTATGCGTCCTTGCTTCCTTCTCCCAGGGCGTTTCTTTCTAAGCTTCTGGGCTGTCCTCCCTTAGCTTCTCCAGGGCAAACTCTGGGCTTCATCTCTTAGCTTAGCATCTCCGAATATCCTTTTCTCTGCATATACAAGCATCTCTAAGCATCAGTGTCAGTGTTGGCTCTTAGCTTCTCCTGGGGGCAAACTCTGGACCATACATCCTAACTTCTCTCTCCAAAATGTCTCTCTCAGCTTCTCCTCTTAAAGGACTCCAGTGATCTAATCAAGAACAACCCTGAATGGGTGGGGCAATACCTCCAAGGAAATAATCTAGCAGAAAGGTTTTGCCCACAGTTGGGTGAGTCACATCTCCATAGAAACAATCAAAAGATTCCACCTTAATCAAAAGACTAATAAGTCTGCCCCCACAAGATTGCATTAAAGAACATGGCTTTTCTGGAGGATATAATATATCCAAACCAGCACAGAGACAAAAAAAAAAAAAAAAAAAAAAATCAACAGAGAGAATCAACAAAACCAAAAGTTGGTTCTTTGAAAAGATCAATAAAATCAACAAACCTTTAGCTAGACTGATAAAGAAGAAATGAAAGAGGACACAAATAACTAAAATCAGAAATGACCCCACAGAAATAAGGATTATAAGAGGATTCAATGAACTGTATATCAATAAATTAGAAAACTGAGAGGAAATGAACACATTTCCTAGAAATGCATAAGTTGTCTAAACTAACACAAGAAGAAATAGATGTGAACAGACCAATAATTAGTAAACAGATTGTATCAATAATCAAAACCCTCCTGCTTTGGTTTGCTAAAGCTGCCAAAATGGAATATACCAGAAATGGACTGACTTAAAAATGGGAGTTCACTAGCTTGCAAATTAACAGTTATAAGGCCTTGAAAATATCTCATTTCAGGTAACAACAGGATGATACTTTCTCTGAAGACAGGCTGCTAGCATCTAGGGTTCCTCTGTCAGCTGACAAAGTGCATAGTTGCCATCTGCTAGTCCTTCACTCCCAGGTGTCATTGCTTTCAGCTTCTGCGTCCAGTGACTCCCTCTGTCAGCTTGTCAGCTCCTCCAGGGGCTTTCTCTCCAAGTTCTCTGGGTATTTCTCTCTCTCTGAGCTGTCTTGGCCTTTTCTGTCTCGTATCCTCATAAAGGACTCCAGTAAAGGATTAAGATGCACCTTGAATTGGGTGGGTCACATCTCAATTGAAACAACCTAATCAAAAGGACCCACCTATAATAGGTCTAAACCCACAGCAATGAATTAAAACATCATGGCCTTTTCTGGGATACATAACAGCTTCAAACCAGCACATGTTTCAACAAAAAACTAAAACCCAGGACCAGACAGATTCACTGAATTATATATTTGAATATGGTTAAAAGGGAAAATTTTAGGTTGTATATATGTTACTAGAATAAAAATTGGAGAAAACACAACATAGGACTGTACAATACAAATTGAACCCTAATGTAAACCATGGACTATAGTAATATACAATTATAATAACATTTTTTCATCAATTGTAACAAATGTATCACACTCATTCAATGTGATAATAATAGTGTGGCATATGGCAACTTTGTATTTTCTGCATGAGTTTTCTTTAAGCCTATAACTTCTCTAACAAAAAATAATAACTAAAAGTTTTGCTCCACAACAGATCTTATTAAAAGGATGGAAAGAAAAGCTATCAAAAAAAAAAAAAGTCATGCAACAGACTGGGAGAAAAAATAATGCAAACCATATATCTGACAAAGAACTATTATCTAGAAAGCAAAAAACACAATAAGAAAAAAAGCAAAAGACATGAATAGACATTTCATTCAAACAAATAAGTACATAAAAAGATGATCAGCCATTAGCCATTAGGGAAATTTAAATTTAAAAACAGTGTGATATCATTGCACAAATCAGAATGCCTTAAAAAAAAAACACCAAATGCTAGAGAAGACACAAAGAAACTGGATCACTCATGCAATAATGGTGGGAATGTAAAATGGTACAGCCCCTCTGGAAAACAATTTAGCAGTATTTTATAAAACTAAACATGCAAGTACCATATGATAAAGCAATTACACTCTTGGAAATTTATCTGAGAGAAATGAAAATTTATGGTCATACAAAAATGTGTTTCTGAATGTTCTTGGCACCTAAATCATAATAGCCAAAAACTGGAAACAACCTAGATGTCCTTCAGTGGGTGAAAGGGTAAGAAAACCATCAGACATTGTTACCAAGGAACACTATCCCAGCAATATAAAGGAATGGACTATTAATACATACAATAACTTGGATGAATATCCAAGGAATTATGCTGAGTGAAAAAGAAAGTCAATCCCCAAAGATTATGTACTGTATCATTCCACTTACATAACATTCTTGAAATGCTAAAATTATAGAAATGCAGAAAAGAGTGTGTTTTCCAGGGCTTAGGATGAGCAATGACGAAAATTGTGGTGATGAAATTGTTGTATATTCTGAATGTACTGTGCTGATTTGGAACTGTTGTGTTCCTCACAAAAGGCCATGTTATTTTCATCCATCCCTATGGGGGCAAACATATTGTGGGTGGGACTTTTGGTTATGCTATTTCAACTGAGATGTGATCCAGCCCATTCAAGGTGGGTCTTAATCCTTTACTGGAATCCCTTCTGAATAGGATAAAAGATAGTAAAAGCCCAAAGAGAGAGAGAGAAGTGCATGGAGATGCAAAGAAAGGACCCAGAGGAGCTGAGAGAGAAAGCCACTGAAACCAGAAGCTAAACCTGGGAGAGAAAGACCAGCAGACTCCAGCCATATGCCTTCCCATGTGACAGAAACCCTGGGTGCCAGCAGCCTTTCTTCAGAATAGGTATCCTCTTATTGCTGCCTTAATTTGGACATTTTTCATGGCCTCAGAATTATAACTTGTAACCTAATAAATCCCCATTGTTAAAAGCCAGTCCATTTCTGGTATATTGCATTTCAGCAGCTTTAACAAACCAAAACATGTACCAATGACAATATCTTGCTTTTATTATTGTACTATAGTTTTGCCATATGTTACCACAGGGTATAACTGGATAAAGGGTACAAGATATCTTTCTGTATTATTCCTTACAACTGCATTTGAATCTACAATTACCTCAAAATAAAAGTTTAGCTTAAAAGTGTATCTTTTAAAAGTAAACATCACCAAATTCTATCTTTATTAAAAATGTAAACCTAACTCATGTATTTAATTAAGTATTGAAAGCCCCATTTTTTCTATATGTGGTGTGAAGATATTTATTAAAATCATTTATGAACAGATGTGGAATTGGAGAGGCACGATGTTTAGTAAGTGTTAGATAAAATGGGCACCTGCACTGGGAGCTGTCAGGAGCCACCCCTTTCTGAGAAATGGCAGGAAATTCCAGAAGATAAAAATCGACCAAGAATGGGACTCTCTGAGAGAGGGGAGCACTACGATAAAGCTGCAATTTTTTTTGCAACATTCAATGACAAACTGGTTGTGGTTCCAGAAGGGATAGCCTACTAAAAATGGACTAACCAATATATTTGTCCCCGCTTTGTAAGGCCCTCCTATGTAATGAAAAATGTCAATATTAACCAATAATTGTAACCTCTCACTTGAAATCTCCTAATTGCCTTTATAGACTGCTGTAATCTGTACACCATTTTGAGACTCTCGCCCCACCTCACACCATTTGCTCCCACGGTTTCTTACATTGGTAACTTTGTTTCTTTTGACATCAGTTAAGAAAATTTGTAAGTAGTTGGGAAATTTGCTAAGGGAAAAGAGATGTGAAATTATAGCCAAGAACAAACTTTTTGTGTGCTATGGTCTCAGGTAAGTGGTGATACATGATACACATTGAAATGTTTGAGGAAAAGGGTGTTGATGAGAAGGAAGTAGCAGTGATGGTGATGATGGTGATGTTGTAAATGACCATGGGCTATTATTTGGGTGTTAGATATAGATTCCATTTTGTAAATCAATGCTTTTCCAGTGTATGGCAATGAGGTGACTAGAAGGTTATGTCAAATCATGTCTTTATTTTTATTTTATTTAAAGGTGACCTTGACTTGAAATCTTGGCCTTTCCTTAAATTAGAGTTTTGTTGGTATTACTGTGTGTTTGCGTGTGTTTTCCCCCTTTTATTCTTAAGGTACCTTGTAAACTAAACTCACTTCTGATTGACTTATTAACTTAGCTTCTACCTCAATCCATTGGTGTTATCTTTGCTATCTTCCTTTTTCTAACTTTCTTTTAAACATGATACAGTTACACTAAAGCACCTTGAAAAAATCAACAACTTTTATAAATGAAAATTTTAAGCAAGCAACGGAAGATTATGTGACCCTTGCATTTACAGTGCATGTAATGAACTCTAGTGGAATTACATTACTAACATATCTTTCCAGTCTCTATCCTAGGGTCCAGCTTCTCTTAGAGAAAAAAAAAAAATCAGAAATATAAAGTAGGAACAGTTGGACCTGTTCTGTTTCAACATGTTTAAAAATGTGAAATAAACACTGTATCCTTGGAATTAAGATTTTGTTTTAAACTGGGATGATAATACATTATTCCCCCTTTCACAAAATTATTGCCATGCAAATCTTCTCTAGCAACAAAATGTGTCATTTACACTGTATGCTAACTGAGAGTATCAGCCTATCAGAAAAAGTGACAGAAGTATTCCCAGCGTTCAAACTAATTACAATAAAATTATACCTACAGGTAAACTTAGCCTTTTTACTGATGTCTGATTTTCACCTGCTGCATTGTTGTGGTATCTGAGACAGGAACCAATACAAGATGTGTTGTAAATTTGGTTTGCAAATGTGCATGTAAGGTGGGAAACCCTGGAAGATTTGATAAACAGACTTCTTTCTGTTTAAGAGTGTGTATTTTATGTTGCTATTTAGTGCAATGTGAAATGTCTATGAGGTACCCTTGGGCAGGAACTCTTTGTTAACAACCCTTCAAGCTTAACTGGAATAACCTGTAGGAAATCTTTACTAACAGAGGGCAGTCAATTCTTGGGAGATGCTTGTACATATCATCATGGCACAGTGTCATCAACTTTAAAGAACTGATCCCTAAACTACAGCTAGTTGTCTGATTGTTGTGAGTCAGTTCAAATGTTATAAAACATCCATTTGTCTTCTTATTCTAAAACCTGTTTTCTTATCCTTGTTAGATTGTTCTTCTTTTATGTAAAAACTAGTCTCCCTTGAACTTAATTTAAAAGCTACATGCTCTCTGAGTTTACTAGTTTGAAATGATAGAAAAACATGGCGAATTCTCAGCCAATTTTCAATAAACTCTAAATGATAGATGCATACTGTCTCAAAGGCTTTAGAAAACATAAGAGAAATATTGATCATCTATTTGTTTATCTATCACCTGGCCCCTTTAGTATTGCTTGGAAAAGCTGCCCCTTGAATAGGAGCTGGGGTGGCAGCAGTCAGTCCTGCTTTTGGGTAAGGAGTGTACAAAGTGCTGACATTTCTTCTCTTTTCTGAACATCATTAAAGGATTCAAAATAGCAGTCCCCACATTGTAGGTGTTGTCCTGGAACCCTTCGAAGGAAAACCACACTTAACAAAATTGCTAATCAGTGTTACAGATATCAGGCACTGCCCCTCCTGACCCTGGCACACACTCGATAGAAAGTCCATATGAGACGGCACTGGGTTTCCAGTTAACACTTGCAACTGTTCTGGAGAATGGCTGCCCTTTTGTGATTCTCCCTTCTGGTACCACAATTTGATTTTCATGAGTGTCACATTGACCAAAATCTAATTCCAAGCATCCCCAATTACCTTCTGATTAAGTGCTACTTTCACTCGATGAAGATAGGAAAACTATTTTTTAATTCTATAGAGTATATAGATCTACAAGTTTCAAAATAGATATGTTGGAAAGCCAAATACCCATTGAATATTTTTGATCCTCTTGTCTACTATCTTGAAAAAATTATAACTTTGTACTTTACGAAACCTAAGAAAAAAACACGGACATCTCTAATTTTGTTTACTTCTTCAAGGAAACTGAAATGTGACTATGTCAAAGAGCCCTTTATTTCAATGCAGAGATATCATTCCTAACCTTGGGAATAAGAGTTTTAATGAAATTAACCTAAATAAATATTTTAATAACCTTTATTTTTTTGTAAGTAATCACAGATTCATAAAATAATATATAATTATGGTCTAAATATCACTCCAGAGCATTTTTGGAAGATAAAGAAATATAAAAGGTATGACATTTATACAAAACAAGATCTTGGTGGGAATATATATTATCTGTCCTGGTAGGAAGGTCTATAATAATTTGACTTCTTGGAGTAGTTTATAGTCATATTAAATTCATATTCTGAGGATTAGAGATATCTATAATTTATTTGGAGTCATCTAGAAACCTGTTTGTATTTGTTATACTAAATAACATTATACTAATAATTACTAAATAATAAAAAATATTTAAAAGATAGTGATTAGGTTACAAGATTATCAAATGTCTAAGCTGAAATCAAAAATTGCTAGCTACATCCATAAAAGACTATTACATATCCAAGTGGCTGGGTTTTCTGATCATGGTCTAAGAGGAAGTAATCTTTTTTTTTTTAATATTGATTTTATTGAGATATATTCACATACCATGCAGTCATACAAAACAAATCGTACATTCGATTGTTCACAGTACCATTACACAGTTGTGTATTCATCACCAAAATCAATCCTTGACACCTTCATTACCACACACACAAAAATAACAAGAATAATAATTAAAGTGAAAAAGAGCAATTAAAGTAAAAAAGAACACTGGGTGCCTTTGTTTGTTTTTTTCCTTCTCCCATTTTTCTACTCATCCATCCATAAACTAGACAAAGGGGAGGGTGGTCCTTATGGCTTTCCCAATCCCATTATCACCCCTCATAAGCTACATTTTTATACAATCATCTTCAAGATTCATGGGTTCTGGGTTGTAGTTTGATAGTTTCAGGTATCTACCACCAGCTATCCCAATTCATTAGAACCTAAAAAGGGGTGTCTATATTGTGCGTAAGAGTGCCCACCAGAGTGACCTATCGGCTCTTTTTGGAATCTCTCTGCCACTGTAGCTTATTTCATTTCCTTTCACATCCCCCTTTTGGTCAAGAAGATGTTCTCCGTCCCACGATGACAGATCTACATTCCTCCCCAGGAGTCATATTCCACATTGCCAGGGAGATTCACACCCCTGCGTGTCTGAGCCCACGTAGGGGGGAGGGCAGTGATTTCACCTTTCAAGTTGGCTTAGCTAGAGAGACAGGGCCACATCTGAGCAACAAAGAGGCATTCGGGAGGAGGCTCTTAGGCACAATTATAGGGAGGCCGAGCCTCTCCTTTGCAGCAACAGTGGAAGTAATCTTTTAAGGTGATCTTTAAAATATCCAAAGCTCTTTTTTAGGGTTCTTACAATGCTAAATATATTTTTAAATTTCCATTGTAATTTCTTAATTCAGGAAAAAATGTGAATAAGAGCTAACCAATGTTGATGATACATAATGAATGTGTATGAGTGTGTGTGTATATTTATATTAGAAAACTAGTCAAGTATAACATTAGTAAATAATTTCACTTGGGAAAAATCATGTTTAACTTTTATAAGTTATAAAACAAATTATTCTGTTGCTCAAATAAAATGATTGTCTTTCTTACCCTTAATCTACTACTCAGGTGAGACTTTGCAGTCATCTTTCACACAGATATATCTTACTGTGCCAGTATGAATATATTGTGTCACCCAAAAGCCATTATCTTTGATGTAATCTTGTGTGGGCAGACATTATCAGTGTTGATTAGATTGTAATTCTTTGAGTGTTTCTTTGGAATGTGCCCCACCCAGCTATGGGTGATGACTCTGATTGGATAATTTCCATGGAGGTGTTGCTCCGCCCATTCAAGATGGGTCTAAGTTGAGTCACTGGAGCCATATAAATGAGCTGACAAACAGAAGGAACTCAGTGCAGCTGTGACTGATGTTTTGAAGAGGAGCTACAGCCAAGGGGGACAGTTTGAAGAAAGCACAGGAGCTGTAGATGAGAGACAGTTTGAAGATGGCCGTTGAAAGCAGACTCTTGCTACGGAGAAGCTAAGAGAGGACAAATACCCCAAGTGCACCTAAGAGTGACATTTTTGAGGAACTGCAGCCTAGAAAGGAATGTCCTGGGAGAAAGCCATTTTGAAACCAGAACTTTGGAGCAGATGCCAGCCATGTGCCTTCCCAGCTAACAGAGGTTTTCCGGACACCATTGGCCATCCTCCAGTGAAGGTACCTGATTGCTGATGTGTTACCTTGGACACCTCATGGCCTTAAGACTGTAACTGTGTAACCAAATAAATCCCCTTTACAAAAGCCAGTCCATTTCTGGTGTTTTGCATTCCAGCAGCATTAGAAAACTAGAACACTTACTGACTTCATTTTTTTCCTAAGAAAATTATTTGAAAAATAATCATTCATCATTATTTAAAGAATGCAAATAGCACTACTTTTACAATGTCTCAATTACAGTTATAGCACCCCAAATATGGGAAGGTGGGAGTGAAGCACTCCATATAAGGTAAAAACTGTAATGAGATAAAAGATTGTCCCAGAACATTTTCTTAAAATCTCAATAGGAATTAGACCTTTCTTTTAGTAGAATGAATTGATGAATTTTAGAGGACCTTGGCTTCTTAATAAATTTGCTTGGTCAGGAGGATTCTCACCATTGAGTACTATACCTAAAACTTCAGACAAACCATATAATTGTACTAATAATTTTAATACTGTCCATGAATTGGATTCAGAAGCAATTATTTCTAGACTACAGAGAGCTATAGTACAATTGTGTCCATTTTGTTGATCCTTGACTTGACTTTGACCCTGGGTTCCTTCTTCAACCAAAAGAAGTGACCTTTTCAGAAGTAGCTATCAGAGCAGGTATTTATGATTCACACAAATTGACTATTCACACAATAAATATTTATTGAGCCCTTTCTACATGACTAGTATAAGGCTAGGCCTAAGTATATTACAGGAAAGACTTTTTCTGTCCTTATGAAATTTCAACTTTAAAATGGAAGTCAAGGTTTTTTTTTTGTCTTGTTTTGTTTCTAATTCAGTTTTATTGAGATATATTCACGTAACATACAATCATCTATGGTGTACAATCAACTGTTCACAGTACCATCATATAGTTGTGCACTCATTACCCCAATCTATTTTTGAACATTTTCCTTATACCAGAATCAGAATAAGAATAAAAAATAAAAATAAAAAAGAACACCCAAATCACCCCCCCATCCCACCCTATTTTTCATTTAGTTTTTGTCCCCATTTTTCTACTCATCCATCCATACATTGGATAAAGGCAATGCAATCCACAATCACACGGTCACCCCTTGTAATCTACATCATTATATAATCGTCTTCAAAAGTCAAGGCTACTGGTTGGAATTTGGTAGTTCCAGGTATTTACTTCTATCTATTCCAATACATTAAAACCTCAAAAGGGTTATCTATATAGTGCGTAAGAATATCCACCAGAGTGACCTCTCGACTCCAAAATGGAAGTCAAGTTTTAAAAAAATAAACAGTGACCATATTTTGTGAGTATACTTATGAACTAAAACTGGGGGATATATGAAAAAGTATAACAGGAATATTGATGTAGATTTGGAAGTCTGAGGAAGATAATCTGAGATGGAACCTGATGGATGAATATTGACTATGGCAGTTTGAGTCTAGGGAAGAGCATTTCAGAAGATGGAATGGGATGTGGGAGTTCTCTGAGACAGGGAAGTGCTATTGCCACATTGGAAACCCAAGAGAACAGCAGTGTATGTAAGTGAAGGTGTGAGAAAGATGGAGGCAAGCAAGCCAAGAAGAGGCCAGAACATGCCTGGTGTCACAGGCCCTATTTCCCAAGTGTAATGGCAGCTATGACCAGAGACTCAATGGGGCTGGATTTACACTTCACACTTTTGCTCTATCAAATTTAATTATCTGCAGTCAGTTTAACTTCCTCCCTGGGTCCCATAAGGAGCAAATATAAGATACATATGGGAAAGGAAAGGAAATACACCCACAAATGATCTTTGGTTTACCAGGAGTTGTGACAAAGTTGTTGAATGTCCATTTCTGACTTTGGGGTGGGTGTTGGGCAGAGATTTGGATTTGACATCTGAGATGTAGTTTTTAGGTAATCATATTTTGGCACAAGAATTATTTTATTTATTGTGGAGAAACATTACTTTAATGCTCCAAGCTAGGTAACTTAAGTGTGCATCTAGATTAAAAGTTGACCCTACAAAGAGAATAAAAAAGTATTTCCAAAGCCCCCTTGAGGGACTGGGGAAAAATGGAAATATTAAACCTCCCCACCTGGGGAATTACTGATATTCTTGCAAGCATCGGGGACTACCAACTTAGAAGGCCGAGCCCTTTATATGGGAGCTTGCCCTTATGAAATTTGTTGCTGCAAAGGAGAGGCTGAGCCTACTTATAATCGTGCCTAAAAGTCTCTCTCTCTCTAAGCCAACTCAGCAAGTGGACTCACTGCTACATGTCTGCATGAGACATGACTACCAGGAATTTAAATCTCTGGGGCAACATGAGACACTAGGGATAAGCCTAGACCCAGCATCATGGGACTGAAGAAGCTTCTTGACCATAAGACAGAAGAGAAATGAACCAAAATAAAGTTTCAGTGGCTGAGAGATTTCAAATGGAATCAAGAGGTCATGCTGGAGGTATTCTTATTCATTATATAGCTATCCCTTTTTAGTTTTTACTATATTAGAATAGTTAAAAGAAAATACTTGAAACTGTTGAACTACAACCCAGTAGTCTTGATTCTTGAAGACAACTGTATAACTATATAGCTTATATGGTGTGACCATGTGATTGTGAAAACCGTGTGGCTCACACTCCCTTTATCCAGTGTACTGATAGATGAGTAGAAAAATGGGGAAAACAATTAAATGCATAATAGTGGGGGAGGAGGAGTATGGGATACATTGGGTGTTCTTTTTTACTTTTATTTTTATTCTTGTTTTTATTTTGGGGGGGTAATGAAAATGTTCAAAAATTGATTCTGGTGATGAATACACAACTACATAATGATATTGTGAACAAGTGATTGTACACTTTGGATGACTGTATGGTCTGTGAATATGTCTCAATAAAACTGCATAATTTTGACCTTACACACTGTTATTTTAAACTATAATTCTTAAAGTTAGAGGAAAGCATATTTTGTAATGTCTTCTATTGCCATGAAAAAAATCCGCAATACCATAAATAAACAAACAACAACCTGGGAGCTCATTATTCCAAACAGATTGAAGACTTATGGCAATCTGTCACTGAAAGCCAAGTACAAATACAACATCATTCTGTACATCAAATGATTACATAGATTTCACTTAAATGGGATTATTGTTACTTTAAGCTACTATGCAGCATCATTTCTCAGTCTATTATAAGCAATAGAAAATTCAGTTATTCCCTACTGAAATGTTTCATCTTGAATGAAATTATGGTCCCTTGACTATCTGATACTCATAAGTGTGCTTATTCAGAAGTTTAGCTTCTACAAGATATAAGTCTGCTACTAAATATATTGTTTCATATTTAATGGAGAGACAATAACGTCTGTTACCTCTAATTTGCTTTCTATCTTTCAAATTTGCTATTTCTAGTCATCTCTTATAAGAGATATAAAATATTTGTCCTTATGTGCTTTTCTTATTTCACTGAGCATAATATATTCAAGGTCCCTCTGTTTTGCAGCCTGTGTCATAGCTTCATTATTTCTTATGGCCAAATAACATTCCACTGTGTGTATGTGTAAGTACCACATTTTGTTTATCCATTCATTTGTTGATGGACATTTGGGTTACTTCTAACTTTCAGCTATTGTGAATAATGACAATATAAACAATGGTGTACAAGTATCTGTTTGAGACTCTGTTTTCTCTTTTGGGAAGTATATATCTAGAAGTGGACCTAGTATATATTTGAGTAATATTTTTAATTAAAATATCTCATTCATTTTTTCTATGTAAAACACTATTATTCTTTTTACTTTTATACCTTAATCTTTACATTGCAGAGGTATTTCAGAGGGCTTGAACCTTTTTTCACCTTTCAAATTAGCATTTTAAAAACTGAACTTGGTATAAAAAAAACATGCTAAAAAATTAATTGTTGTCATTCTTCAACGTCTAGTCCCTGTTCATGAACATCTATAACTTTCCATTTATAATTATGGTATAGAAACATCTGGTCTCTCATCTTTTCTGTGACCTAATGAAATAGCTTTCGTTTTGAGTTAAAACTGGGGTTGAAACCCTGACACCCTCCTTCACTAATTGTGTAACTGTCAGTAAGTTTTTGAACATTCTGAGGCTTAAATTTATCATTAAGATGATAATAATAATCTACCTCAAAGAGTTGTTGTGGGAATTAAATAGCCAAGAAACAATCTGGCCCAATATGGACAAATTAATTATAATAATAAAACATTATATTTCATAATAATCTGGGCATCTGCATCTTAAACTCTCTGTGTGATTTTATACACACTAAAGTTTGAGAATCACTGCTGTGGAGTGATCATGCAATTTCTATGAAAGTTAAAAAGTTGTTTAATTGATACTGAGGATGAGAAGAACATGGATCTCACATACATTGCTAGTGACAATGTAAAGTGGTACAGCTGCTGCAGAAAACAGGTTGGTCGTTTTTTTTTAAAACTAAACATATATTTACAAACACCCAGCAAACACACTTCTAAGTATTATCCTGGAGAAATGTAAACTCATGTTGATACAAAAACTTGTATACAAACGTTCATAACAAATGTCCTTCAACACGTAAATGGATGAACTATTCTGCAAATGTACAACTCAGCAATAAAAAGCAACAAATTATTGATCCATGAAACAGCCTGCATGGATCTCAAGAACATTATGTTGACTGAGAAAGTCATTCTCAAAGAGTTTACACACTGTATGATTCCACTTTTATAACATTCTAAAAGTGACAAAGTCGGGTAGGATATGACTAGAAGGGGTAACGTGAAGGAGTTTCTCTGTGATGGTGGAGCACTTCTGTTTCCTGATGGTGGTGATGGCTACTCATATCTACCCATGAAATAAAATTTTATAGAACTACACACACCCACACACACAAAGAGTGCATGGTGCTTGTAAAAAATGGTGAAATCTGAATAGCCCCTTATTGAGGTATTGTAACAATGTCAATTTCTGGTTCTGACAACATGCTATGGTTACATAAGGTAATATCACTAGAGGAAGCTGGGTAAAGTGTATATGAGACTTTCTGTACTATTTTTTGTTCTTCTGGTCAATTTTGTCAAGTTATTTGTAAAAAATTGTGTCTGGAGCTTTCGTTTTGGGAAACATTCTCCTATTTTAAATGCTGTAGGCATTAACGTGAGGTTTAAAACAATGTAAGAAAATGTTTAAAGATATAAAAACTTTTTAAATTTGCAGGGTTTTCAATTCTTTAAGTGAAATAAAAAACAAAGCGTGTTCTTATTCATAACACAAATAGGCCATAGATATAAAGATTTTATGTCTAAAAAACTATAAAAGTGGCAAATTCTTGTCTATTAACCACATTCTGAAGTCTAAAAAACAAGATAATGCTCTACCAAGAAATCATTTATCAATGCCTAATTCATCATTTTATGTTCCTCCTTTCATTTGTTAATAAAATGTATTTTTCCATAGATTAGCCTTTATTTTATTCACTGAAATTCAATAGTAGACTTTAAACATCAAGGGACACTGACAAGTGTGACCTCTAAGTATGCAATGAATCATTTTTTAATTACAATTCAACATTGGTTATTAGCATGTAATAAATCCCATAGTTAGACTTCATAAAATAATTTTAATGCTCTTGGTAAAAAAAAATTAAGTAAAAATTCAACCCAATGAATTTATTATACTAAACTGGATGTGAGTACCTTCTCCATTTTTCAATTTTGTAAATTACTATTTGGATCAATTCTTGAGATATTTAAACATCTTTTGTTTTCTTTTATGTTTCACATTTTTAAGAATTAACATGTCAAAAATCTGTTTTTGATATAAATAGACTGAAGGATTTATATTCTTTTGAACATTGTATTCAAAGGATACCTTTAAATATCTATAAGATATTTGAATTTAACAGCACATTTTAATTCAGCCCTCAGATTCAGAAAGATGGGAGAAGTTTCTCCTTTCATAAATATCTGTTTCTCCTTTTTGCCTATCTGTTTCATCTTTTATTGTTGTTCGTGGTGGTGGTTGAATTTGATGTGTCTATTTTTAGATGATCAGCTATCATTCCAAATACTCTGTAAATTTTATCCATATCTGTTGCTTTAATCAATCCACAAATAATTTCTCACTGCTTAATATTAAAAGGAATAAAGTCAAGAAATGTAGTTTCCATTAACAAGAAGCATTTAAAACATCCAGGAAGAAATAGATAAATCAATAGGACTTGATAGGTCCCATATTCATATCTGTTTAGCATCCAAATGAAGTAATATACCACGGTGAAAATTAATGAATTTTTCCACCCATCTATAGAGTTAGAGGGTCAGGGACATAGTTTACAGCATTCCCAGAGCTCGGGCTAGTATTTCTTAACAAAGTCAGTCTGCATAAGTTAAGTTCATTCATTTGGAAAAAAAATTTGCTAATGATTTGAAATCTAATAAAATTGTTCAATTGAAATAAAAAAGTTTTATTTGTAATGTGCCTATTTAAGGGCTAAAAATATCCAAATATTTGACTGAAAAAATACCCAAAAACAAAAGTTGAAATAACCATTAGACTACTTTAGTGTGTAAAGCCTTATGTCGAAAGTAGGTCAAGATCTCATTATATAAGAAACAAGGTACAGAAATTGGCATTTCCAAGATTGATTGATTGATTATAAAAAGAAAGACAAACAACAAATTTTCTGATACAATGAAAACTTCATATAGGAAGACACTAATGTGGTTGTATAGGATGAGAGAGGAGTTGGAGAGCAAAGAGCAGGAAAAGAAATAAAAGAAAGAATGTCCCTCTGCCCCATTACACTTCCCTTCACATTTTAATGACCAGCTTGATGTGAGACAAATAAAAGGAAACTTGGCATTAATTTACACATAATTGTACAGTGTCATCCAAATCTCCATTATTTTTCCCAGGAAAATTAGATTTTGAAACAAAACTCCATAAATCTAGCTAAAACTATTGAAAGATAGGTTCAGTCATAGACCTTTAAAAATCAAGCTGCTATAGGCTTCAGCTTGGTAACTATAATATACAAAAAGAAAAAAAATGTCTATGAGAAAGATAAGGAAACAGACTGCCTAAATTTCCAAGGGGAATATAGTTAATTACATCAGTGTCTCTCCTGATGTTTGTTAAATGTTTAGTTTGGCACAGCACATGTAAAATGAAAGGGGACTTATGACAGATTGCTATAGAAGATACAATGGATCACATTTTGATTTCACTGGAATTTATCAGGCCTTCAATGATAATCTAATATTCATATTTTAATTTGTGGAGATGAACAGGACATACCTTTGTTAAGGCTTTAATTTTCTACGAAAGAAAAAGACAAGATATGGAATTTTAAAGCAGACTTATTATTACTTGCAATGCTTGTCCTGAGAAGATGAATACAATGTGCCTTTTGAATTTTCAGCAGTGTTATTTTAAATTTCTCATGTAGGTCATTACTTATTCTACAGTTGGATCCATCAAAGGAAGGTGAATCAGCATGGTGCAAAAGAGGAATCCACCTTGAAATGGATTAAGTGAAATAATTGTGCGAACATATGGCCTGGAAATTAAATTGATTCAGCTAAACAAGTTATATTAAATAGATCAGGTAATGTTCATTCATCTGGTCAGATGATAACATTTTAAAGCAATTATGTAATTTGAGACTTTGAAAAAGAAAAAGGGAACTATAAGTCTGTTTTCAAGATAGAGAAAGAAAAAATTGAGATTCAAGTTGTCAATGATATTTTAAAGTTGGTCCTTTTAAAAAGGGGGCTTGTAAGGATAAGATGTTTGAGGCAGGACATTAGGGAGGTTTTTGAGTTAGATCACCTGCTTTCTAAATGAAATTTGTCTGATATACACATTGTTGATAATGTATTCATTTATTTACTCACATAAAAAAAACAAATATTTATTGGATATTAGACTCATTATAAAGTTGCCTGATTTTCAAATATCCTGTTCTAGAGTAACAGAACAAAACATTTTGTGAATTTATGCTTTCTTTAGATCAGAACATTAGGCACTTTTGAGTGATAAACTTATCTCACAGAAACCCTCTTTGCCATGAAAATGTTTATCGTGATCATTGCCTTGATGTTTAGGCTCAATGTTAAAAAAAAAAAAAAAAGTGTGTGTGTGTGTGTGTGTGTATATATATATATATATATATATATATATATATATATATGAATGATTAGATAGTGTATCTCTTCTCTTTGCCTGTTGTGTCTAAATACATAAGTACATAAAAATTACAAGAATGTAGCCTCCAAGTGTCTTGAATGCATTGGGAATGTGTGTTATGTTCTTAAGCAATGTGTGACTACTTTGACATAATTTTTCAAAATTCAAGGCAAAATATACAGTAAGATAATTTTTTGTGAAATTTTGTGTGAAAGCAAGTAACTTTTAAAAATTATTTTTAAACTATGTACATTAGCTTGCAGAAACAGATAACTTTTATGCTCTGAATTATGTGAAACATAATTATTATTGATTTTTATTATTTTAAAATTCAAAATTTAGATTGAACTCTGCTAGTATGAGAAATACTTTAATCTCTCAATCACAAGAATTTTCTTCATTAGAAAACACCTGTGTAATTCTTGGTTGTAATGTACTCCTATGGTTACAATGGAAATAAGGCAAATAGTATGAAAATTTTCTAATTGTAATAGGCAGTTCCTGTTGGTTTTGTTTATAGGAAACAATTCTTATATTAAAAAATGAAAGGACTTTAACCATTCTAAGTAATGACAGGTACAATAATTTAATAAAGAGCCTATTATTTTATAAAATGTCCTCTCAGATCTCATTGATCCTTATAATAACCAAATGATGAAACACTGATAATCTGAATACAGGTGAAAAACTTGAGGCTCAGAAATCTTGGATTTTCCCCATGATGTACAAGTAAATAGAATCGATAGGGCAGAAATAAAGATGCCTTACTAATCATTTCTAGCCATCAATGATACCATGCCACAAAAAATCCACAAAAAGCAATCACAAAATATTGGAGAATAGTTGATGATTGTGAAGCTTTGTCTTTGTGGGCAAGATGAAAAAAGGGTACTGAACAAAATTTGTGGCTCAATGGCAGACTTACGGTTATATCTCAATCTGTAGTGAGACTCTATTGTAGTATTTCTCTAGAATGCATGCATACCTTCATTGGAATCTCTCAGAGAGACTGGATGCTGTAAAGAATTGGCGTTGAGAAGGGGAAGAATAGTGAAGAGAAACTAGAAAGCAAAAGTAAGCTGAGGCCATATTACATGGGGTGTTATTAGAGCTAAGGAATGTGGATTTTTCCTGAGGGCACTGAAGCATTTGAACAAGAGTGCTAGCATGATAAGATTTTTATCTCAGCTGCCTACAGTTTGAAAAATGTATTGGAACGGTGTGAAGGGATTAGACAATGACAACTTGAATGGCTATTGTATATTCTAGATCGAGATGATGGAAGCCAAAATGGAGGTAGTAGCAATGTGTGGAAGAAGAGTGTATTAATTCAGAAATATTCATGAGAACTTAGTGATTGAATGACGATTTTGATGGAAGCACATAAAATTAAAAATATTTAACTGTGACTAAGAAAAAAAAAGCAAATTTATATCATTTAATTTCACAGAACATGATACAAGATTCTCATGTTTCTGGTTTGAGTAGCTGAGTGGTGGGTAGAATCATTCATTATGATAGCAAACACAAGAGAGGGAATAAGAGAATATCTGCTTCTGAATTTACAGCATTTTAAATGTTCTGAAAAAAATTAAATATTCAGTCAGAATAAATAGATAAACAGATTTGGTTCTCAGAAGAGTGACTCCATCAGTGGTAAACTTTTTCAAATGGCAATCAATATCATGAGAATTAGGTTATAGTCTGAAGGGAACATGTATGAACTGAGGAAATAAAAACGAGTGAGGAAAAAATGATCATAGAGAAGAGGACTAACAGAAAATGAGGAGGAATGATTGGAGAGGTAGGAAAAAAATCAATAGAAATTTGTGTCAGAGAAGCTTACGAAAGAAGATTAGAAACAAGGAATGATATTCTTTTTTCAACATCATACTGGAGATCTTAGCCAATGCAATAGGGCAATAAAAAGAAATAAAAGTATACAGACTGGAAAGGAAGAAATGAAACACTTTTCTTAGCTGACTGTGTAAATTATCTACACAGAAAATTCCATAGAATCTTCATTCTTTAACTGACTAGAGATTTTAGCATGGTAGCAGGTTAAAGGTCAATATATTTAAAAATAAATCATATTTCTATATACTAGTAATGAATAATTGGAAATTAAAATTATATAAAAGTATCATTTACAATAACACCAAAAACACAAAGTACTTAGGTATAAATCTTAGCCCTCTAAGTACAGTGTGCAATATCTGTATACTGAAAATTACAAAACACCAATGAAATAAATAAAACACAAACTAAATAAATGTAAAGAAATGCTGTGTTCATTGACTGGAACAATATTATTAAGATTCTGATTCTCCCCAAACTAATCTACTTAAAGCAATTTCAATAAAAACAGCTGCAGAGTTATTTTTTTCAGCTGGTATTAAATATATATGGAAAGCAAAGAAACTAAAATAGTCAACAATTTCTGAAAAAGAACAACAAAGGTGGAAGATTCACATTACTTGACTTCAGGACATAAAATAAAGCTTCAATCATCAAGACAATGTTATATTGGCAAAAGACATGTAGATAAATTGAAAAGGGAAGTCCAGCGATAGACCCACACAAAAATATTCAATTTACTTTTTTTGCCAAAGATCCAAAGGCAGAAAGGGTAAGCCAATCTTCTCAACAAATGGTATTGGAAAAATTGGATATTCATGTGCAAAAGCTAAATTTTGATCCATACCTCACACTAAAACAAAACAAAAACAAAAGACAAATAAAAAACCTCAAAGTTGATCATAGCCCTAAGTAAAAAACCTAAAGCTATTAAATGACTATAAGAAACATAGAAGAAACAAATAGATAAAATTTCTTAGATACGTTTCCAAAAGCATGCTCCATAAAAGAAAAGAAAATTGATATAGTATACTTCATAAAAATTGGAAACTTCTGATTTTAGAAAACATATTAAGATAATGTACAGACAAGACATCCATTGTGAGCAAGTATTTGGAAATCGTATATCTGATAAAGGCCTTCTATTCCAAATATATAATGAACTGTCAAAACTCTGAATAGAACACAATCTAATTTTTTTAAATGGGGAAAATATTTAAATAGTCATTTCTTTAAGTAGATATTCAGATGGCAAATAAGAAGATGAAAATCTGTTCAACCTCATTAGACTGTAGGGAATTTCAAATTAAAACGGCAATTTTATACCACTACACACCTTATTAGAATGACTGAAAAAAAAAAAGAAGAAAAGAAAAGAAATAAACAATATCAAATAACAGCAAGGATATGGTGTAACAAGAACGCTCACAATTTGCTGCTGGAAACACAAAAGGATATTACAAATCTTGGAAACAGTTTAGCAGTTTCTTACAAAGTTAAACATACATTTGTCTTATGACCCAACCCTGGGTATTTACACAAGAAATATGAAAACATGTTTACACAAACACCTGCACCCAAATATTTATATAGACTTTAGTGATAATCAACAAACCCCAGAAACAACCCAAATATCCTTAAACCAGTGAATAATTAAACAAATTGTGGTGTATCCATACAATGGAATACAACTCAGCAATCAAAGGAATGAAGCATTGATACATATTACATTATAGTGAAATGCATACCAAATCCAAGTGCATTGTTAAATGAAAGAAGTTGGTCTGAAAAGGCCACATATATGATTCCAATTTATATGACATTTTTGGAAAAGACAAAATTATAGATGTGGAAAACAGGTCAGTGGTTGTCCTCGAGTAGAAGGAGAGGTTGATTACAAGGGGCAAAGGAGAAATTTTGGGGATAATGGAACTATTTGGTACTTTGATTTTAATGGTGATTATACAATTGTATGCATTTGTCAAAACTGTCAGAACTGCACACTAAAAGTGTCAATTTTATTGTATGTAAATTAAACCTTAATTTTTTTTAAGAAAAGAGTGGTTAAACCATTTGTAACACTTATGAGACGTCATGAAAGAAAATCACAACACCTTGCCTACTAGATTTAGGAATAAGGAATGACCTTGTTTACAACTTTAAAGTGTTGGAACACATAAAGCCCATTTTCAGTGGTTCCCAAAGCCAAGCAATTGCATCTGAAAAATGACGAACAGCCAGTATTGTAGTTAAGAGTTTGTTCAAGGAACTTGAATAAAAATAGGAAGAAAGAGAAGGTGTTATTTACAGTGTGACTATAATATTGGATGAGAATATTTTTTTAACAGATGAAAGAAATGCTCATGTGTATGTATATGGAGAAAAGACAACAGAGGAATAATTTGAAAATATCAGAAAAAGAGGAAAAGTTGACAGAATGAGGGCTCTGGGGAGGCAGGAGTAGATGAGATGAAGTACAGGGATGGAGTAGTGAGTCCAATGAGGAAAGGTATCACTTCTATCTCAATTGGAAAAGGAGAAAGACAAGTGTAAATATGAAAGTTTGGATACAGGGTTGCAGAAATATCAGGGATTTCATAATTTATGTCTTCTATTTTTAATTTGTGATTAAGAAGGCCATATCTGCTGTGAATGGGGGAATATAATAGGGCAAGAGTCTTGACATAATTTAAGAAGGTTTGAAATAGCCATTATTTTAATGGATTTGATCCTATATACGGAAACTGAAAGATATTTTTGTCATAATACAGGTCTAATTGGGGCTAGAGAAAATAAATACCATTAAAACAGTGTGATTTTTCTCCAAGAGCATTGAGCAAACCAGATGTAGTTGAGAACATGAATAGTTGAGTCCATCCAAGTTTCCAGTTTTCTCAGGTTGATGAACTGGAAAAACAAACAGGGCACAGGAATTGGGGGTATTCCCAAAACATATGTATCCTAGGCTATAGGCTATTTAAGAAGGCAATTAAAGGCATGGGGAAGAAGAGAAGTCATGGAGATGGGTGGTCTCAATGAACTGAACAGTTGTGGTAGGTGAAATGAAACAAACAAAAACTATATGGAGGCAATAGTCGTAGAGCGGTATTTGGGGGCCTGAAGATTTCAGAAATGGAGTAATGGAGCAAGTAATGTGGCAATGGGAAGGGAAATTGATGTAGAAAGGCAGCAACATCACATGATGTCAAATGCTAAAATACTAGGTGGATTTTTTATATTCCTATTAAAAACACTGAGAATACTAGAGTGGAATAGACATATTCAGTGAATGAGTAAGAATGATTATAAAAGTATTATATTATGAAGTATGTGTGCACAGGAGTGGGTGGTATGGCTCTCACAGGATCAAGTGTTTATGTGAGGATATCAGTGTGAAGGATTTGAAGTGGCATTATGGAGTGAGGAGGATGCTGAAGTTACTAGCTTCTCCTCAGTGATGTGGGCCATAGGAGAAGGCAATGTTCTTCTGAAGACTGGATGGAATAAAGGTCCTAGGAAGAGTTAGGACTTAGTTAAGGTAAAAAATAAACCCTCTTTATATATATATATATAGTTAATTGTGAAAAAGGTATTCCAAACTCACAGTAGAAAGGATGATTGGTGTGCATACATATATGGGGGGGGGTGCTTTTTAAGATGGAAGGGGACAGTTGGTAGATTGGTTAGGTGAGATATGAAGGTGAAACCCTTAAAGATGTCTGATAACCAGTGGAACTTTGATGACCAAGAATGATAAGTATGGGAGGTACTTTCTTAATGTTATTTTATAATGACCCTGCAAACATTGGGAAAGAAAAAGTATTAAATATCCTGGCATTTCACAGAAAATCAAATGGGGTTAGACTAGATTGTACAGTATTGAGCAATGGCAAATATAGACGATTTATGCTGCTCCTGAAGGCAGGGATCACTAATTGATTATGGCACTCTTTCTTGCTAGTACCAGATTCAGCTCTAGAGTCCTTCTCAATACACTTATTTGGATAGTTATTTCCAGTTCATCAAAATAGCACAGTAATTAAATCCATTTTTTTTTTACCCTTGACATATTGTTTCCAAGATTTCTATTTGAATTTTCTTATGGGAGACAGTGCTAGTTTGAATCTGATAGGTACCTCAGAAGAGCCTATGTTCTTTTAATCTAATCTTGTGCGGGCAGACTAATTGTGGGTGGGACCTTGTGATTAGGTTGTTTCCATGAAGATGTGACCCCACCCATTCAAGGTATGTCTTTATCCCCTTGCTGGAGTCCTCTGTGAGAAGATAAAAGGCAGAGACATTTTGGGAAGAGCTCAGAGAAGCTAAGAGAGAAAATGCCCAAAGACATTTTGGAGAAAGTCACAGAAACCAGAAGCTACACCCAGGAAAGAAGGACCAGCAGACTCTGGCCAAATGCCTTCCCATGTGAAAGAGGACCCCAGATACCATCAGCCTTTCTTCAGAGAAGGTATCATCTTGCTGATGACTTAATTGGGACGTTTTCATAGCCTCAGAACTGTAAATTTGTGAACTAATAAACCCCTGTCGTAAAAGCCAATCAGTATCTAGTATATCGCATTCTGTCAGCTTTAGCAAACTGAAACAAAGACCTATAGCCCACATTATAGAAATTAGAGAAATCAGTATTTTGTTTTCCCTTAAGTATTCTTTCTCTCAAAAAAATGGTTTCTATTCTCTATTCTCTTATACTTCTCTCAGGAATATACATCTTGTCACAGATTTGAAGGAGGCCCTTAAAGTCAAGTCCCTCTGTACTTTAAAGAGAATATATTATGCTTTGGAGACACTATAGATGGTTGTCTCCCAAAATTTATATATTTGATCTATTTTAGAGAGGAAAAATAAATGTACAATATTTCTTGACCTCTATTAAGGTTTCCATGACAAAAAAAAAGCAAAGCCCTTTGCTTTGGGGAAATCACAGCTTAGATATTGCTTTTATTTAATTACATACTTAGATGGACATTTCTAAAAGTGGGTCCACCCATGCATTGTAGCACTTAAAAGTTCAGTCCATGGAGTCAGACGGCCAAGTTTCAACTCTTACAGTTTATGCAATTTGGGTCAAGTTACTAACCATTGTTTGTTTTGTTCCCATGTGTGTTATCTAAAATTAAGTGTGGGAGGGATAACGATGGTACCTGCCTCATAGGGTGGTTGTGATCATTAAACGAGATAATAAATGCCCAATACAGCTCCTGCTTAGGGGCAGAAACCTCAATGGACAAGATGAGGGAAACTGCCTTCATTTAAGGGACAAGCAATGAGACTTATGATTAGCCTAGAAATGAGATGACTTAGAGAAGGGGTGATATTGCATTCATATGGGATGATGGGTTGAATAAAGTTAAATAAAGCTGTGCATTGGCTCCCTTTAGGTAAAAATATCAAATAATTAGAGCTGCATCAAATTGGATGCCATGCCTCTGAATTGGTGAGTTGCTTGTTGCAAAACCATGAAATTCAGAGGCTGAATGAGCAGTCATGACAGACGCTGTAAAATGAGTTTCTATATTGTGGTAAAAGTTTGACTTCAGGATATCTAAGACCTTTACTATTCTAATTTTGGGTTTATTTCACCATAAGTAAGATTAACTCTGAGACTGTTTAATGAGCCTACTTAATGAGCCTATTTTACTTGAGAGTAAAATAGGAAAAAAGATAAGAGAAAAAAAGAATAAAGGAAAAGAAAGAAAACAATTTTTCAGGGATAAAAGGTAATTTGGTCAGGAAAGTATTTAGAAGTCAAAATTTAAAGGTTGTATTAAACAGAAAGCAGAGGTTTTTTTTATTTTTTTTATTGAGTATAGTAATTGAAATCATATAAAGAGTTGAAAATAATAAACGGATGGTACTAGATTTTTTTCTAAATATATGATATATATTTAGTGTAACTACAACATCATAATATCTTATATAGTTGCCAATTTACAAATAATAAAATTGAGACTCAGAAAATGTGTCTAATTTCTACCAAATTTGATGCTTTTGAGCACTATGGCACATTCATGTGTATGAACAGACACACACATACACACACACACACACACCCCACTCATTGTGTCATATATAATAATGGACTAATAGTTTCCAAAAACTAACTATATAAATTATCTTCATATGTGATAATAGCTTATCATTTACAGTATACCTACATAGTGATGAAGCATGAAATAGAATCTACTCAGTCTCATAAAGTACCCTACCATTAAAGGATAACATAATAAACTGTAACAAGTGTTTGTAAAACTGGAAAGACTGCTGAGATATTCAACCATCTAAACAATGCCTTGCTAAATGGCATACAATTCTTTTACTATTGCTGATTTTTCAATAAGTAGTTTTATTTTTTAAGAAAAGAGTTTGGCTTTCTTTTATCTCTAACAATAGTAGAATTATTGATAACTGCATCCAATTTATTGGGAAATATAACTGAAGACATTCATATCTTTGAAAGGGAATTAGAAAACAATTTCAAAAATAAAATGATTTTTTTACTTTAAGCACACTGATATTTTTCATATGAAGAAAATACATAAATACATGAATTCAATTTTATTTTCTATCACCTCTTTTACTCTTCCTGCCAAAACAAACACTATTTTAAAAAAATATCCCACAAATGGATTTGTAGAATGGGAAAAACTGATATATAGATTTAATAAAGAAATATATTAAAATAGGTTTGTGACTGACAACCAGGGTCAGGAGAAAAACTTCTACATAGTATTTTATTGTCAACTAGGGAATGAAAAATAGCAATAAATTCATCCTTGAAAATCAATCTCCCAAGCCAAATAAGACAGGGTATACTATTAAAACATAGTAAGCTCAGGCATTATTTCTACAGATACCTAATTAATTCTAGATGATGAATGAGACTTGAATGTGGAACATGAACAAAATAAAGCCATTTATATATCTAGAGGGCAATATTTTCCAGAAGAACCAAATGACATTGTCTTGGAAGAAAGTTTTAGTAATTAGGCATTTAGAAACTCAAACCATAATTCTGATAAACTTGCAACCTAAATGTTGGGTTTTTTGCATTTACTGATTAAGATATATAAAAAGGATGGCCTATTATCTGTCTACAGATACAGGTATAGGTTGATATAAGATTTAAACAGACATAAACACATATACACACACATACAAACACACTTATACTATATGTTGACTGCCTTAGTACTGGTGTGTGTGTGTATGCATGTGTGTACATCTATACATATACTTGGGCAGCAAATCTGAGATAGAATACAAATCTTGAGAGAGAAATTAAAAGAATTGTGAGCTATAATTCATAGTTCTTGGCTTGAGGATTTTAATTTGATGACGGTCTTGGTCTACTTGGCAAAAGTTTTATAATTGTTAATGGAAAATCTGCCAATTCATTGGAGAATGAACAATAATTTTATCATGTGCAGTTCCAACCTACACATAATTTTTTTAATCATTTCATGCAAGTATGAATCTTCAAAGCACAAAATAAGCTTTGTAAAAATGAATTCACAAAGGTTAATTTTTTAGCCAACTTCAAACAAATTGCTTTAATGTGAATTGCTTACTCAACTTCATTTTGTATAGAACATAATAGTTAACCTTGTTTATTAATTTATCAGTGTAAAAATATTCATATTCAGATAGAATTTTCCCCTAAAGTATATTAAAGTGCCTAAGTCCTTATGGAAGCACAGGGAATAAAAATCTCTTACCCAATTTTTATTTCTTTCAATGCTACCCAAGTCCTGTTTCTCAGGTATAGTATGGCTAATTTTCTATATTAAACTGTGCTTTCTCAATTTCTTTTATCAATAACCTTTCTCCACCATTCAAGAAACAGTGAGGATTTTCTTGATCCATTGTCCTCAGGGTAGGAATAATAAAGAGAATGAGGTCAAATTCTAGGCCCTTTGAGCCCTTAAGTGGATTTTTGCTAACGTATTACAGAGACCATACTCTTAAAAGCTAAGGCTTTAAATTTTAAGAGTCAGACACATTAGAGAGAAGATTTTGTTTTGTTGTGTTATGTTTTCCATTCCAAAAGTTTATTTTTACATGCAAAGAGCAACAGCTTTGAGGACTCAAAATAAACCACTTATAGCAGGGGTTGAAAAACTATTTCTATAAATGACTAGATAGTAAATATTTTAGACTGTACAGGCCTTATGATTTCTATTGCTATCACATAACACAGCTATTGTAGCATAAGAGAAGCTATATAAATATGTTAATGAATGAGCCTGGCTGTTTCAATAAAACTTTACTTATGGACACTGATCTTTGAAATTCATATCCTGGCTTTCTGTCATGAAATATTTCTCATTTGATTTCAGTTTTCCAACCACCTAAAAAATGTAAAAAACATTCATAGCTTGAGAATCATACAAAAACAAGCAGTGGACTGGACTTGCCTACAGGCCATACTATGTGACCATTAGTTTATACAATAAACCATGGAAAAGAGAAAATTACATAAATGCCATTTCCTTCCCAAAACTAAGTAAAAATTATTAGTCCCTGGAAAGGGATCCAAAATGCTTCCAAACTAGAGAAATCTCCAAGGTGCAAGGGGATTTGTCTGAGTGATAAAGTTACCATAGAAATCTCAAAATTGAGTACAATGCCAGAGCAGAAATGACCATTTGATAGGCTTCTCAGGATATGGAATGGAAAACATCAAACCTCAGGGAAAACTTGATATATTACCTATTGGAAACCCACCTATATCATCACAAGAAGTGCCCAGGAGTGGTTAAGAGTAACATGAGATACTCAAGAAATCTAGGTTAAGGAAAAGCTATACAGAGTGCAGAGACCCCAGGGTTTGAATTCATCAGTAGACATAAGCATGTTGATGTGATGATCAGAAGCAACAAGCTACACTTCTATGGAGACTAAAGAAGATAAGCAAATGATTCAGTTAGTGCAACACCATTTCCAGTTTGACACCAGAATGATACTTAACTCCACTCCAAAAGGCACCATAGGGAATTCTGAAAATACTGAGTAGCTACACAAAAATACTGGCTTATAAACTAGTTAAGTGACTATTAGCTAAGATTGAAAAAGTTATCTTCTACCTTAAGTGAAAAAAGTATTCATGTGAGAAAGTTAAGTACAAGAAAATGAATAAAGTTTCCTTTCTGGAAAACTGGGACCTTCATGAGGGAAAAATTAAGAACTTTTATGAGTATGTGCATTAAGTAAAGCAATGCACTAAAATATTTAGTGTCAAATATGGATGATCTTGATTATGTTAACCATCATGTATATTGACTTAAATATGAATCATTAACTTCTCATGAAACTTTTCTGAGGAATATGCCAAATTACAATGACACAAGAATGAATCTAAAAAAGGATCTTTGTTAAAATGTTGGCTTTAAAGCATGTAAAGCAATTAGCATACTGCTTTTCAACATACTAAGAACTCATTCATGCTAATTGCTTTTTAAAAAGTGTTGACTTGATCAGTCAAAATAGAAATGATCAATCAAATGGCTTCAAATGGAAGGTACTTGGGGAGGCTGAATAATGAACCCCAAAAGATATCCATATCCTGATCCTTGAAATCTCTGAATGCTACTTTGTCTGGCAAAAATATGTCATGATGCTATTAACTTAAGAACCTTGAGATGGGAAGATTATCCTGGATAGCCCATGTGGGCCCTAAATGCAATCACAGGTGTCCATATAAGGAAAGTTAAGGGTGTTTTGACAACAGATGAGGAGAAGACAATGTGACCAAGGAAGCAGAGAGTGAAAAGATGGAGCTGCAAACCAAGGGATGCTAGCTGACATTAGAACCTAGAAGAGTAAAGGAGAGGATTCTCCTCTAGGACCTGCAGAAAGAGCATGGTCCTATTGACACCTTGATTTTGGCTCAGTGAAACTGATTTCAAGCTTTTGGACTTTGAAATTGCAAGAGAATAAATTCGTGTTATTTTAAGCCACCCAGCTCATGGATATTTTATAGTAGCAATAGGACATTAATATAGATTTTAGTATCTGAGAGTATGGTGCTGCTGTAAAAAAAAAAAAAAAATACCTAAAAATGTGGAAGTTACTTTGGTATTGAATAAAGGGTAGAGGCTGGAAGAATTTAATATATATGGTGGAAAAGGTCTAGATTTCCTTAAACATACTACTGGGAGAAATAATGACATTGAAAGTATTGCTATTGAGGATTCAGTGGGCAGTGAGGTTGATTATAGAGAAAGTATATCATCTTAGAGAGTACATATATCATAAACAGAATGTTGGTAAAAAGATGAATGTTAAGTTGGTAAAAAGATGAATGTTAAGAGGGCTATCGGTAAAGGTTCAGAAGGAAATGAGGAATGTGCTTTTGGAAAATAGAAGAAAGGCTATCCTTGCCACACAGTGACAGAAACATAGCATAATTATAAACACTGAACTTGGATATTTAGCTGAGGAAATATATAAGAAAAGTGCTGACAGTGCAGCTTCATTTTTCTTTGTGCTTATAATAAAATATAAGAGGAAAGAGATAAATTGAAGGAAGAACTGTTAATCCAAAATGAAACAGGATTGAGTGACATCATCAACATGACAGTGTAAGAAATTCTCTGGAAAAGTGTCCTTTCAGAATTAACAAATAAAAGGCCAAATTCCAGTTGTATAGAACTCTGGAGGATGATAGAGACTGGAGAAGAAATTCACCAATTCTGAATCAAAGAAAAAGGAAAGAATCTCCAAGATGAGGTAGGAGATTTCCCTCCTGGACTTGCCAGTATAGTCACCTCCCCATCACTCAGTCCCCTGCATGGGTTGGGAGTTGTGCAGAGGCAGCACAGCCTGGGTCCCTCCTGCCAAGGATGCAGACTATAGAACCATTCACAGCAGTGAGTTAGAACCCTATGTATATCCAGGCAAAATGACCCATGTCTTCAGAGATCCAGAGCAGAACAGAAGCCACTGAAGAGTGTCACATAAAAAAGGATTCCCAGGGGAAAAAGAGAGAGAGGGAGAGAGAGAGAGAGAGAGAGAGAGAGAGATCATGACAGAACTGTAGGCAAAAGTTTCACACACTCAATCCACTCTGTTCACTCACCTACCTAAATGCAAAACAGACCTATCTGGATTGACCCACCTTTCTAGTTTGACCCCATCTTGGGTCCCTAGGGTGAGAAAAGTTAACAGGGAAGAACCTGGAGGCAGAAAAACCTCACAGAAATAAAAGGTTGGGGTAATGAGCTGCTGTAAGATACAGTTCTGTAAGGGTCCCAGAACTGGAAAGTGGAAGGAAAAGGGGGCACTGAGTGACAGAGAGGATTTTTTTAAAATCACCAGAGCTTGGGAAAAATTCTGCACAAAACCAAACAGAACAAATAAATATTTCCAGAGAAGGAACAAAGGAAATGAAGTTTTCTCCTGGAGGTGAAACAGATGCACAAAATGTTCAATCTTAAAAATTGTAAAACATATCCAGAGCAAGAACAGTTGAAGAAGAGCTGAGAAATTCTGAACAGTTAAACACAGGCTACTCTAAAGGTCCACAATAAGTCAGACCAAGGATCAAAGAAGATCCTTAACACAAAGCCAATCAACAATAAAACAGTAGACAAGAGGGAGAAACTGACCTTCAAGGTAAGCACATCAAAATAATCAGATGCCTAGACATAAGAAAACATTACAAACCATACCAAGAAATAGGAACAGATAGCTCAGTCAAGTGGAAAAATTAAAAGTTCAGAGGAGACACAGAATTTGAAAAAACTAATAAAAGAAATACAAACAAATTTGCTAAATCATTGAAAGGAGATGAAGGAAAATATGGATATAGAGCTAAAGGATATTAAGAAGAGAATGTGTGAGCATAAAAAAGAATTTGAAAGCTTAAAAAGAATAAGAGAATTTATGGGGATGAAAGGGAGAATAATGGACATTTAAAATACCATAGAATCACACAATAGGAGATTTGAACAGGTAGAAGAAAGAATCGGTGAACTAGAAGACAGGATGTTTAAAATCATACAGTCAGAAGAAGAGAGAGAAAAAAGAATAGAAAAAATTGAACAGTGACTCAGGGATTTGAGTGACAGATTGAAGCATACAAACATATGCATCATAGGCATTCCATAAGGAGAAGAGAAGGGAAAAGGGGCAGAAAGAATATTTGAGGAAATAATAATCAACAACTTAACAACTTTTATGAAAGACATAAATATACATGTCCGAGAAGTGCAATGAACTCCAAACAGGATTAACCATAATAGAATTTCTCTGAGACACACACTAATCATAGCACCAAATGCCAAAGATAAAGAGAGAATTCTGAAAGCAGCAAGTGAAAAGCAATTTGTCATATATGAAGGAGTCTTGATAAGTCTAAGTGTCAATTTCTCATCAGAAACCATGGAAGTGAGAAGGCAGTGGCATATTACATATTAAGGTATTGAAAGGGAAAAACTAGCAAACCAAAATTTCTTTATCCAGTGCAATTGTCTTTCAAACATGAGGGAAAGTTTAAAACATTCACATATAAACAGAAACTGAGAGAGTTTATCAACAAAAGACCTGTTCTACAAGAATTACTAATAGCAGTTCTGCAGGTTGAAAGGAACAGACAGGCAAGAGTGGCTTGGAGTAGTGTGAAGAAATGAAGATCTTAAGTAAAGATAACTAAAAGGGTAAATGCAAAACCCAATAGTACTGTATTCTCAATATATAGTAGTACTCCTTAATTGCTATAAGAGTCAAGATACAATTGAACAAGAAAAAGCGTATTTTCTGATAATGGACACCCAAAATATAAAAAGATACCGTGGGACAAAAATAACATAAAGAGGGGAAACAGAAGGATATACAAGCAGGAAATGTGTGTGCTATTGAAGCTTAGTTGGTAACTTTCAAATTATTACCTTATAGATGTAGGTTATGTAATATAAACCCCAGGGGTAACCACAAGGAAAGTATTCAAAATATACACAGAGACAAAAATGAGAAAGGAATCAGTCAGACACATCACAAAAGATCAACTATGCTAAAATGGACATTGCAATAAAAGAAAAGTGAGACCAAAAAAAGACATGACATTTAAAAACAAAGGACAAAATGACTGAAATAAGCACTGCCTTTACAATAAGAATACTGAATGCTAATGGATTAAATTCCCCAGTCAAAATGAATAAACAATTGGCAAAATGGATTATAAAAAAGCATGGTCCAACTACATGTTGTTTACAAGAGACTCACCTTAGACCCAAAAACACAATTAGGTTGAAAGTGAAAGGATGGAAGAGTAGTCCATGCAAATAGTAACCAAAAAAGAGCTAGGGAGTTATATTATTATTGGACAAAATAGACTTTAAGTCATAAGCTATTACAAGAGACAAAGAAGGACACTATATATTGATAAAAGGGTCAATCCATCAGAAAGAAATAATGATCACAAATATTTATGCACCTAACCATGGTACTCCAAAATACATGAGGCAAACACTGGGAAAACTGAAGGGAGGAATAGACACTTCTACAATAATAGTTGGAGACATCAATACACCACTCTCTTCAATAGACAGAACATCTAGAGAGATTGATAAGGGAACAGAGAACTTGAATAATATGATAGAAGTAGTCCTAATAAACATATACAGAATACTGCACCCCAAAATAGCAGGATATGCATTCTTCTCAGGTGCACATGGCTCCTTCTAGATAGACCACATGTTGGGTCACAAAACAAGTTTTAATACAGTTGAAAAGACTGAATATATATATATAAAGCGTCTACTCTGACCATAATGGAATGAAGTTGGAAATCAATAACAGGTGGAGAACTGGAAAATCCACAAATATATGGAAGTTAACTAATACACTCTTAAACAATCAGGGGGTGAAAGAAGAAATTACAAGGGAAATCAGCAAATGTCTTAAGATGAATAAAAATGAGAACACAACATATCAACACTTACAGGATGAGGCAAAGGCAATAGTAGGAGGGAAATTTATAGGAGTAAATGCTTTCTTTAAAAAAGAAGAGCTAAAATTAGAGACTTAACCACATGCCTGGAGGAACTAGAAAAACAAGAGTAAACTAAACCCAAAGCAAGAAGAGAAAAGGAAATAATGAAGATTGTGGCAGAAGTAAATCAAACAGAAAATTAAGAAAAAAGGGGGGGAGCATTAACAAAAGAAAAAGTTGATTCTTTGAAACAATCAATAAAATTGACAAACCCTTAGTTAGACTGACAAAGAAAAAAGAGAAGATGCAAATAAATAAAATCATAAATGAAAGGGGGGGGACATTACTACTAACCCCAGAGAAATAAAAAGTATCCTAATTAGTATGCCAATAAATTACGACAACCTAGATGAAATGGACAATTTTCTGGAAACACACAAACAGCCTACACTGACTCTAGAAGAAACAGAAGATGACAACAGACCAATTGCAAGCAAAGAAATTGAATCAGTCATTAAAAGTCTCCCAAAAAAGAAAAACTAAGGGCCAGATGGCTTTACAGGTGAATTCTACCAAATTTCCAAGAAGAATTAATACCAGTCCTGCTCAAATTCTTCCAACAAATTGAATAGAAGGGAACACTACCTAACTCGTTCTATGAAGCCAACATCACTCTAATACCAAAGCCAGATAAAGACACTACAAGAAAAGTACAGACCAATTTGTCTTATAAATAAAAATGCAAAACCCTTAGAAAAAATACTTGCAAATCAAATCCAGCAACACATTAAAAGAATTATATGCCATGATCAATGTAAGCAAGGGTGGTTCTACAAAAGAAAATCAATTAATGTAATATACCACATTAACAGAATGAAGGAAAAATACATGATCATCTCAATTGGCACAGAAAAAGCATTTGACAAAATCTACATCCTTGCTTTGATAAATGCACTTAAAAAACTAGGAATAGAAGGAAATGTCCTCAACATGATAAAGGGCATATATGAAAACCCCACAGCTAACATCATACTCAATTCTGAAAGACTGAAAGCTTTCCCTCTAAGATCTGGAACAAGACAAGGTGCCCACTTTGTCACCACTGTTATTCAACATTGTGCAAGAAGTTCTAGCCAGAGCAGTTAGGCATGAAGAAGAAATAAGTCATCCAAATTGGAAAGTTAGAATTAAAACTGTCACTATTTGCAGATGACATGATCCTGTATTTAGACAATCCTGAAAACAAAATGAGAACAAAGCTACTAGAGCTAATAAACAAATTCAGCAAAGTGGCAGGATACGAGATCAACATGGAAAAATCAATGGTGTTTCTATACAGTAGTAATTAATTTAAGAGAAGGTACTCATGGAAAAAATTCCATTTACAAAGCAACTAAAAGAATCAAATATCTAGGAATGAACTTAACCAAGGATGTAAAGGACTTGTGCACAGAAAACTACAAAACATTACTAAAACTAATCAAGACCTAAATAAATAGAAAGACATTCCACGTTCATGGATCGGAAGGCCAAATGTCATTAAGATGTCAATTCTATCCAAATTGATCTACAGATTCAATGTAATACCAATCAAAATACCAACAAACTACTTTGCAGAAATGGAAAAGCTAATTATAAAATTTATTCGGAAGAGTAAGGTGCCTCAAATAGCCAAAAACATCTTGAAAAAGAAGAATGAAGTGGAAGGTATCACATATCGTGACTTTAAACTGTATTATAAATTCACAATGGTCAAAAGAGCATTGTACTGGCATAAAGACAGATATATTGACCAATGGAATTGAATTGAGAGTTCTGATATAGACTGTCAGATCTATGGTCAATCAATTTTTGACGAAGCTCCCAAGTCCACTCAACTGGGACAGAACAGTCTCTTCAATAAATGGTACTTGGAGAACTGGATATCCATAACAAAAGAATGAAAGAGGACCCCTATCTCATACCCTATACAAAACTTAAAATGGATGAAAGACCTAAAATCCAGTACCATAAAACCCCTAGAAGAAAACATAGGGAAACATCTTCAAGATCTAGGGATAGGTGGAAGTTTCTTAAACTTTACACCTAAAGCACAAGCAAGGAAAGGAAAACTAGACAAATGGGACCTCCTCAAAATCGAATACTTCAGTGCTTCAAAGGACTTTGTCAAAAGCGTGAAAAGGTAACCAACTCAATGGGAGAAAATATTTGGAAACCACATATCTGATAAGGGTTTGATAAACAGAATACATAAAGAACTACATCTCAACAATATAAAGACAAACAACCTAATTTAAAAATGAGTGAAAGACATGGATAGACACATTTCCTAAGAGGAAGTAGAGATTGCTAAAAAACACATGTAAAGATGCTCAGCTTCACTAGCTATCAGGGAAATACAAATCAAAACCACAGTGAATATCATCTCACATCTACTAGAATGGCTGCCATTAAACAGGAAACTACAAGTGTTGGAGAGGATGTGGAGAAATTGGAACACTTATTCACAGCTGATGAGAATGAAAAATGGCACAGCCACTGTGGAGCAAAGTTTGGTGTTTCCTCAGGAAACCAAGTATAGAGTTGCCTTACAACCCGGCAATCCCGCTACCCAGGATACACTCAGAAGATCCGAAAGCAGGGATGCAAACGGACATTTGCACACCGATGTACATAACAACATTATTCACAACAGCCCAAAGATGGAAACAACCCAATTGCCCATCAACAGATAAATGGATAAACAAAATGTGGTATATACATATGATGGAATATTATTCAGCAGTAAGAAGAAATGAAGTCCTGAAGCATGAGACAACGTGGATGAACCTTGAGGACATTTCATTAAGTGACATAAGTCAGACAGAAAAGAACAAATATCAGATGTTCTCACTGATATGAACTAATTATAATGTGCAAACTCTTAGACATAAAATATAGAATATACGTTACCAGGATATAGAATGAGGCTACAGAATAGGGAGTGGTTGCTTAATATATGCAGAAGGTTTAACTAGGTTGAACTTAAATTTTTACAAATGGATAGAGGTGACAGTAGCAATTTATTGTGAGAACAATTAAAAGTACTGAATTGTGTGTGAAAGGGATGGCAAGGGGAAGAGTCATGTATGTCATCAGAAGGAAAGTTGGAGGTTAAAACATGGGAATGTTTAACACAGTGAATCTTGTGGTGGACAATGTCTGTGACTAACTGTACAAATATAAAAAAATTTATTTCATGAACAAATGTATGACCCTATTAAAAGGAGTTAATAAAAGAAAGGTATATGTGAAAAATGTACCTATTGCAAACCAGGGACTATAGTTAGTAATATTTTGATATTCTTTCATCAACAGTAGCACATATACCACACAAATACTAAAGGTCAATGATGGGGAGCGGGATAAGGAGTATGGGAGGATTTGGGTTTTCTTTTTTATTTTCATTTCTTTTTTGGAGTAATGAAAATGTTCTAAAATTGGTCATGAGGATTATGTGCTACTCTGTGAAGGTACTGTGAGCCAGTAATTGCATGCTTCAGATGGTTTTTATGGTGTGTGACTAATATCAATAAAACTGCATTTAAAAAAAATAGAAGTGGTAGGCCAGTTGTGACCCTCAGGCCAAAGTTTGCCAACTCCTAGTCTTAACCACTATCTCAATGGAATGAAGACCCCAAAGCACTGAAGATTTCTCAGAAATAAAATAATAACCACAAACAAAAAAATGCATGGAAAAACTACAATGAGATACAATTTCACACCCACTGGGATGGCTACTGTCAAAAAACACAAACAAACAGAGAATTACAAGTGTTAGAGAGGATGTTGAAAAAACAGGAACACTCATTCCTTGCTGGTGGAAATGTAAGATGGTGCAGTCTCTGTGGAAGACAGTTTGGCATTAGCCCCGAAAGCTAAGTATAAAATTACCATATATATAAAATTACCATATGACCCTGCAATCCCCCTGCTAGGTATTTATCCCCACAGAATTGAAAGCAGGGACTCAAACAGCTATTTGCACATCAATGTTCATATGACATTATTCATAAATGCCAAAATATAGAAGCAATCCGAGTGTCCATCAACCGATGAATGGATAAACAAAATGTGGCATAGACATACGATGGAATATATTTAGCATTAAAAAGGAACGAAGTACTGGTTCATGTGGCAACATGCATGAACCTTGAAGAGATCATGTTGAGTGAAATAAGCCAGATGCAAAAGGATAAATATTGTATGATCTCACTGATATGAAATAATTAGAATAAGCAAACTCATAGGTTACCAGGGGCTGGGTTGGTGGTAGTGAATGGGGAGTTAATTCTTAATTTCTATGAATTTTTTTAGGTTGATTATAAAGTTTTGGAAATGGATGGTGGTGATGGTAGCACAATATTGTCAGTATAATTAACAGCACTGCATCACATATGTGAATGTAGTTAAAAACGGAAATTTTAGGTCATGTATAGGTTGCCAGAATAAAAATTAAAAGAGAAATAAATGCCATTATCATATCAGATGATTATTGGTTACACTAAAGATGTGCCTATTTCAGTCATTAAAAAATACAGGGGTATACTCACATTTCCAACCAAGGTTCCAAGGTTGTATTTATCTACCTGATAGATTATAACAACTCCCTCAAAAGCTCAAGATTATGTTTGTACAGTGGTGGATAAGTGTTTTAAATCATGAATGGGCATTTAGTTTAATACTTTTTGGACATCTATTGAGATAATTATAGTTTTGAAATCCATTGATAAAATTTCTAATGTTGAAATAAAAAGGAAACAGGACTTGATGATTTGGGAAATTATCAGCCTATCCAGATTGCAAAAGATAGTGAAATTAGGAGATTCACTGTCAAGAAAGCATGCATGTTCTGCAGAGAAATCCAAGAGTGTGACTGGACAACTTTTGGCTAGTTCTGAAGACATTAGCCATGTGACTCAAGTATTTCGTTAGGCATCTTAGCAGAAAGTAGTCACAGAGACAGGATTACTAGGAATGATCTATGGAGGACCTTTCTTGTCTAATGGTGTGAATCCCCACAATGGGAGAACTACAAGGTTTTTGAGAATGTTATATCAGCATAAAATGCTGGCTTGGACTAAAAGGGATAGAGACAGGATAAAATGAAAGAAGGCTATGAGATCCCAAAATTCTACACACACAGGAGAAGCTGATACAAGTACTCAGCTGCAAACATGTGCCACCCTTCAAGAAAATGGAAATATTATTCTGGGGGTAAAGTCTCAGGGCCAGAGGGCAGAGCCTTGGGTCAACAGATAGAACATGAAGTCATGGGGGATAATTTGAAACCTAATGGAATTTATCCTGCTGGATTTTTTACTTGTGATCAGAGACGCCTTTTTCCTATCATTTTTTTTTTGCCATTTTGGAAAGGGATTGTCTATAACTGTTATCCTATGCCTGTCCCAGCATTGTATTTTGGAAATGGATGATTTGTTTTGTGTTTTAACAGTCCAGCATTAAAAAGGAATTTTGTCCTAGGAAGAATCATATCCAGAAGCTCACTCTTAACTAATTTAGATGATATAAATATGATTTGGAACTTCTGAGCTGATGATATTTAGGAAAGATTTTGGACTTGATTTGATGCTGTAATGGTTTGAGATTTGGGGAGATGTCAGAATTGGGCAAATATATTTTGTAGTTCATATAATTTTGGTCTTTGGGGGTCAGAGGGTGGGCTGTTGTAGACTGAATAATGGCATACCAAAAAGATACATACTCACGTCCTATTCCCTGAAACCTTTGAATGTTAACTTTCATGGCCAAAAAAAAAAGAACATTGGAAGTGTTATTAAGTTAAGGATCTTGGATCTTGTAAGGAGGCGACTATTGGATACTATGCAGGTGGGCTCTAAATTCAATCACGTGTCCTTTTAAGAGAAAGGCAGTGGGGGATTTCATGACAGTGAATGAGAAGGCTATGCAACCAAGGTGGCAGAGAGTAAAGGGATGTGACCACAAACGAAGGAATTCCGGAATCCACCAGAAGCCAGAAGAGAAAGGAATGGGTTCTCCCCCAGAGCCTCTGGAGTGCAGCCCTGCCAACACATTAATTTCAGTCCAATGACACTCATTTCAGACTTCTGGCCTCTAGAACTATTTTGGAATAAATTTCTGTTGTTTTTAGTCACAGAGTTTGCGGTCATTTGTTATAGCAGCCATAGGAAACTAATACAGTATCCTAAGCCTTAAGAATCCATAGCTTTATATAGATAGATCCTAATATGTTAATCTTTATATATTTTCTTTGTTTCATATCATTATATATTAAAGAAGGAATGGCACATAAAGATGAATTATTACCTGTGTTGGGATTTATACTCAATAACCCTGTACTAGTTATACCACGTTTGTTGTAGCTTTTTCAGTTGCAAATATTCTCTTTTATGAAACAAATCATTGTAAATTAGGACAGGTAGCTAATTAGAAAATTCTTTTTTATTCTGATCTCAATTTTTCTTTCATGTAATCTCCATTATCTGGTCCAAGTTTTGGTGTCTCAATCAATCCAAATTGTTCTAACCTTTCTACTACATCACAGTACTTTTGACATATTTGAAAAAAAAAAAATCATGTCCATCCCCAGACCCTTCAGTACCGTACCCCAGAATACCCTACACTAACCCAGAATTATTCTCTCAGCAAATTTACCTACTACCTTATGTAATCTTTCAGGTAACAATGATTTCTGTAAACCTTATCCTCTGAAATCTAGAAAATAGTAGGTGATCATGAAACAAATGATAATGGTTCTTTTCTTATGAAAGGTAAGTCCATACTAAGGGTAAGAAGTGCATGATCCCCAATGCTACTATCCCCCTTTCATAAATGAGGAAACTGAGTCTAAGTGAATTTAATTCACTTGCCCAATATATCTAATAAATGAGTTAAGTCAAGATTTGAATTCACATTTTTTTCTAACACTAAAGCATCTGTTCTTAATCACTATTCTGTATAAAAACCAATTTGCTTTCTTATTTGCCAAAAATCCCCTCAAATGTTGCTTTCGCAACTATTCCTAATATTTAGCCAAGATTAGGGTATTGTCAATGGATGATGGACCTTGTTTGAGAGGTGTTATAAATCTTTGATTTCATAGAATTCCCATGAACATTTTCACAGCTAGAACACATGACTTGCTCACATCAAGCTGATGGTCATACATAAACATTTTTTTAAAACAAAGACACTTGTTAAATTAGGGTTCCTATTTCTGTGTTTATGGAAATGCTTTCTAAAAACTATGTTCGATATAAATTTGGGTCCTATGACTTTTTAAGTGCCTGGGTTCACAAATTGGATTAATCACAATCCTTATTCACAGCACATTCTTATTATTGTTTAATTGGTTGGTTACTTTTCCTAATGTCATAATCATCTGTGAAGATGCTCTATAATTTAAAACTCATTTGTCATTTTTTTCTTTTAATATACTTTTATTGCATTAATAAGTATTCCTTAAATTTTATTTATTTGAATTGTAGTTAAAATTTTTATTCTATGTAAAGGGTACCATGCTGTATGCAGTTATTTGGGACTTTTTAACTTAAAATTATAGTGCTAAGAGTCATCCATTTCTGGGTGATGTGGCTTATTTAATTTGTCTGCTGGGAATAATCTTTTGATGAATATTATAGAACATATATCTGTTCTCCCATTTGTGGTTGTGTGTCTTGAAAATGTGTTCAAGCATCTACTTTTGTTTTTAGTGATGTTATTTTTAAAACTTTCTTAAGGTGCCTGAGGAACAAAAGCTCTTGATTCTAAAATCGTTTTGCCTTTTGTTTAAGAAATTTCTCCCTACTCAAGTTCTAAAGGATATTTAACTATGTTTTCTACCATGAGTTTGATTTCTTTTTACACTTAACACTTAAAAATACTGAGTTAATTTTCTGTATAGGGATCCAATTTCAGAATTTTCCATATGGATAACCAGTCTTTCCACCTCCACTGAATAGTATCCTACCCTCTTCTTTTCCCTGTTGTGAGGCCTGACTTTTTAGATACCAAATCTCCAGTTTTGCAAGGGTCTGTTTTGGGCCCTTTATTCTATTTCATGGGTCTATTGGTCCAAATCTATGTCACACCATATTGTCTTAATTATAATACCTTCATAATAAGTCCTTATGTCAGGTAGGGAAGTTCATTTCACTAATATTCTCTTCTCCCCTCCTGCATAAAAAAAATATTTGATTTCTGAGCCCTCCACCTTTTGGGCAGACCCACGTGACTGATTTGAAGTGATTTGTCACTTTCAGGCAGAGGCAGCACCAGCCCATCCTCCTTTCTCGCTGTTCACTTTCACAGTGTCCAATTACCTCTCTGTTTCACACAGACAGGATGGTGGAGGCCCTGACAGCCTGGATCTGTGAATGACTATATGGCTCAGATCCTACTATAGGATATGTAGGATGAACAGAAAATAAATTTTGTCCAAATGAGGCATTGATGTTTTGGAGTTGTTTTTCATGGCATTTTGTAAGGTAGAATTATTGTTAATTCCGGTCTTTAGGTATGCATTTCAATATGTATTAAAAAGTCAACTCTTACTTTTTAAAATGTCTCTATACACTGGCACAAACATATGAGTAAGACACAAGTCTTCTTTCTACCTGTGTTGTTTATTTATATACTGGAATACGCAGGAACTTCATGTAGAGAGAATTTGTATTTGAGGCATATGATTGTAAGAGAGTGAGGCAGCAGATGCTAACATGGAGAATCTGATTCTGTCCACATAAAGAATCAGTAAATCTCTTGCCTGGCAAGAGTTGTCCTTTCAAAAAACATGAGATTGAAAGTTCTAAGATGTATGAGCTTTATCCTGAAGCAAGAAATCTCAAAATGGAGGAATAAAGGGCAAGAAGGACATTTTCAATAATGGAAGATAAAAACATGTCACAAAGAAGAGACCCTAATATTATGAAAGGAGTTAACATTCGTCTTTGGACTTCTTTTCTCTCTACCAAGTCATTTGTAAAAAATTGGTTGTGATTTAACTAGAAGGAATATTTTGTGAACTAAAGTTGTGGAAAGAGTAGAGTAAGAGTTAAACTTTGAGCTGCGCCATTAATAAAAAAAAATCACATACTTGATGTGGTTTAAAATAATATCTGATCAACTAAATTGGTACAATATAGATATTTACTGTGCACTTTGGTTTTTAAATTAAATACATATATACTTATGAATAGCTGTAATATTGTCATTATTGACAAAATTCACTTTTATGAGAAAACTACTCTAAATTCATTATAAAGAGTCCTTTTACTTAGAAGATGTTTTCACTGAGTTAAGACTTTTCTGCACTTCAGGATTTATACTATAAAAATCCTATTGCCATTATACTCGCCTGCAGCTAGATACTTAAGTTATCATACTAAAGATTGATTTAAATTGAGTGTAATTATCTGCCTAGAATCTTTTAAGTATTTTCTCTCTTCTTTAACCATTAATTTTCAAAACCTTAATTATCCACGATAAGTTTAGTTGGTGGCCCTAGATTAGTATCTATTAAAATGAAATCTATATGCTGGTTAATTTAGTCTGGTTAGAAGAGATCAGGTGCATAGTCACTAACAAACTGAGAAATTTTGTGAATGTGCTTAGTCATCCACATTAAAATGTTGCTAAAGTTCTCATAATCACCCATTAACCTGGCACTTTAAAAAATTTAATGAGATTTTGCTTTTCACATGTTAGACTGAAAAAGATGAAGTCTGAAAATATACAGTGTTAGCAAGAGTGTGAAAAAAACAGGTACTTTCATACTTATTGTTGTAAGTGCTAATTGGGGTGATGTTTTGGAGGGTAATCTTAAAATACATTTCAAAAATTTAAATCATCAAAACACTGACCAGTAATTTCATTTCTAGGAATTAGTCCAACAGGTTTTTGCCTCTAACTGTCCAGAGATGTACAGTGTGAACTTACAGCAAATCCATATAATGGAATTTTATCCTTTTTTTATACATCTTTTATTGTGAAATTCAACACATATACAGAACACTGATAACTTTCAAAGTATGATTCAAAAAGCAGTTAGAGAGCAAACCTCAAAGCATGTTATGGGTTACAGTTCCACACCATCAGCCATTTCCCCATTGTGATATATAACATATTTCAGAATTTTATCCTACATTTCAGTCATTAACAAGAAAGCCAGAGACCATATATGCTGATATGTACGATCTCCACAATTAAGAAAAAAAAGTGTATATTCTGATTTGATCTGTATTTTTTAAAGGGCTGCCTGTCTATGTATAATGCATATATACATATTTTTGTGTTTATACATGTAGACAGTTTTTGCAATATTCAAAAATAATGTTTAACAATGCTTGTCCATGCAATGGGGATTGAAAATCTGGGGTGGGAGGAGGACATATTACCTATTGTACTTTTAGTTTTTTCCCCATATATATGTATTAATTTTGATTTTAAAAATCATTATGCAAATAAAACAAAGTGAGAGAACTTTTAGTTTTTTGAGCATGCAGCACTAAGATATAACATGAAGATGAAGACAGTCCTGTGCATACTGCCGGGTGCTACAAAGGTCCTCTGTCATCCTGGTCCCATCTAGTTTTCATTTACTGAGCAGTGACCTCAATTCAAGAATGAATATCCCAGTAAAGTCCGGATAAAAAGAGTCTTGGTTCTTTATAGAAAGCTGTTTTTTTCTGTTTAATGTATCTCAAGTTACTCTAGACAGGCATTAACTTTTATATTCTTCAGCAATTACATAAATATGTTTACCCCAGAGCTATTCACATCTGCCCAAATCTCTTCCAGGTATCTGACCAGCCACCACTGATCCCTATCCCCATGGTTTATTTCCCTTTATTCTGCAAAAGAGTACGAAAGATTTTTTGCCAAACACAATTACAGCCAGGAACTGATGCTGTGAGACTGGAAGCCTGCCTCATGCTGTAAAAATAAGATTGTATCATTAAATTGGGCTCTCAAGTATTCACCAACCTGGGTAATGATGTCTCTCTGGGATACCTGCCCTTTTGGCAGCCTCCCCTCCAGGCGCCAGCCAGCAATCACAATTAGTGTGAAGTGGAATGAGAGTGCCAAGTTTGCAGAAACGAATGCACAGGAAATGCAGCAAAGCCTGAAATGCAGCTCAGTGAGCAAGTCACAATCCTCAAGGCAAAAATTGCTCCATTCTTAAAAGGGAATCGAGCAATGATGGATTGACTGCCAAAATATATTCTCTGTGTAGGTATGCTTGATCGTCCTGTCATTCTTTCAAACATTTCAGAGAGTTCCCAATATGGTTCTTTTCTCCCAAATAGTCTCAAGTTCTCATCAGGTAGAGAGAAGTGCAGGGTTAAGGAATAGTGTGGAGGACAGCCAGAATGGAATGTATCATTTACTGAAAGGGTCAGTAAAGATGTTGTAGAAGTAGAGAGCAGAGAATAAAAGAGTTCAAACTATTTCAGTAAATGCATACAATGGATTTATCAGGTGAGAAATACCTTTAAGATCCTAGAGGGCAGTTAGGGGCATCCGGTGGCAACATTTCAGATCAATACTTTTCTTCCTAGGTTACGCTGTCCCTGCAGGCCAGTCACCTAGAAGTTACATCTCTGATGATATCACTGTCAAACTTACAAGTATTTGCGTGTGCTGTATATTTTTGACTGTATCTGTTATAGTTGTATTCCCACAGCCACCAGCTGATTTGGATAGGTGTGCAATGAGGGTTGAGCGGGCAAGTTTAGGCTTATTTCATGATAATCTAATCAGTTTTCCCACTTACCTTACATTGCACTCCAACCATATTTGGGGCTGTGTAAAGCTATGGGGTTTTCTGATTGACATCTAGTAACTGGTTGACCCACATTCCAATTTGGAAATATCTTTCAAAGAGCTGGTATGCTGCAGACATGGTATCCTGATGCCTCTACCTTCCCTCTTTCTTTTCCTCTCTAGTGACTTAATATGGGATTGTACGGAGTCACCTAGCAGCCACAATTGTACAGCCAATTAACAGTTTAGATATAGGCGTTCTCTTCATCCCTTCTGAATAAAACATATAGTAATTCTACTACTCCAAGTCATACTTGCTCTTAACTTCTGGTTAAATTAATCTCCAGTTGAATGCAAATGTAGTTTGTTTCTTACCACATGAGAAGTGTCATTACTGAAACTTCTTGTATTTACAGACACCAAAACCATCAATGAAAAAAAATCTTGTCAAAGCGGGCTTACAGGTGGACATTCAACTTACTCTCTCATGCATTTAATTGAATTCCATGCAATTTCACGTGCATTATAATAGACTTCTTTTACATCATCAGGAAACAAGTTTTAAAACATGTGCTGTGCATTAAACATCACATAAATATTCAGCAAGGGAAAGAAAAACAGTTCTGAAGGAGTATAGTAATTTTACAGTCTCTGGTTTCTAATAAATTTTTACAGCAATCCTAAACTGCATTAGCAAGTCCCAGTTCATTGTCAGACTTCTGCACAACATCCCTCAATGACATGTCAAATCTTTACCACAGCAGTTGAACTCCTAAAGCTGTCCTCATTGGCAAGAATCTTGTCAGGTTAAACTGCCAGCTCTTGTCAACTTAAGATATACGATCTGATCTCATTCTCCTAAAGATGGCATGACCTCTCCTTTCACTACAGCTGGATTGTAAATTCTCAGGACATCCCAATAACCACAGATTTTGATAATAAAATGAAAACGTATTAACTTTTCAAAATGATGCTTCTCCCCTAAATAAAACATTTAATCATTTAACAATATACTCTTATTTTTGTATATCATTTATCAAAACATTTACTAGACAACTTAGGGCTTTGCTCATGCTTTATTTTCTGTCTCTCTCCACTTTCTTGTCATTTTCCAAATTAAATGCTATGAATGTGTAGCTCTCAAGAAATTATTGTCTATTTTAAGTATTCAGGATTTTATTTGTACAGCAGAAATTCTACATTCTTTTTGGTATTTTGATTTTGGTATAAAAACTTTAAAAAAAATCATGTTGGCAGCAGGATGCAATGACAATACAATCCATTGACAAGAATGGCATTCAAATCGCCAAACTTTCAAACACCCCAAATAAATAAATTGCATACTTTGTATGAGGTATATCGTTGCCCACTTCAGGAACTATTAAACCTGCCAAGAGACAGGATCGGATATTGTCCTGTATCTTTACACTTAAATTCAGGGTATTGCAAACTTCTTTGAAATAAATAAATAGAGTTCATACCACAAAGAATGGCTTGGCTCTTTGAAACATCTAGGACTCCATTTAGGTGCTCAAAGTAGCAGTTGAAACTCATTTTTGTGGTAAATCAGCATTCATTAACTTTAATATTTATGAGATGTATAGATTTACACTTTAAATGATAATTTGAATAGGCAGCAAAAGACATTGCTCTATAAAGATAGTGTGAGGCCATGTGGGAATGCACATATTTTCTGTCAAAATTGTACTCAGTCCCAAATATTACATGAAAAAATGCATTCTGCTCAAATAAAGATAAGATGATAATCTGACCCATCAATTAAACTTCAACATAGACTTACTTATTAACCAGTGAATTCATATTTTCTTCAAAGTTAATCTGGGTGTATTTATGTCAAAATTTCCCATATTATCAAATAATTAAGTTTTCCATTACAAGCATGCATTTTAAATACATTTATATGTAAATCTATACCACAAAAGAGATTTCCCATTCATCAAAATGAATCCAAAAGATTAAAAATAATTTGTTGAAATTTGGATTTATCCATAAATTTTGGGAATTAGTGGCTTAGTTTCACCCAATTCCTTAACAGTGTTTTTCCCATTCAAATGTCCATCAATTGCCTCCAAAATGTCATTCATACATTTAAATCACTGACAGCTTCATTGACTTTTGGAGATTGAATTAAATTTCATCAATTCCTCATCTCAGAGTAGAATTACATATTTTTAAGGTTTGACTTAGTTGTGATTGGGTTGATCAATCCACAAAAGCAAAATAACATATATTTCTGCTTCACAGTTACACAACTAAAAACCTTACCCTTTTAAAAAGTATCTATTCATCACCCATGAATCATTATTTTCAAGTGGGCACAAGCTAACAGCAATTACTTTTCTCAGTGTACTCCATACCCAGGTCAAAAACCAACATGATTTTATTATGGGGGTGAGATTTAGGTGACTTGTTTTCTCTAACAATTGTCCTTAAATGCTGGAATATATATGTAAAATAGAGTATAATAATATTATAATTTATACAGCAATTTAAAATAACATTAAAACTCACTATGTTAATTTAGTATTAAATACTGCTAATTTGTTACAAATATTGAAATAGTATCAAATAGTTCATTTGCTATCTCCATTCAGTATAATGTTAACATAACTCTGAATACACTAAAGTTGTACATTTCTTCTATTACATTTTTTCTCTTAAGATCTTAGGTGTTATATTTCTATTCTCAAAGCTCTCATGCTAACAAAAAATAAACTAGGGTACATCTTTGTGCTTTTACCTAAAGGCAGATGGAAAAATTCTTACAATACAATTACACAGAATCTCTTTAATAAAAATAATGCTCATTTAATATTTTACTTCTAAAACAGAAGAAATGCATACATACTTGTAACAGGGACCCAAGTTAAATATCGACTTTGGGGAATTGTCCTCAAGTTTGTTTTGCTTGTCCAATCGATAGCTATTTAGCTGAAATATAACTTATGTTTATTTTTTCTACTGATACCATATGGTTCTTATTTGGTTTTTGGTTTTTTGTTTCTTTATAATTCTGCTTAAATTTAAGCAAGAGAATTAGATAAACTCTTACAGTTTCTTAATAGAAGAGACATTCTATTTTCAACCTATGTTTTAAAGATTTAAGTAAGTTGTTGTTCCTTATTCTCCTAAAAGAGGACTTTTTTGAGCAAAGTCTAAACTTCTATATTGATTTCATCCAAAAAGAGGGTAAAGTGATATATCAGAAAACTAAAGCAACAGATTAATGTTACTGTATTAAAATCCTATTTACATAAAATTAACATAAATATGAGTTAGTAAGCCATATGCTACAGCATCTGCTCTTCACTGTATTAATAACAAGGCCATCCCCTACAGGGATCTTAAAATTAATACATATTTAAGTTGTGTGATAATATATATGAAGTTTTGACAATATTATATATATGAAATTTTAACAATTGCACATAGACTAATTTATGCACAAATGCCATTTTCATTAGCTGGGCTATGCTCATGGTTTATGATAGGTGGCTTTTGACCCACACTACAGTCTATCCTGGAAGTCTGTTTAATTACTTTTGTGTTACGTAAATCCTTTATTCTACATAATTGCTCCTGTCATTTCTTGACTCCTTACTCCATCTTGCCTGCAGGTTCAGAACAACTAGCCAATGAATAATAACTCTTCATATTGGAAGATGCTCAATAATCTTATACTTCACTTTCTGTTGCTGATTTTTTGTTTTGCTATTCCCAGAACAAACATTCGCAAGCTCCTTTGACAGCTGTCTCTCCTACCTTCTAGGGTGGCTAAATAAAATAAGTTTCTTATACACAATTTTGTAGAAATATCAAGTACGTTGAAATTGAAACATACTTTGTTTATTTTATGGAATTTAATATAGTTTGATAGTTTCTTTTCATTACTAATTTTTCAGACAATGGAATTTTAAGTTCTGAATTAAATTTTTGCATGTTTTTGTATAATTTTTTCTCAGTGCAAATTAAAATATAATTTTCAAAATTATAAATTCATCTATACTTCCTATAGTTTTAATTCAAGATCAATGTGTAAGATCATATAAATAAATAGCATAGCTATTTTCTGTCCCAACACATTGAATTAAAGCTCAGAGCATTTTTTTCCTCAGTATGAGAGCAACTGTTATTGTACCTAACCATTTTTTTCCATGTATGTTTATAGAAAAGCAAGAAAATAAACAGACTAAAAGGAAAATAAATATTTGATCCCTAAAAAAAGAACAAATGATTTCCCTGAAGTTTGTTAGCAAAATATGTACTATGTGTTTATTTGTGCCTATATTCATATATATGTATGTTTATAGGTGTATATGTAGGTATATGAGTGTATATAAAGACAGATGCAAATGCAGATTGCAGACAGAGATAGGGATATGATTCTAATACAGCAGTCATTTCTTTTCTTCCAGAAGTTGATAACTGAGGAAACATAGCTCACAACCTTTTCAGACCCGTCCTCCTAGAACCATTTGGAATCTGTGGTCCTTCTCCTCTGAAAAATTGTACTTATGGGCACAATGCAATTTTTCAAATATTTCTGAGGGGGTAAGAGAAAACTTGAAGCCCATCTTTGGGGCCCAGATTAAGAAGAATGACTCAAACAAAATGCAGATGTTAAATGACTCACCCTCCGAGGAGTTAGCAATACCATATCTTCCGTTTTTTATTCTGTATAATTCTTGAGCTGCCGTTCAATACATATTGAGTAAGATTTACAGGTAGTTATTTAATTGTCCATTACACTTTGTATACTTTGATTGTGATTCTAAAATTTTGTAAAATTATGTATTGTTTCAATTTTCTTAATTTAGGTAGTTACAATCTTTGCACCTAATGTTGTGTTTGATGACACAAGTCTTTGAGTTCTCGGGTTGTCATCTATGACATTTCAACTTACAGTGTCATCCATAGATCAATAGCATCAGCAGCAGAGTTTGTTAGACTCTCAAGCTCCAACTCAAACCTACTAAATCAGAATCTGTGTTTTAACAAGAAGCCCAGGGGGAATTAAATTCACATTAAATTTTAGGAAGCCATGTTTTAAGAGATATTTCAGAATAACAAATATTAAAATTTTTCATTAATTGTTCTTTGGGGTGCTTAGCTTTATGTATGATTTATATCTACATTATTTTATAATATTAAAGAATTAAAATATTAAATATTATAATGTATTGCCTTTCCATTTCTTAATTCTAATTACTTACATTTAGGCATATTATCATCTTCCTCTTATTTGTGAAACCTTTTTTCAATAAATACCTGCTCTCTTGTCTTGAATAACATTGACATATTTCTACTAAAATAAAAATCAACAAGTGATGAATATTATTGTGTTTATTTTCCTCTATTGGAAGTTGATTATTTATCCCAGAAAAGATAATAAACTGCAATTTAAGTTATTCAAAAGAAAAATTACCTATTGGAAAAACAGCACTTGGTGACTTTTTTTCTTTTGGACAATTTCTTGTAATATAAGCTAAAGCATTTTGTGAATATTGGTCCACTAAAGTTATAAATGGTAGGCTGTGACTATATATGGTAGTTGATCCAAAACAACCAAAAAATATCTCCAGGTTTATAACTATACGATGGAATAGAATTGGAAATACACTGCTTTCTACATTCATCACTTTGACTAGTCAATGGTTTAGGTGCCCATCCCAAAAGTAACATTTGTCTGAAAGGATTTTATACATCTCAGTGCATGGCATGGCTGTAAAATTTATTTCTGAAAATAGCAACACGGTCTAGGCAAGAGGAACGTTATCTTCAAGTGCAGATTTTGAAGAACACATTGACCAATAAAATATTTTTTTAAGTAAAATAGAAAGGATTGTATGGGCTCAGTGTTATACCTATACTCAATATTTAGTTTAGCTGATGTTAAAATGCTATATACTTAATTTTAATATCTGTACAGATAAACAGAATCTAAAAGATGCTTCTAGAATACATTTTTTTATTATAACGAATGAACTGTTTATTCAAAATTCCACACATTTTCAAATCGTGTTATATTCATTTTTATAAGCAACAGCTCAATATTTGCTATTTTTTCAGTGTGTAACTGAAGAAAGAAAAGGAGTACATTACAGAAGAAATAAATTGTACAGAAATATCCTAATGAGATAATATTTAAAAATTATTTATCAAATGCTCAATTTGAGCCAAAATGTTATACCTTAGGATAAGCGCAGACCTTTCTTGGCAATGAAAAGAAAGAAAATATATGTGTTATCTGTTAACCAAGATGAATTTTTAAATGTTCAGTGGCATTTACAAAATATTGCAAACCTTCCTTGTCTCAGTGACGATTCTTTTGTCTTAGCAATGAGGGTCAGTACGCTGCTTAAATATCCATAAAAGATTTTCAAAAGGCAAGACTATCTGAAAGTCTAGCCGATATTAAAATGCTCTACTTGACTTCAATATGTGTACAGGTAAAAGGATCTAAAAGATGTTTCTAGAACACATGTACAGATGTTGAAATTGTTTGATTTTCATTTATTTGGGTTTTTTTTATTTGAAAAATTAGCTGAGATTAATTGGAGAATCTGGATTTGTTCCATTAAATTAATACCAAAACAAAACAAGATACAATTTGGCATCTCATGTTAACCGAAGTACCCAGAGATTTAACTCCTCTTTGTAAATGAGTCCAGGAGCATTTCCACCATTTTCAATGAGCAAGTAAATATCCCCATGATAGCAATCCAGTCACAATGACTTCTTTAAATTAATTCATTCAATTAAAATTTATTGAGCATCCATTATGCACATGAGAGGTGAGGATAATTCAGACCCCTAATTTCCCACTCAGCCTCCTTATTTTTCTCTTTTTCAAGGACTCAGGATTCTTAGAATGGGGAGATTCCAATTCTAAAAAGGAACTCTCAGTAACTCCTTAAATGGGAGGGACTATGAGAGAGGATTCTGGGGGACAGGAAAAAGCTGAGACAAACAGGTAGTTATGTTAGGACTTGAAGAACTGATATTTCCCAGGGAAATCCTGCATGCTATTAACACAGAATAGTTAAAGTCCACCCTTTAAGGAAAAACAGACATACACAGCAACTTCTCATAGATAACCTTGCTTCCAAGGGAAATTAGACCTTAAGTGATCACAACCATAGTTTCCACAATTATCCACCCATTTCATTCATTAAGTAGCCAATATAAGCCTGGTTGCCCATTCCTTTCTTCCAAAGAGTTTCTACTGTTGAGTTATATATCATGAATCCTTGAGCAGGAGCAGAGGCAGGGGTTACTAAATATACCTGTTTACCCTCCCCTGGTAAGGTCTAAAAGGATAGGTCATTGAATGACATCTGTACCAATTTCTCATACTATTCTACTTTGATCGCCATATAATTCCTATTGGAATTCAAAAGCAGGAACAATCAAATCTCTGAAAAGCAGCATCAATGGATGGTAGGGTTTCACTCAGAAAGTCACCTTGAGTTTTCCTGGAACAACATAAGGCTCTCACACCAATGTCTAGCTCTAGAATTCCATCCCCTGTCCTGACAATCAGAGAAGATAAATAGTTTCATCGGTTTTCCAATTCCACTCCATATGACACTCTTACTCTCCCAGTGGAGACTTCTTCTCCCTCTGCAGGTCCTTTCTGACCAGGTTAGCTGGAATTGTTGTTATATTCTTTTTTTTTAACCTGGGTCCTACATTAATGTAGATTTCTTGTGAATTCTTTCCTGTTTCTCTGAGTCTATCCTTTTTTTAAATTTTTATTATTTCCTTGGATTATCAGTACATCACAGTGATCACAATTTTCCAAATTGAATACATCCTCTAAAGAGAGGTATTACAAAACAACAACACTGTTTTTACTTATAGGCCTCCACTTATGTTAGTAGTTTTGAGACTTAGGATTCACCTGGTTAAACACACATCACCAGGCCCCACTCCTATACTTGGGGATTCATTAGAACTGGGGTAGACCATAGAAATCTGCATTTTAAATATATACCTAGACAATCTGAGGAGCTGAGAAACACTTATCTAGGAAATTACTGTGACTATGATGACTGAATAAATAACTCTAAGCATAGGCATAAGTGAACATTTTTATAAGCCAAAGTAACTTTTCCCAACTCAGCTTCATGAAGCACTAGAATTTGAGAAGGTGTTAACAGTGTGATATGGGAAAAGGGTTCTGTAGACAAATACATTTGGGCTTAGATCACACTAAATCAAATTTTACTAGAGTATAACTTGAAGACTTTAATATACTAATTTGAACTTCAGTCCTTCAAGAAGGGCACCAAATACATATTATTTGCAGACACCTGTGTACAGTTTTCCCTTGGATTGCCTATATATAGTAGAAGACTGTGAAACAGCAGAATGGAAACATAAGGGAAAACTTATAGCTGATGTCATTTACATTAAACTTCTGACTGAGAAGGATTTTTGATAAGCTAATATTGAAGAACTAAACACTCAAGGTAGTTTGATTATTATTGAGACTATAATTATTACAATCACAATGCAATGTGCAATGCTGTGTAAACACCTTAAGGAGAAATAAGTTTGATAGAAATATGATAGGAGCCCACAGATGGTTTTTATGTTATCCTCTGTTTCATCTTGGTGCTCTAAATTATTATATATTTGACTTACTATAGTTTACAGAATTTATCTCTGATTATCCTTTCTTTTAATCTGAAATAATGCAAAATATCCAGTTATGGTCATGTCATCTTTTATTGACAAATTTACCCTAAATTTAGAGAGCTTACAATATTCAGAAATAAGTCTGAGGAATACAATTGAATAATTTAATGTATTTACAGTGGCCCAGGGATATTGGGGGAAAGGTTTTCTAAAGGATTCATCCCACAATGTCCATATTGTTAAAACTAAATGTATTTTAATTGAGTTATTAGATTAGGAAGGCCAATAAACATGTCCTTCCAAACAGGGAGAGATAAAAGACATTTTTTAAAAAATGTATAAGTAATTATCCTGCTGGCATATATTATTTCATGATACCAGTATTAGCTTTTGTTCATACATATTTTTATGCTCTCCATTATCCTAGATTGAGAAATACTTTTAAATCTGTCACAGAATTGTAAAAACTGTTGCCATCTGGTGAAAATTTCATAGAACACTAAGCATATTTTTGAAATGTGCTACCTTCTTATGTAGTGTTTTTTTTTAAAAAATATTTTAATAATTAGATTTGTTTCATGGCACTTAGCTCTGCTGTTCACTTTGGCAGTAGTGCCACTGACATCTTCCCACTGAAAAGTGTTAAATCGGAGTTTCTAATTCATGTGCCACCAACCCTTTATTTGAATGTAATCTGGATCTAATGATTATAAACATGGTTTACCAACCGTATGCTCACTCATCTGTTCTTTATTGTATTAATATGTCCCCTAAAGGATTCTGAAATTAATGTATAGCAGACATGTGTATCTTAATAACTAGTAGCTAACAGGTATACTTGATTTACTTTTGAGATGTGAATAATAAAGGACATAGAAAATAATAAGAAATAAAGTGAATAATAATAGTTAAGTATATAAATAATAATAGTGTCAAAATGTGTCCCTTATGACCTGTCAAACAAAAAACAGAGCACACTAAATAACAGCCTAGTAATTTGGTATGTTTACAAAAACTGTGAATGTGAAGATAAACTTTAAGTCATCATGCCTCTTTTGTTAATATAGGAAATTCTCATTTTTGAAATGCTGAAAAGATTTGAAGAATAAAATATTCATATCAACAATGTCAGCATATGGAAATTTCCATACTGTTCTATTTTAGGCTTTTGACTTGACTATACTTACCAATTTGTGAAACAACCATCATAGAAGGCAAGGACTTTAACTTGACTCTTTCCAGAGTGATCTTCAAATTAGACTTTTAAAGGATTGATTTTCAGATGCCTACAGAATGACTCTAAACAAAATATACTTCTCTAGTGACTTCTTGGTTCTTATTTCCCTACAATCCTATCTTATGTACCAGGTGGTCTGGATACACTTTCCTTTTTAGTTTTTACATATTCTCCCTCTTATTCTTTGTATTCTGATCTCTTTATTTCTATTAAAACCACTCACACTTTCTTTTGGTGACTCATCCCTGAATGGAAAGCACTGATTCTTAAATAATATTTAGGGTACATGTGAGAATCACACAATGGGTTCATCAATAGCTAACAGTACAAACAAAACCAACAAAAGACATCTCACCATTTGAACATTTCCTTCCTGGTAACAGTTTCAGAAATTGACTCAGAACCCTACATGAATTTAAATGTTGTTCTTTAATGGGGATTTTTATTCAGAGGGTAATACAAATGATAACATTCCTTTACTTTTTTTTTAACCTGCAAGTCCTTCCATTCTTCAGCCTCGGGTTATTAACCTTAACATGGTATCAGGTGACCAACACAAAAGAGCGAACAGATTCTTTATTTTCCAACATCCTAACATCCTGCCTGCTACAATGGATTACACTACCTGTGATGTACTACATCATCTCATGGCTTGTGATAACCTAATGATATGAAACAGACAGGGACAAAAATGTGAAGCTTTCTATGTTTACCCTATGTCTGTACATTTTTGTTTGTTTTCAAAAATAGCTGAATGAAATATTATAAATAGAACCCGTTAAAAATAGGTAATTAATTTTATTTTACTTGGAATGTTTATTTTATTTTACCATCATTTTCTCACATATGATGGTCATATAAGAAAGCAAACATATGGAGAATAATTTCAAGGTATTTAAAGTAAGTAAACGGGAAGAAGACTGATAGCAATATACCAGTGGACTTCAGAATACTGAACACTCAAACTACTCATATTTGACCCAAGGCAAATTGTCCCAGAAGGCACATAACAATGTTCTGGAGAGATGACAGCCACATAACATCAGCAGTCCCATGACAGAAAGGAATCTCAGAAATCACGAATTCATGTTGAGCAGTAGTTATCAGGCTTTTGCATGGTATTTGTTAATACTGAAATTTATGTTCCATCATTTCATATAAGGATAATATATAGAATAGTATACAGTAGAAAATATATAGCCATGTTTTTTTTTCATTAGATCTGTACCTTATAGCAGATACTACAGATGTCACCCTCAAAACCCATTCCCAGCTTTCTTCTCACTTGTTTTCTTCTGCCATCAAGACAAGAAAGTAAAAGATTTCTCCTCTTAGAGTTTGGGGAAGCCATGTGAAAGGTTAATAGTCAATGAGTTAGGCTAATGTTGTGTGTGGGGAGGGGGGCTTCCTGATAAAAAGGAAAATATTTGATGGAGAAACCCCTTCACCATTTGCCCCTTCTCCTTTATTTCTGGATTAAAGACATGGTGTCTGGAGACAAAACAGCCATTTTATGGTCACAAAGCAACCCAAAATCTGTGCTAAGAATGGTGGCGCACAGCAATATAATGAACAGGGGGATTTGCCTGCATCTTGGAACAGCTGCATCAAACCTGGAATTCTTGCACCTTTACTGCTTAATATGTGAGAGAAACAGAGCCCTATGGATTTAAGCCACTGAGTAGTCAGATTTTTTTCCTTATTGCAGCTGAACGCATTTCTAACTGACACAGAAAGACATTCAAGAATTGACTTTGTACCTGAAGCATTTCTTTTCATATTATCTCTGACATGAGCTTCAAATACCACCTAGCTATTTACTTGGACATTCAAGGGTCTTGAAATGTCCAGCTTATTTGGGTTTCCTGTTCCCCAACTATTTTATGCCTGTCAAGGGCTACCTTCAAAGTACTACAGAATGAAAACAAATTCACAAAAAAGACCATACCCATTCTTAGGGGTTTATAGGAATAAGAAAGGGGTTTCAGAATTAGCCTCACCATGTGTCTAAGACATAAGAAGCGACATTAGGACATTTAATTTTATTGTCGTCATTTTGGTCCTAGTTCATGGAAGGCATGCCTCCCTTCACTATCTATGTTCTCTGGGAGGTATTCCTACTCCTTAATCATTATAGCAATGTGTAGGCTTCAGCACCATAAACTTGGGTACAGAGAGAATGAATTATTTACTTAAGATCACAGAACTACCAAACAGCCAACCAGAGGCTCAAATGCAGGTCTGATCCCAGTGTCTCTGAACTTCCAGGTTACCTCAGTTCTTCCACGTGACCTCAGTTCGGGAATTGTATGGCAAAGTAGATGGGGCTCAAACAATCATTCTAATTAAAGTCATGGAGATTCCCTTATCTATGGACACAATGTCCATTAAGGTCTTTTCAAATATGTGCAAAATAGAATGTTTTTAAGTTTAAACAAATTTAAGGAGTTTTGTTTTGCAATGAAAAACAATAATTAAATAAATTATTCAAAAGCAGTTACTTAGCACAATTGTTTTATTTTAAAACCAGACTATGGGGTAGTGTTCTAGTTTACTAATGCTTCACTGGAGGATGGCCAATGGTGTCTGGAAAACCTCTGTTAGCTGGAAAGGCACGTGGCTGGTGTCTGCTCCAAAGTTCTGGGTTCAAAATAGCTTTCTCCCAGGATGTTCCTCTCTAGGCTGCAGATCCTCCAAAATGTCACTCTTAGTTGCTCTTGGGGTGTTTGTCCTCTCTTAGCTTCTCTGGAGCAAGAGTCTGCTTTCAACGGCTGTCTTCAAACTGTCTCTCATCTGCAGCTACCCTCTCAGCTTCTGTGCATTCTTCAAAGTGTCCCTCTTGGCTGTAGCATCTCTTCAAAATGTCACTCTCAGCTGCACTGAGTTCCTTCTGTTTGCCAGCTCATTTATATGGCTCCAGTGATTTAATTTAGACCCACCCTGAATGGGTGGGGTAACACCTCCATGGAAGTTATCCAGAGTTACCACCCACAGTTGGGTGGGGTGCACCTCCATGGAAACACTCAAAGAATTACAATCTAATCAATACTAATATGTCTGCCCACACAAGAGTACATCAAAGATAATGGCATTTTGGGGGACATACTACATTCAAACCAGCACAGGTAGCATGCAAATCATTATATGGACAAAGTTTATTTTAATTTACTGAGTGTAAATAAAGAAGAATGCCAATCTGTACAACTAATACATTCACTTCAAGATGAAAGTTTTTGTATACATAGGGTATTTTGTGGAATGTATGCACAGCAAATTGGATTTGTAAAGTATATCACGAATAGATTTTTTAAACTCATCTCATCTGGATGTTTTTCTGAACATTATACCACATATCAAACTACTTATTTTATATCCCCACTTGGGTTTCCAATATGCATCTCAAATGTAACATGCCCCAAACTGACCTTCTCATCTCCATCTCCCGTCTCCCAAATTATAAATGAGCACTAAATCCATTCCTTCAGACTTAAAACTTTGGTGTCACACTTAGTTATCCTTCTTTCATACTCTGTATGCAATCTGTCAGAAAGTCCATTTGAATTCTTGTCTCTAAATAATTTGATCATTTCTTATGAATCCTCTGCTAACCTCTTGCCCAAGGTCTCTCACCTAAGTTCTTGCTTTAGCTTCCTAACAGTTCTCCCTGCTTTTGTCTTTGCCCCAGTTCACTGTACTATCAACAGAACACACAAAGTAGCCCTGTTAATACATCAGTCAGATTATGCCATTCCTTTGCTTAAATCTCTCCAGTTCTCCAGTTGCTTACCATCTCCAGGCATACCTTCAAGGTTCCATGTTTCTCTTTCCCTTCCATTGCCTCTCTGACTTGACGTCCTCCTACTTTCCCCCTAGTTCATTACACTCCAGGGACAGCAGCCTCTGTTTTGTTCCTTGACCTAGCTCCTCACTCAGGGTCTTTATACTTGCTGTTTCTTCTGGTGGGAATACTTTTCCTCTAGATATCCTCATTGCTAGCTCCCTCACTTCCTTCAGAGTCTTCCTCAGAAGTCACATTCCCAGAGAGACCTTGCCTGATTACTCTAACTCCCCCCATTCCCCATGTGAATACACACACACCAATATATGGTATCACTCTTCACTGCTTTATGCTTTCCTTTAGCACTTATCTCCGTCTAATATAAAATATATTATCTTATTTATCTTTGCATTGTCTGTCTCCACAGAAAAATGAATGTAAGTTCTATGAGATCTGGGATTTAGTCAATTTTTATCTCAATACCCAGAACCTGGAATATAGTATATGGATAATAAATATGTTAGATGAATGTTAAAAAAATTGAAAAGAAAGGAAGTAATAACTACCTCCTACTCACACATATAAAGATTATTCATGAGGCGGGGCAAGATGGTAGAGTGGTGAGGGATATGTTTTAGCTACTCCTCCAGGGAAGTAGGTAGAAAGCCAGAAACTGCGTGGACTGGACACCGAAGAGCAATCTGACTTTGGGCATACGGCATACAACACTCATGAAAATGTGGAACTGCTGAGATCAGCAAAATCTGTAAGTTTTTGTGGCCAGGGGACCCGTGCCCCTCCCTGCCAGGCTCAGTCCCGTAGGAGGAGGGGCTGTCAGCTTCAGGAAGGAGAAGGGACAACTGCAGTGGCAGCCCTTATCGGAAACTCATTCTACTGATCCAAACTCCAACCATAGATAGACTGAGACCAGACACCAGAGAATCTGGGAGCAGCCAGCCTAGCAGAGAGGAGATAGGGATAGCAAAAACAGCAAGAAAAAAACAAAAATAAAAGCGGAGGATTTTTGGAGTTCTGGTGAACATAGAAAGGGGAAGCGCAGAGCTCAGGCCCTGAGGCTCATATGCAAATCCCGAAGAAAAATTGATCTCTCTGCCCCCTGGACCTTTCCTTAATGGCCCTGGTTGCTTTGTCTCTTAGCATTTCAATAACCCATTAGATCTGTGATGAGGGTCCTTTTTTTTTAATCTTTTTTTCTTTTTCTAAAACAATTACTCTAAGAAGCCCAATACAGAAACCCTCAAAGACTTGCAATTTGGACAGGACAAGGCAAGAGCAGAACTAAGAGAGCTCTGAGACAAAAGGCAATAATCCAGTGGCTGAGAAAATTCACTAAACACCACAACTTCCCAAGAAAGGGGGGGGGCATCCTCTCACAGCCATCATCCTGGTGGACAGGGAACATTCCTGCCCATCGTCGGCCCCATAGCCCAGAGCTGCCCGAAACAACCAAGTGTGACGGAAGTGCTTCCAATAACATGCACACACCACAAAATCGGGCGTGGACATTAGCCTTCCCCACACGCTCAGCTAGTTGTCCCAGAGTTGGAAAGGTGGAGCAGTGTGAATTAACACACCCCATTCAGCCATCATTTCAGCAGACTGGGAGCCTCCCTACACAGCCCTGCAGCCCAGAACTGCCCTGGGGGGACGGCACTCACCTTTGACATAGCACAGTCATCCCTCAACAGAGGACCTGGGGGTGCACGGCTTGGAAGAGGGACCCACTCGCAAGTCTCAGGGGCCATATGCCAATACCAAGGACTTGTGGGTCAGCAGCAGAGACAAACTGTGGCAGGACCGCACTGAAGGATCAGACTATTGCAGCAGCTTTAAAACTCCAGGAACACCATGGAGATTTGATTGTTAGAACTCACCCCCATCCCTGACCGCCCAGACACACACCCCATATACAGGGCGGGCAACACCAACTACACATGCAAGCTTGTAAACCAACTGGACCCCACAAGACTCACTCCCTCACTCACCACAAAGACAAAGCGGGGGAGAACTGGCTTGAGGGAACAGGTGGCTCGTGGACACCATCTGCTGGTTAGTTAGAGACAGTGCGCTCCACGAAGCTGTAGATCTGACAAATTAGAGATTAGGGTTTTAATTGGTCTACAAATTCTAAAAGAACCCTATCAACTTAAGCAAATGCCAAGAGGCCGAAAAGAACAGAAAATTTTAAAGCATATGAAAAAATCAGATGGTATGGATAACCCAAGTCCAAGCACCCAAATCAAAAAATCACAGGAGACATAGCACCTGGTGCAATTAATCAAAGAACTAAAGATGAACGACAAGACTATGGAATGGGATATAAAAGACATGAAGAAGAGCATGGCACAGGATATAAAGGACATCAAGAAGACCCTAGAAGAGCATGAAGAAGACATTGCAAGACTAAATAAAAAAATAGACGATCTTATGGAAATTAAAGAAACTGTTGACCAAATTAAAAAGATTCTAGATACTCACAGTACAAAACTAGAGGAAGTTGAACAATGAATCAGTGACCTGGAAGATGACAGAATGGAAAATGAAAGCACAAAAGAAAGAATGGGGGAAAAAAAAAACAAAAAAATTGAAATGGACCTCAGGGATATGATAGATAATATAAAACGTCCAAATATAAGACTCATTGGTTTTCCAGAAGGGGAAGAGAAGGGTAAAGGTCTAGGAAGAGTATTCAAAGAAATTGTTGGGGAAAACTTCCCAAATCTTCCAAACACCATAAATACACAAATCATAAATGCCCAGCAAACTCCAAAAAGAATAAATCCAAATAAACCCACACTGAGACATATTCTGATCACACTGCCAAATATGGAAGAGAAGGAGCAAGTTCTGAAAGCAGCAAGAGAAAAGCAATTCACCACATACAAAAGAAACAGCATAAGGCTAAGTAGTGACTACTCAGCAGCCACCATGGAGGCGAGAAGGCAGTGGCATGACATATTTAAAATTCTGACTGAGAAAAATTTCCAACCAAGAATACTTTATCCAGCAAAGCTCTCCTTCAAATCTGAGGGAGAGCTTAAAGTTTTCAGAGACAGACAAATCCTGAGAGAATTTGCTAACAAGAGACCTGCCCTACTGGAGATACTAAAGGGAGCCCTACAGACAGAAAAACAAAGAAAGGAGAGAGAGACATGGAGAAAGGTAGTACTAAAGAGACTCAGTATGGGTACATTGAAGGCTATTAATAGAGAGAGGGAAAAACTATATATGACAAACATAAACCAAAGGATAAGATGGCTGATTCAAGAAACGCCTTCACGACTATAATGTAGAATGTAAATGGATTAAACTCCCCAATTAAAAGATATAGATTCACAGAATGGATCAAAAACAATGAACCATCAATATGTTGCCTACAAGAGACTCATCTTAGACACAGGGACACAAAGAAATTGAAAGTGAAAGGATGGAAAAAAATATTTCATGCAAGCTACAGCCAAAAGAAAACAGGTATAGCAATATTAATCTCAGATAAAATAGACTTTAAATGCAGGGATGTTATGAGAGACAAAGAAGGCCACTACATACTAATAAAAGGGGCAATTCAACAAGAGGAAATAACAATCATAAATGTTTATACACCCAATCAAGGTGCCACAAAATACATGAGAGAAACACTGGCAAAACTAAAGGAAGCAATTGATGCTTCCACAATAATTGTGGGAGACTTCAACACATCACTCTCTCCTATAGACAGATCAACCAGACAGAAGACCAATAAGGAAATAGGAAACCTAAACAATCTGATAAATGAATTAGATTTAACAGACATATATAGAACTTTACATCCCAAATCACCAGGATACGCATTCTTCTCTAGTGCTCATGGAACTTATTCCAGAACAGATCATATACTGGGACATAAAACAAGGCTCAATAAATTTAAAAAAAAAATTGAAATTATTCAAAGCACATTCTCTGACCACAATGGAATACAATGAGAAGTCAATAAGCATCAGAGACTTAGAAAATTCACAAATATCTGGAGGTTAAACAACACACTGCTAAACAATCAGTGGGTTAAAGAAGAAATAGCGAGAGAAATTGCTAAATATATAGAGACAAATGAAAATGAGAACACAACATAAGAAAACTTATGGGATACAGCAAAAGTGGTGCTGAGGGGGAAATTTATAGCACTAAACACAAATATTAAAAAGGAAGAAAGAGCCAAAATCAAAGAACTAATGGATCAACTGAAGAAGCTAGAAAATGAACAGCAAACCAATCCTAAACCAAGTAGAAGAAAAGAAATAACAAGGATTAAAGCAGAAATAAATGACATAGAGAATAAAAACACAATACACAGGATAAATAACACCAAAAGTTGGTTCTTTGAGAAGATCAACAAGATTGACAAGCCCCTAGCTAGACTGACAAAATCAAAGAGAGAAGACCCAGATAAACAAAATAATGAATGAGAAAGGTGACATTACTGCAGATCCTGAAAAAATTTAAAAAAATTATAAGAGATACTATGAACAACTGTATGGCAAAAGACTGGATAATGTAGAGGAAATGGACAATTTCCTGGAAACATATGAACAACCTAGACTGACCAGAGAAGAAATAGAAGACCTCAACCAACCAATCAGAAGCAAAGAGATCCAATCAGTCATCAAAAAGCTTCCCACAAATAAATGCCCAGGGCCAGATGGCTTCACAGGGAAATTCTACCAAACTTTCCAGAAAGAACTGACACCAATTTTACTTAAACTCTTTCAAAATATCGAGAAAAATGGAACACTACTGAACTCATTTTATGAAGCTAACATCAATCTAATACCAAAACCAGACAATGATGCTACAAAAAAGGAAAACTACCGGCCAATCTCCCTAATGAATATAGATGCAAAAATCCTCAACAAAATACTTGCAAATCGAATCCAAAGACACATTAAAAAAATCATACACCATGACCAAGTGGGGTTTATTCCAGGCATGCAAGGATGGTTCAACATAAGAAAATCAATCAATGTATTACAACACATTAACAAATCAAAAGGGAAAAATCAAATGATCATCTCAACAGATGCTGAAAAAGCATTCGACAAAATCCAACATCCCTTTTTGATAAAAACACTTCAAAAGGTAAGAATTGAAGGAAACTTCCTCAATATGATAAAGAGCATATATGAAAAACCCACAGCCAGCCATAGTACTCAATGGTGAGAGACTGAAAGCCTTCCCTCTAAGATCAGGAACAAGACAAGGATGACCACTATCACCACTGTCATTCAACATTGTGCTGGAAGTGCTAGCCAGGGCAATCTGGCAAGACAAAGAAATAAAAAGCATCCAAATTGGAAAGGACAGTTTTACTTGTCATTGTTTGCAGAGGATATGATCTTATATCTGGAAAACCCCAAGAAATCGACAATACCGCTACTAGAGCTAATAAACAAATTTAGCAATGTAGCAGGATACAAGATTAATGCACATAAGTCAGTAATGTTTCTATATGCTAGAAATGAACAAACTGAAGAGACACTCAAGAAAAAGATACCATTTTCAATAGCAACTAAAAAAATCAAGTACCTGGGAATAAACTTAACCAAAGATGTAAAAGACCTATACAAAGAAAACTACATAACTCTATTAAAAGAAATAGAAGGTGACCTTACAAGATGGAAAAATATTCCATGTTCATGGATAGGAAGGCTAAATGTCATTAAGATGTCAATTCTACCCAAACTCTTCTACAGATTCAATGCAATCCCAATCAAAACTCCAACAACCTACTTCGCAGACTTGGGAAACCTAGTTATCAAATTCATCGGAAAGGGAAGATGCCTCGAATTGCTAAAGACACTCCTAGAAAGAAAAACGAAGTGGGAGGACTTACACTCCCTGACTTTGAAGCTTATTATAAAGCCACCGTTATTGAAACAGCATGGTACTGGCACAAAGATAGACATATAGATCAATGGAATTGAATTGAGAATTCAGAGATAGACCCCCAGATCTATGGCCAAGTGATCTTTGATAAGGTCCCCAAAGTCACTGAACTGGGTCATAATGGTCTTTTCAACAAATGGGGCTGGTAGAGTTGGATATCCATATCCAAAAGAATGAAAGAGGACCCCTACCTCACCCCCTACACAAAAATTAACTCAAAATGGATCAAAGATCTCAATATAAAAGAAAGTACCATAAAACTCCTAGAAGATAATATAGGGAAACATCTTCAAGACCTTGTATTAGGCGGCCACTTCCTAGACTTTACACCCAAAGCACAAGCAACAAAAGAAAAAATAGATAAATGGGAACTCCTCAAGCTTAGAAGTTTCTGTACCTCAAAGGAATTTCTCAAAAAGGTAAAGAGGCAACCAACTCAATGGGAAAAAATTTTTGGAAACCAGGTATCTGACAAAAGACTGATATCTTGCATATATAAAGAAATCCTGCAACTTAATGACAATAGTACAGACAGCCCAATTATAAAATGGGCAAAAGACATGAAAAGACAGTTCTGTGAAAAGGAAATACAAATGGCCAAGAAACACATGAAAAAATGTTCAGCTTCACTAGCTATTAGAGAGATGCAAATTAAGACCACAATGAGATACCATCTCACACTGATTAGAATGGCTGCCATTAAACAAACAGGAAACTACAAATGCTGGAGGGGATGTGGAGAAATTGGAACTCTTATTCATTGTTGGTGGGACTGTGTAATGGTTCAGCCACTCTGGAAGTCAGTCTGGCAGTTCCTTAGAAAACTAGATATATAGTTAGCGTTGGATCCGGCGATTGCACTTCTCGGTATATACCCGGAAGATCAGAAAGCAGTGACATGAACAGATATCTGCACGCCAATGTTCATAGCAGCATTATTCACAATTGCCAAGAGATGGAAACAACCCAAATGTCCTTTAACAGATGAGTGGATAAATAAAACGTGGTATATACACACGATGGAATACTACACGGCAGTAAGAAGGAACGATGTCATGAAACATATGACAACATGGAAGAACCTTGAAGTCATAATGCTGAGCGAAATAAGCCAGGCACAAAAAGAGAAATATTATATGCTACCATTAACGTGAACTTCGAAAAATGTAAAACAAATGGTGTATAATGTAGAATGTAGGGGAACTAGCGATAGAGAGCAATTAAGGAAGGGGGAACGATAATCCAGTAAGAATAGATAAACTATCGTGGGTAAATTTAATGTTCTGGGAATGCCCAGGAATGACTATGGTCTGTTAATTTCTGATGGGTATAATAGGAACAAGTTCAAATACATGTTGCTATATTAGGTTACTTTCTTGGGGTAGAGTAGGAACATGTTGGAAGTAAAGTAGTTACCTTAGGTTAGTTGTCTTTTTCTTACTCCCTTATTATGGTCTCTTTGAAATGTTCTTTTATTGTATGTTTTTTTAAATTTTTATTTTTAATTTTTCATACAGTTGATTTAAAAAAAAAAAAAAAGGAAAAAAATATGCAGAGCCCCCTTGAGGAGCTGGTGGAGAACGCAGGGGTATTGGCCTGCCCCACCCTGATGGCTGCTAACATACTCACAGACATAGGGGACTGGTGGTTTGATGGGTTGAGCCCTCTACCACAGGATTTGCCCTTGGGAAAACTGTTGCTGCAAAGGAGAGGCTAGGCCTCCCTATAATTGTGCCTAAGAGCCTCCTCCCCAATGCCTCTTTGTTGCTCAGATGTGGCCCTCTCTCTCTAGCTAAGCCAACTTGAAGGTGAAATCACTGCCCTCCCCACTATGTGGGATCAGACACACAGGGGAGTGAATCTCCCTGACAATGTGGAATATGACTCCCAGGGAGGAATGTAGACCTGGCATCGTGGGATGGAGAACATCTTCTTGACCAAAAGGGGGAAACGAAAGGAAATGAAATAAGCTTCAGTGGCAGAGAGATTCCAAAAGGATCCGAGAGGTCACTATGGTGGGCACTCTTACACACACTTTAGACAACCCTTTTTAGGTTCTAATGAATTGAGATAGCTGGTGGTAAATACCTGAAACTATCAAACTACAACCCAGAACCCATGAATCTTGAAGATGATTGTATAAAAATGTAGCTTATGAGGGGTGACAAGACTATTGGGAAAGCCATAAAGACCACATTCCCCTTTTCCTAGTTTATGGATGGACGAGTAGAAAAACGGGGGACGGAAACAAACAAACAAACAAACAGACAAAAGCATCCAGTGTTCTTTTTTACTTTAATTGCTCTTTTACATTTTAATTATTATTCTGGTCATTTTTGTGTGTGTGGTAATGAAGGTGTCAGGGATTGATTTTGGTTTTGAATGCACAACTATGTAATGGTACTGTGAACAATCGAATGTACGATTTGTCTTGTATGACTGTGTGGTATGTGAATATATCTCAATAAAATGAATATAAAAAAAAGATTATTCATGAACAGCTCAAATAATGTGGATATTTCAAAGTAAAGACAGCTTAAATAAAAAAAAAAAAAACATCTCAAAGCATGTTTACCAGAACATTCCTTTGAGTTATGTTGTTAGGCTATCTGGCTGTGACAAAGATGGTTTAGTGAGAGAAGAGTTTCTGTGTGTGTTTATTAACTTAATTTGTAATCATAGCTAGATATTAAAACAAGTAAATATCCTCTTAGCATAACATTAAATATGAGTTATAAATTCACCATTATTTGGACAAAATTGTTAACTTACTACATTCAGTGGAAGCATCCAGGCAATTGAGGGAATTTATAAGCACTGATTATAAAATGCTGATAAAAAATGAAAATCAAAGCAAATTCTTATACTGTACATCATTTAATCAACTTTCTGGTACCTGAAGCACATTTTCTCTTTCTGTTACACTAAAGGAGAGAACTGAGGCTCAGAAAGTTTTTCTGTTTGCCCAGGTTTATCAGTTAAATGTCATTATAGCCAGATCTGCTAATCTAGCAATCTTAAATCAAGTCCTTTACGAGTTGTATCATGGAACCCCTTGGCAGAAGCCATCTTATAATTTAGTCCTTTAAAAAACTGTAATGTTTCCCATTTACAAATTTGTGTAGACTTTATGGGTTAACCAATGATACCATAAATTATCAAAAACATGAGTGCTATTCTGTCTCTTTGTTACTGCTTTATACTGACAAGCCCCTAGATAGCACTCAGAAAGCTGGAGAAAGGTCTATAGTTAAATGATAGGTATCAAGTTATGGAGAGTTATATTCACACCCTAATGCATTTCAATGCAAAAACTAATATTCAGGATCCCTGAACACCTGCTTCCAAAAGATTGATAGAAGTTAAGCTTGTCATTTAATATTTAATACACAACTTCTGGGTGTCCCTATTTTCACAATAACAATATATTAGTACTTCCTAATGTTTTTGATACCTGTCATTATTGTTAAATTGAAAGTTAAAAGGAAAAAGCTAAGCTGGTATCTCATTTGGCAAACTAAGTCTATATCCTAACCCTTCTGTCTTCCCTTTTTTTTTTCCCTGTCCATTGAATCAATATGGGAATTTTGGTTTGAGAGGCTGCATCAATATAATTTGGGGATCTAAAGTACCCATATACTGTATCAGTGCTGAATATCTTAAAAATATATGTTCCATAACTAAATAACATTGACAACAGGTAAGAAATATCCTAAATATAAATTAACGTGACTTTCTCTTCACCCACAACATTCTAATTTCCATAGAAAAATTAGAGTTTCAATATTCAGACCCAAAAGCTCCAGCAGGCTAAACATCTCCACTGGGATGAGTTTACTGATTGAAATGTCTGGTCTCAATCGCCAGTTCCTCTGTTGTGCTTTCTCCAGATGACATAAGGAAACTTTTCCTGACAAGAGACAAAACACTTCTGCCAGGGGAGGTGACATTGTGCTCCCTCAATAATGATGCAAGGCCCTGAGGTCTTTCAGCAAGAAAGATAACAAAGAAATCCTCATTAGCTAACTGAGGAAGGATGAAGGTCATCCCACAGAGAGAATGTCACGCTTGCACGTCACCTGGAACATTTGTTCTTCATTAATTCTGTAAGCCCAAGCTGGGTGATCATCAAGTAGCATTTTAATACTCTGTCCTCTGTTAGAAATAATGGTTAGGGGGTTTGTTTCCTCTGTACTGTACTTAAGGAACATTTTACAATCATTTGCTTTCATATCAATGGATTCAAATAATGTTTTAGGACATAATATGATTAAATTTAATATTGGTAATAACAGTCTGGATATCTCATATGAAATAAATGAGGATGTTGTCATCTATTCTAAGGAGTTCATTATACAGATTCATAAAATTACTATCATTCCTAGTGATAATATTGCACAAAGCACCAGTGTAGTTGGGGCCTAGTATTTAAAAAGTACTTATTTATAGGAAGAGAGTTCTAAGTCATTCCATCTACAAAAGATTCCTTTATAGAGAAATGTAATTTACTTAGCCCATCAATAATATGGTAGACATATTTTTACTACTCGCTACTAAAGTCTAGAATTTTCTCATTACTGAATTAAAAAAAAAGCAAAAGTAGACTTCTATAATTAATAGTGCTGAATGGTGTACAGTTGTGGTGGAAAAAGGAGGAGTCATAAATGTCACCAGAAGGAAAGTTGGCGGTTAAAGCATGGGAATGTAACACAGTGAATCTTGTGATGGACAAGGTCCTTGATTAACTGTACAAATATAAAAAAGTTATTTCATGAACTAGAGCAGATGTACAACACTATTATAAGGAGTTAATAATAGAAGGGTATATGGACTATAGTTAAGAGTAATATTTTAATACTCTTTCATCAACAGTAACAAATGTACCATATCAATATTATGAGTTGATAATATGGGGGATAAGGAGTATGAGAGGATTAGGGTTTTCTTTTTAATTTTTATTTCTTTTCTGGAGAATGTTCTTAATTTGATCTTGTGATTGTATACTTTGGTTGGTTTCTATGCTGTGTGTATCTATCTATCTCAATAAAATTGCATTTAAAAAAAAGGTAGACTTCTATCTAAAGAGTGTTGGAAAAATAGCTTTAACAAGGATGCATATTGTTTCTTCTGTCATAATTATTTGGTAATTTATCTTAAGTTTGTGTGGACAAATCATTTCTGCAAGCTAAGATGACACTGTCATTGACAATGGTAGAAAACTCTGAAGCTTTTAGTAAAAAAATGGGACTTTTTTCAATAAAAATGAAAAGGTTATTAAATAGGTGTTTCTCTTCATGGGAACATAGCTTTTAGCATTTTTCCAATAATTTTAATTATTAAGTGTGTTGAATAGGCCTATAGTGTCAAGTTTCTGTATAACAATATGATCTTAAGAATAAGTACTGAAAAAGTCACATTCTTAAAGCAAAATAACTATAGTATCAACAAATATAATAAGAACCATATAGCCTACTGAGTTAATAAAATAAACTTTAAACATCATTTATCTAAGTCCATTAAATGTTTAAGACAGCAGACAAGTAACAATTCTAATGAAATTTGATATCTAATTATCCTTTACCAGTATTATTAGTTAAGGTAAGTATTTTTTAGGCATTTAATACTTAAAGCTTTAGAAATACAAGAGGGTCAATAAATAGATAAGGACATAACCATATTAGCTTGAGGGATTAAATTGATCAAATTTGGAGAAGAAGATAATTGCCAGCAAAATCTAAATGTGTCCTTAAAAGCTATCTTTATATTAACTTGAATTATACTAATTTACAATAGCGTAATAAAAAAATGTATGTGAAAACTCATTTTATGTGCAAAATCCAAAATAATGTGAAGTAGGTCAGGCATCACATAATTTAAATTGCAAATTTTTTTTTAAGGTGTAAATAATGATTTATGGGAGTGGGGTGGGGACAGACAGGCCTCCAAGTAATAACTCATGCTTGCAATGGCAGGGCCAGGCAGGGAGTTTGGGCCCAAAGGCCCTGATCTCAGGCTTTGGGAATCTGGGGAACTCCTGGGGTATGGACAAGAATACAGGGGGAATTGGGGTTAGCCAAGACAGAGGAAGCAGCAGCAGGTACAGGTTCCCCTTCCCCTGTGGCTCAGTCTTGCCCTGCAACCAGGCCCCACCAGGCCAGGGAAGATGGCCAGGGCAGGTGGGGGACACAGCCTCCTGGGGCCTGGGCCTGGGTCCCAGCCGGGAGGACATGCCGGTCCTGGAGAACAGGTGAGCTGACTCCGCAGGTCTCAGCAGCCAGGGGGCTGAGGGGCCACAGCGTGGGCATTCCTAGGCTGCTCAGGTGGCAAAGGAAAGCATCACCCTACTGAGTTCCTGAGCCCAGCCGCTCGGGGTCTAGTTCACCTGAGTCAATCTTGTTCAGGATAGTGCAGACACACTTCAGGAAGTCTTCCTTCACGTTCTCGCCTGTGAGAGCACTAGTCTCTAATTTAAATTTGTTGCTAATTTGTCCAATTTGTTGCTAATAATGCTAGACAGTGGCTCTGTGGCAGATGACTAGAAATATCCACCATTTGTTGCCAGCATTTATCTTGTTTCATGCAAGATTTGACTTATGAAAGTACTCCAGGAACAGATCCTCTCATAAAATGCCAGCACCCAGGATTGAAAGGCAAAAAATACTTATCTACTGGAAAAATGAATAAGAATGGCTAAATAGCAATCCTTTCACTGAAGATGATTTTTCACCCTGCTGAAACATTGCTAGTCATCTTTAGGAATAGTTTTGGGAATGGTGATGATGGTATCCTTCATTAATTAAACTTTGTTTTGTAAACTATGGTTTAGAGGAAAAATAATGCTAACAGCTTCTAATCATTTTCCTGATGTGAAGCTGCTGAGCTCTCCTTTCCTTCTAGTTCTCCATCAAAAACGACAAGGCCGAACCCCAAGGCACAGTCTTCTTTCTCGTAGATCAGCCTTCATAGTTAATGAAAGTCAATGAGAAATGTCCATCTGCTGTAGTTTTCCATTGAAATCCACTTGCTGGTGATGCATTTGCAAGTCAATGGCAAACCAGACTCATTTCCCTTTTCTATGTCGTGTGTGTTGGAATATATTGGCTGAAAGATGAATCAAGACAGGATAGAACCATATGTGCTAAAGCTACTGCTTCGCTTTTCCATGTATTTCCTGTCATGCTGTGTTATTGTTATTTGGGAAAATTTACTAAAAAAAATCAGTCTCCTCAACTTACTACGAAGTTGTAACCCCTTCTTTTGAAAAATTCTCCCTTACCAGATGACCACACCTTTGTTTCTTATATACAAATAAAATAACAGTTGTGATTATGTCTGTACTAGAAAGGCCTAATAGTAATATATTTCATGAAATTTAAAGTACAGTCAAGTTTTCTGTAAAGTAAAAATATATACTGTTACATCGAGTGGTTGATACTGGTGCTTGTTTAATCACTGTTCTTCAGTTTGTTATAAATATCACATTTTATATATGATCTTTGGCAAATATTTTTAAATAAAACAATCAAAAAAAGAGAGAAAAATACACTTCTCTGTCGTTGGTATCTTAAGTGGAAAAAATTTACCTTTGTAGCAACAGTTATTTAAATAGGAGGATATAACTGTATATATATTACTTTTTTTTTCTGGGAATAAAGGTAAATTTTGGAATTGAGGGGAGGAGAAGATAAGGCCCTTAGTTCTCTCAGTGCTTCCCCTTTCCCCATTTTTCTTTTCAAGGTCCTTGACCTAGTCTGGCACTCAAATGCTTTATTTTTCCCTCACCAGGCTATTATTCCCTTGACTGTACCTTTCTTTGTCAACACCTAATAGCCAAATAAAATCGATCAAACTGAGAGAGAAGGATTTCCCTTGGGTATGTAGTTTTAAACTTATTTCATTCCAAATTTTGAAATTTCTTAAATTCTTGAAGTAGAAATTAATAAATGGTATAAACTTTTAGCATGGGATCACAACCTGAAACTTTCATGAAATTGGAAGAAAATTTACATTGGCAGAGCTATTCAAGTTATACACTATTTTGTGTTATCTCCCTACATAAATATCTAGTTATTTTTAGTTAATGAATTAATGAGCTGCTCCTCAAAATATGATAATTAACCACCCATTTGACTGATAGAAGAAACAAATTCTCTGATGGGGAAATGAGAGGCTTTCAGGAATTCTAATCCCTCATGCAAAGCATATTTGAGGCAAATATTACTGCCCTGCACGTTTTCCCTTGTTAGAGAAAACTGTTTTCAGTTCCATCAATCTCAGTCTATTTATTTAGAAATTACTGAGTTATTAGAGCTACTGTCTGGTCTCTTGTGTTTAATTTTCACTCGGCATCACATTCAGAAACCCTAGCTGCTGACAAAGTGCTGTGTGGCTCCATTTCTGCATCTTCCAGTCCTACAAAATGAATCTTGCTGTGAAAAATGAAGATTAATGGGCTTCATAATGACTCTCCCCTACTAAAGCCATACTGAACGAAGAGGAAGGGTGTATGCGTGTGTGTGGTGCTGGAGTGAGTGTGTTTGAAGACAGAAACAAATAAAACATTATGGATTCCTTTGGATAAAAGGAAGCTCTGAGCCTAATTACCAGTTCATGAACCAAGTAACCATTTACTGCAACTGTGACATTTCAAAACATGAGGAATCCAAATACCTGCTTCCTTCTTTTTAAACCTGTTAATAGTTAATCAAAGGCTCCCAACATAAGTGCTACTCACCAGAGCATTTGAACACCTTCCTCAGTGAAGACCCACTCTGGATACCCAGGCACACCAACTCTCGTGAGATTAGGCAGCCTCATCCTTTTATTTGAAAGCGAATGATCCAGTTTGCTGCTATCTCTGAAAACTTGGCTATGGCACTTTTAGACTTTGGAGAGGAGCGCTCTGGCACAGGTGAGGTTTATATGTTAAATGGTAGGCATAGTTCCAAAAGAGAATTGATAAAGAGAGCAGGATGAATCGATGTGTGGGTTTCCAATCATTTTCCCTCCTTCATCGTTGATCACAGCAAACGTCACTATCCAGTTTCTTTTGCAAACATCAACTTCAGCTGCACACACTAGAGTGTTTGGGCAGCATCGTTTCGGTGGATAGTGACAAACCACCAGACTGAGGTTACATATTCATCTTTTTAGTCAGTTACAAAGGTACTGTTAGGAAGTCACAAATATTTGTGCTTAATTTTCTCCCTAACTCCCGAGCATGGGAGTCACACGGGTTAAAGTATTAGGAGATTCCTGATACTGTTGGCCCTTGGTATTTAAAGCTAGAAATTTCATAAAACATGGAAGGTAACACAATTAATTTCCTACTATCAAATGTGTAGTGAGTCTATGTTTTATCTATATTAGGAGATTCACTGCAAATTTTTAAAAATAATCATCTCAGTGCCAATTAAATATTTTTGGAGTTAAACAGAATTTATCAGCAGCATCTGTTGCCTCAATGAATTTCTTTTAATCGCTATTTTCTTTTCAATATCAAGAATGTCCACTTCTTGAAAATAACTGTGAGCCATTTGCCAGAAGTCCAATTTAATTTCTCCCCTTTAAGCTTCCAGAAATTGTTACAGATCATTGCCCTTTGCTTAATAGTGTGACATCTTGAGACAAGCTTAGCTCTGACTCTGTTGAACGTGATAGTTGATCCAGTAGCTTCTTCCTCCTTAGTGATACAAGCTCAATACAGCCCCACCTTTTTTATTCTTTTTCAATTTACTTCAAAACTCCTCAGGAATTTATAGGGCCTTCCTTTGCCACAAACTTTAGAAATATTAACATGCATGGTAGTATGCAGGACTGAGTTACAAAGTTCTGACAGTCTCAATGAACAAAGTCTCTAGGGACAAGGACGTCATAAGATCCCATTCCATAGAAGCTAGAGTTTTATTCACGGCAGTGTTTCCCAAAGCATAAAGCATTTATAAAAGGGCCTAAACTTTACTGAATGCATATGATGGGTCAGACCCTGGTCTAAATACTCTACAAGCTCCACCTGATGTGATACCCAAGTTGATTTTAGGGGCAACACAGACAAGCCATTAAGCTAAATAGTATCACACAGAGTGCCTTTTCAATTCTCTTTCCATCCTGATTAATTCAAAAAGAAAGGGAAAATTTGATGCTAGTCTGTCTTTAATATCCCTCTAACTGTTGGTTATCTTCCTCTTTAACACAGAGAGGCGGAACCTTAGGCAGAGTTGAATTTTAATAACGCTTTTTTGTTCTGTTTTGTATTTACTTTCACAGTATTTATGTTCAATAATAAAGGATTCCCCCTTAGAAGTAATGACATAAAATCTCCACTGTAAGTAACTGAAATAGAGATTAAAATGGGTAATGTAAAGAGAAATACTAATTAATTAAAGAATAATAGAGGAGTATTCAGATAAGGCAAAATCAAGGTGATGGTAAGAGAATGACTAAAGTAAATGAAACTGCATTAGAGAACAGGGTGTCTAAAGCTCTAAAAGCATCGGAATTGATATAAACTCTTTCTGAAAAGGAGTCGGGACATGAGATTATAAAGCTAAATTGTGTAGCATGATAAGATCAGGAACTTTGAATTCTCTTCGTTCAGTGGTCTTCATGGTTTTTTTGCTTGCATAAGACCTAAATTTAAAAGTTTCATTTTAGGTTCAGCCTCAAAAGATGGAATTTATAGCGATTTATAAATGGAACTACATTTAAAAATAAAACTCAAACAATGAATAAAGTCTAATTACTGCAGTTATATGAATTATCATCCATTTTGAAAATCTGTGGGCATGTTCTTTAACAGTTAAAAAATTTATATCATGAATTTTTCCTCTTGAATTTATTTTTTTGATATGCTTTACTGAGTTATTTTCCTAATATATTTTTATCCCTGAATGTTTCATATTGGCTATTCTGTCTTAATTATTTAAAAAATAATGATAAAATTTGACTTTAAAAAAAATTCCCTGTGACCATAAAGCTCTAGCTGTTTCCTTCTGGATTGCATTTTCAGTATGATTATTATTAATATACAACATAAAATATAAATTTCAGTCAGAATTATTTAACAAAATACAAAATTTTAATTATAGTTACATTCCTTAATAAATTTGATGACTTTTTTCAATTAATTTATATGTACATGAACAAAAATTTCTTATTGCCAGAATAACCATGAAATCCATTCTTGGTTTCCTTTTATAGAAGTAAGTCTTGAAAAGACAGTCATTAAATATGTAGATGATATAGAAAGAATTATGTTCTAGAATAGCATTCAATTCTCACAACTCCTTCAAGCTTTATGTCAAAAAACACATTAATATAATCTCAAAAATTATTTTTAGTGACCTTACAGCTACATTTTGTTGAGAACAAAAAAATTGGACACCATCTGACTCATAAAAATGTTTGTTACTTAGTAATTATGTTTATTCGCTTTCTCAAATTAACACCAACATTTTGAGTGGACCCCTTGTTTAGCACCAGATTTTTACTCCATGGTGCAACATGACGTAAGAAGTGCAAGATAAGCAGAAGAAAGGTAAAAGGGCATGACACTTGAAACGCACATGCTAGGTTAGTTTAGGAAAGAATATATATGGCATTTGGGGTCTTTTCTGGTTTGCTAAAGCTGCCATTATGCAAAATACCAGAAATGGATTGGCTTTTATAAAGGGGATTTATTAGGTTACAAATTTACAGTTCTAAGGCCATAAAAGTGTCCAAACTAAGGCACCAACAAGAGGATACCTTCACTGAAGAAAGACTGAGTCTGGAACACCTCTTTTAGCTGGGATGGCACGTGGCTGGCATGTGCTGGTCCTGTGCTCCTGGCCTCTGGTTTCAAAAATGGCTTTCTCCAAAATGGCTCTGGGCTTCTGTCTCTCTTACCTTCTCTCTCAGTTCCTATGCATCCTTGCTTGTTCTCCCACTGTGTTTCTCTCTAAGCATCTGGGTGTCCTCTCTTAGCTTCTCTGGGCTTCCTGTCTTAGCTTAGCATCTCCAAATTCTTTCTTGCTGCATCTCCAAGCATCTGGGTCTGTGTCATCACCTGAGCTCTCTTAAGGACTCCAGTAAACTAATCAAGACCCACCTTGAATGGCAGAGTCACACCTCCATAGAAATAATCTAATCAAAAGGTCTCACCCACAGTTGGGTGGGTCACATCTCCATGGAAACAACCTAGTCAGAAGATCCCACCCATAATAAGTCTTTACCCACCAGAGTGGATCAAAAGAACATAGTCTTTCCTGGGGTACACAACAGTCTCAAGCTGGCATTGGGTCACACTGTATCACTAACCCAATATCACTATACACAGGTGATAATGTAAAATAGTGTAAAGGACCTCTATCTTGAGTATGGTATTGTCACTGATACTGATGCCCTGCCAAAACTTCTTTGAGTCTTACTTCCAGTAAACTAATAACCAGAATCATCAGGAAATGTGCTCTGGTTGATTTATTGTTATCATCATCATTGTGGTAGTGTTGTGTTTGTTAACTCAGGGTTAACCATAAAGTTCTTTTCTGAAATATTTTAATGACTTTTTTCTTTCGTAATAAATTTAGTGTGTCAAATATAATTGATCCTTTATAATTTTCTTAATTTGAATTAGGTTTTTTATTCCTTACTTTTAGTGAACATCATAAAATAACTTAGGAATGAATTATATAGTAAGTAGACTAAACATATAGTTAGTAAAGACATTTTTAAAACTATTGATTTCTTAGTTTGTCAGGCATATTTCATACGGTATTTCTTGCTCTGGTGCCCATAATTCCTCGCCTATCCCCCAAAAGAAAAAGAGAACACCAAGGATTTTGCCTCGTTTCTGAGTTCAGAAGGCAATCTGGCAGACGTTGTTTAAATGTCCAAGAAGTATACTTTTCAGAACATTCTTATTGAATTAACAGGATAGGGGAAAACTCTTTTTAATTTAGACCAACTGATAATTTCTGAATGGATTTTATGACTCCATCCTTCTCGATCTTTCCCAAATCTGCAGAGATGATGGAAACCCCCACTCACTCATATATACACACAACTCTCAGATAAAATACAGGACATTCAGTTAAAATTTAAACTTCAGATGAACAACAAATAATTTTTAGTACAATATGTCCCAAATGATGCATGGGATATATCTATACTTAAAAGGAAATAAGCTTTTACCCTCTGCATTTTGCTCAGCTTTTGATTGTTTTTATCTTAGAAATGGGAAGTTACTAGTTCAAATCCTCATCACAACTTAATTCAATTCACCAGCACTTATGTGCTAGCCATTATGTCAGTCAGAAATGAGTAAGACCTAGTTTCTGCCATCAAGAAACTAGGTTAATAATAGTACAAGAGAGACTGGTGAGCTGTATGTTTTAGTTACTCCTCCAGGAAAGTAGGTAAAAAGCCAGGAACTGCGTGGACTGGACACCACAGAGCAATCTGTCTTTGGGCATACTTCATACAACACTCATGAAAACGTGGAACTGCTGAGATCAGCGAAATCTGTAAGTTTTTGCGGCCAGGGGACCCGCGCCCCTCCCTGCCAGGCTCAGTCCCGGGGGAGGAGGGGCTGTCAGCTCCAGGAAGGAGAAGGGAGAATTGCAGTGGCTGCTCTTACCGGAAACTCATTCTACTGATTCAAACTCCAACCATAGATAGACTGAGGCCAGACACCAGAGACTCTGAGAGCAGCCAGCCCAGCAGAGAGGAGACAGGCATAGAAAAAAAACAACACGAAAAACTCCAAAATAAAAGCAGAGGATTTTTGGAGTTCTGGTGAACACAGAAAGGGGAAGGGCGGAGATCAGGCCTTGAGGCGCATATGCAAATCCCGAAGCAAGGCTGATCTCTCTGCCCTGGGCACTTTTCCTTAATGGCCCTGGTTGCTTTGTCTATTAGCATTTCAATAACCCATTAGATCTCTGAGGAGGGCCGTTTTTTTTTATTTATTTATTTTTTTAAATCCTTTTTGCTTTTTCTAAAACAATTACTCTAAGAAGCTCAATACGGAAAGCTTCAAAGAATTGAAATTTGGGCACGTCAAGTCAAGAGCAGAACTAAGAGAGCTCTGAGACAAAAGGCAATAATCCAGTGGCTGAGAAAATTCACTAAACAACACAACTTCCCAAGAAAAGGGGGGTGTCCGCTCACAGCCACCATCCTGGTGGACAGGAAACACTCCTGCCCATCGCCAGCCCCATAGCCCAGAGCTGCCCCAGACAACCCAGTGTGACGGAAGTGCTTCAAATAACAGGCACACACCACAAAACTGGGCGTGGACATTAGCCTTCCCTGCAACCTCAGCTGAATGTCCCAGAGCTGGGAAGGGGGAGCAGTGTGAATTAACAGAGCCCCATTCAGCCATCATTTGAGCAGACTGGGAGCCTCCCAACACAGCCCAGCAGCCCAGAACTGCCCTGGGGGGACAGCACTCACCTGCGACATAGCACAGTCATCCCTCAACAGAGGACCCGGGGTGCACAGCCTGGAAGAGGGGCCCACTTGCAAGTCTCAGGAGCCATACGCCAATACCAAAGACTTGTGGGTCAGTGGCAGAGACAAACTGTGGCAGGACTGAACTGAAGGATTAGACTATTGCAGTAGCTTTAAAACTCTAGGATCATCAGGGAGATTTGATTGTTAGGGCCACCCCCCCTCCCCGACTGCCCAGAAACACGCCCCACATACAGGGCAGGCAACACCAACTACACACGCAAGCTTGGGACACCAATTGGGCCCCACAAGACTCACTCCCCCACTCACCAAAAAGGCTAAGCAGGGGAGATCTGGCTTGTGGAGAACAGGTGTCTCGTGGACGCCACCTGCTGGTTAGTTAGAGAAAGTGTACTCCACGAAGCTGTAGATCTGATAAATTAGAGATAAGGACTTCAACTGGTCTACAAACCCTAAAAGAACCCTATCAAGGTCAGCAAATGCCACGAGGCCAAAAACAACAGAAAATTATAAAGCATATGAAAAAACCAGACGATATGGATAACCCAAGCCCAAGCACCCAAATCAAAAGACCAGAAGAGACACACCTAGAGCAGCTACTCAAAGAACTAAAGATGAACAATGAGACCCTAGTACGGGATATGAAGGAAATCAAGAAGACCCTAGAAGAGCATAAAGAAGACATTGCAAGACTAAATAAAAAAATGGATGATCTTATGGAAATTAAAGAAACTGTTGACCAAATTAAAAAGATTCTGGACACTCATAGTACAAGACTAGAGGAAGTTGAACAACGAATCAGTGACCTGGAAGATGACAGAATGGAAAATGAAAACATAAAAGAAAGAATGGGGAAAAAAATTGAAAAACTCGAAATGGACCTCAGGGATATGATAGATAATATGAAACGTCCGAATATAAGACTCATTGGTGTCCCAGAAGGGGAAGAAAAGCGTAAAGGTCTAGGAAGAGTATTCAAAGAAATTGTTGGGGAAAACTTCCCAAATCTTCTAAACAACATAAATACACAAATCATAAATGCTCAGCGAACTCCAAATAGAATAAATCCAAAAAAACCCACTCCGAGACATATACTGATCACACTGTCAAACATAGAAGAGAAGGAGCAAGTTCTGAAAGCAGCAAGAGAAAAGCAATTCACCACATACAAAGGAAACAGCATAAGACTAAGTAGTGACTACTCAGCAGCCACCATGGAGGCAAGAAGGCAGTGGCACGATATATTTAAAATTCTGAGTGAGAGGAATTTGCAGCCAAGAATACTTTATCCAGCAAAGCTCTCCTTCAAATTTGAGGGAGAGCTTAAATTTTTCACAGACAAAGAAATGCTGAGAGAATTTGCTAACAAGAGACCTGCCCTACTGGAGATACTAAAGGGAGCCCTACAGACAGAGAAACAAAGACAGGACAGAGAGACTTGGAGAAAGGTTCAGTACTAAAGAGATTCGGTATGGGTACAATAAAGGATATTAATAGAGAGAGGGAAAAATATGGCAAACATAATCCAAAGGATAAGATGGCCGATTCAAGAAATGCCTTCACGGTTTTAACGTTGAATGTAAATGGATTAAACTCCCCAATTAAAAGATATAGATTCGCAGAATGGATCAAAAAAAATGAACCATCAATATGTTGCATACAAGAGACTCATCTTAGACACAGGGACACAAAGAAACTGAAAGTGAAAGGATGGAAAAAAATATTTCATGCAAGCTACAGCCAAAAGAAAGCAGGTGTAGCAATATTAATCTCAGATAAAATAGACTTCAAATGCAGGGATGTTTTGAGAGACAAAGAAGGCCACTACATACTAATAAAAGGGGCAATTCAGCAAGAAGAAATAACAATCGTACATGTCTATGCACCCAATCAAGGTGCCACAAAATACATGAGAGAAACATTGGCAAAACTAAAGGAAGCAATTGATGTTTCCACAATAATTGTGGGAGACTTCAACACATCACTCTCTCCTATAGATAGATCAACCAGACAGAAGACCAATAAGGAAATTGAAAACCTAAACAATCTGATAAATGAATTAGATTTAACAGACATCTACAGGACATTACATCCCAAATCAACAGGATACACATACTTTTCTAGTGCTCACGGAACTTTCTCCAGAATAGATCATATGCTGGGACATAAAACAAGCCTCAATAAATTTAAAAAGATTGAAATTATTCAAAGCACATTCTCTGACCACAATGGAATACAATTAGAAGTCAATAACCATCAGAGACTTAGAAAATTCACAAATACCTGGAGGTTAAACAACACACTCCTAAACAATCAGTGGGTTAAAGAAGAAATAGCAAGAGAAATTGCTAAATATATAGAGACGAATGAAAATGAGAACACAACATACCAAAACCTATGGGATGCAGCAAAAGCAGTGCTAAGGGGGAAATTTATAGCACTAAACGCATATATTAAAAAGGAAGAAAGAGCCAAAATCAAAGAACTAATGGATCAACTGAAGAAGCTAGAAAATGAACAGCAAACCAATCCTAAACCAAGTACAAGAAAAGAAATAACAAGGATTAAAGCAGAAATAAATGACAGAGAGAACAAAAAACAATAGAAAGGATAAATATCACCAAAAGTTGGTTCTTTGAGAAGATCAACAAGATTGACAAGCCCCTAGCTAGACTGACAAAATCAAAAAGAGAGAAGACCCATATAAACAAAATAATGAATGAAAAAGGTGACATAACTGCAGATCCTGAAGAAATTAAAAAAATTATAAGAGGATATTATGAACAACTGTATGGCAACAAACTGGATAATGTAGAAGAAATGGACAATTTCCTGGAAACATATGAACAACCTAGACTGACCAGAGAAGAAATAGAAGACCTCAACCAACCCATCACAAGCAAAGAGATCCAATCAGTCATCAAAAATCTTCCCACAAATAAATGCCCAGGGCCAGATGGCTTCACAGGGGAATTCTACCAAACTTTCCAGAAAGAACTGACACCAATCTTACTCAAACTCTTTCAAAACATTGAAAAAAATGGAACACTACCTAATTCATTTTATGAAGCTAACATCAATCTAATACCAAAACCAGGCAAAGATGCTACAAAAAAGGAAAACTACCGGCCAATCTCCCTAATGAATATAGATGCAAAAATCCTCAACAAAATACTTGCAAATCGAATCCAAAGACACATTAAAAAAATCATACACCATGACCAAGTGGGGTTCATTCCAGGCATGCAAGGATGGTTCAACATAAGAAAAACAATCAATGTATTACAACACATTAAAAACTCGAAAGGGAAAAATCAATTGATCATCTCAATAGATGCTGAAAAAGCATTTGACAAAATCCAACATCCGTTTTTGATAAAAACACTTCAAAAGGTAGGAATTGAAGGAAACTTCCTCAACATGATAAAGAGCATATATGAAAAACCCACAGCCAGCATAGTACTCAATGGTGAGAGACTGAAAGCCTTCCCTCTAAGATCAGGAACAAGACAAGGATGCCCGCTGTCACCACTGTTATTCAACATTGTGCTGGAAGTGCTAGCCAGGGCAATCCGGCAAGACAAAGAAATAAAAGGCATCCAAATTGGAAAAGAAGAAGTAAAACTGTCATTGTTTGCAGATGATATGATCTTATATCTAGAAAACCCTGAGAAATCAACGATACACCTACTAGAGCTAATAAACAAATTTAGCAAAGTAGCGGGATACAAGATTAATGCACATAAGTCAGTAATGTTTCTATATGCTAGAAATGAACAAACTGAAGAGACACTCAAGAAAAAGATACCATTTTCAATAGCAACTAAAAAAATCAAGTACCTAGGAATAAACTTAACCAAAGATGTAAAAGACCTATACAAAGAAAACTACATAACTCTACTAAAAGAAATAGAAGGGGACCTTAAAAGATGGAAAAATATTCCATGTTCATGGATAGGAAGGCTAAATGTCATTAAGATGTCAATTCTACCCAAACTCATCTACAGATTCAATGCAATCCCAATCAAAATTCCAACAACCTACTTTGCAGACTTGGAAAAGCTAGTTATCAAATTTATTTGGAAAGGGAAGATGCCTCGAATTGCTAAAGACACTTTAAAAAAGAAAAACGAAGTGGGAGGACTTACACTCCCTGACTTTGAAGCTTATTATAAAGCCACAGTTGCCAAAACAGCATGGTACTGGCACAAAGATAGACATATAGATCAATGGAATCGAATTGAGAATTCAGAGATAGACCCTCAGATCTATGGCCGACTGATCTTTGATAAGGCCCCCAAAGTCACCGAACTGAGCCATAATGGTCTTTTCAACAAATGGGGCTGGGAGAGTTGGATATCCATATCCAAAAGAATGAAAGAGGACCCCTACCTCACCCCCTACACAAAAATTAACTCAAAATGGACCAAAGATCTCAATATAAAAGAAAGTACCATTAAACTCCTAGAAGATAATGTAGGAAAACATCTTCAAGACCTTGTATTAGGAGGCCACTTCCTAGACTTTACACCCAAAGCACAAGCAACAAAAGAGAAAATAGATAAATGGGAACTCCTCAAGCTTAGAAGTTTCTGCACCTCAAAGGAATTTCTCAAAAAGGTAAAGAGGCAGCCAACTCAGTGGGAAAAATTTTTGGAAACCATGTATCTGACAAAAGACTGATATCTTGCATATACAAAGAAATCCTACAACTCAATGACAATAGTACAGACAGCCCAATTATAAAATGGGCAAAAGATATGAAAAGACAGTTCTCTGAAGAGGAAATACAAATGGCCAAGAAACACATGAAAAAATGTTCAGCTTCACTAGCTATTAGAGAGATGCAAATTAAGACCACAATGAGATACCATCTAACACCGGTTAGAATGGCTGCCATTAAACAAACAGGAAACTACAAATGCTGGAGGGGATGTGGAGAAATTGGAACTCTTATTCATTGTTGGTGGGACTGTATAATGGTTCAGCCACTCTGGAAGTCAGTCTGGCAGTTCCTTAGAAAACTAGAGATAGAGCTACCATTCGATCCAGCGATTGCACTTCTCGGGATATACCCGGAAGATCGGAAAGCAGTGACACGAACAGATATCTGCACGCCAATGTTCATAGCAGCATTATTCACAATTGCCAAGAGATGGAAACAACCCAAATGTCCATCAACAGATGAGTGGACAAATAAAATGTGGTATATACACACGATGGAATACTACGCGGCAGTAAGAAGGAACGATCTGGTGAAACATATGACAACATGGATGAACCTTGAAGACATAATGCTGAGCGAAATAAGCCAGGCACAAAAAGAGAAATATTATATGCTACCACTAATGTGAACTTTGAAAAATGTAAAACAAATGGTTTATAATGTAGAATGTAGGGGAACTAGCAGTAGAGAGCAATTAAGGAAGGGGGAACAATAATCCAAGAAGAACAGATAAGCTATTTAACGTTCTGGGGATGCCCAGAAATGACTATGGTCTGTTAATTTCTGATGGATGTAGTAGGAACAAGTTCACTGAAATGTTGCTATAGTATGTAACTTTCTTGGGGTAAAGTAGGAACATGTTGGAAGTTAAGCAGTTATCTTAGGTTAGTTGTCTTTTTCTTACTCCCTTGCTATGGTCTCTTTGAAATGTTCTTTTATTGTATGTTTGTTTTCTTTTTAACTTTTTTTTCATACAGTTGATTTGAAAAAAGAAGGGAAAGTTAAAAAAAAAAAAAAAAGAAAAAAGACAAACAAGGAAAAAAAAAAAAAAAAAAACGATGTAGTGCCCCCTTGAGGAGCCTGTGGAGAATGCAGGGGTATTCGCCTACCCCACCTCCATGGTTGCTAACATGACCACAGACATAGGGGACTGGTGGTTTGATGGGTTGAGCCCTCTACCATAAGTTTTACCCTTGGGAAGACGGTTGCTGCAAAGGAGAGGCTAGGCCTCCCTGTATTTGTGCCTAAGAGTCTCCTCCTGAATGCCTCTTTGTTGCTCAGATGTGGCCCTCTCTCTCTGGCTAAGCCAACTTGAAAGGTGAAATCACTGCCCTCCCCCCTACGTGGGATCAGACACCCAGGGAAGTGAATCTCCCTGGCAACGTGGAATATGACTCCCGGGGAGGAATGTAGACCCGGCATCGTGGGATGGAGAACATCTTCTTGACCAAAAGGGGGATGTGAAAGGAAATGAAATAAGCTTCAGTGGCAGAGAGATTCCAAAACGAGCCGAGAGATCACTCTGGTGGGCACTCTTACGCACACTTTAGACAACCTTTTTTAGGTTCTAAAGAATTGGGGTAGCTGGTGGTGGATACCTGAAACTATTAAACTACAACCCAGAACCCATGAATCTCGAAGACAGTTGTATAAAAATGTAGCTTATGAGGGGTGACAGTGGGATTGGGAATGCCATAAGGACCAAACTCCACTTTGTCTAGTTTATGGATCGATGTGTAGAAAAGTAGGGGAAGCAAACAAACAGACAAAGGTACCTAGTGTTCTTTTTTACTTCAATTGCTCTTTTTCACTCTAATTATTATTCTTGTTATTTTTGTGTGTGTGCTAATGAAGGTGTCAGGGATTGATTTAGGTGATGAATGTACAACTATGTAATGGTACTGTAAACAATCGAAAGTACAATTTGTTTTGTATGACTGCGTGGTATGTGAATGTATCTCAATAAAATGATTAAAAAAAAAAAAAAAAAAAAGGAAATAAAAAGCTATCACTTAATGAATTTACTAGAGCTCCATGTGGCCACTTCGGGTAGGTCTTCAGATGAGCCTGACCAGGTGGAAAAGAAAGCAAGTGCTGGTGTCCTGGCACTCGCACTTCTTACCTGTGTGACCTTGCACAAGCTACTAGTCACTCTGGGCCTCAGTTTTCTCACTCGTAAATCAGAGATTAAAATGGTGCCTACCATGTGCATTAACAGATTTCATATTTATAAGACTTTTAGAACCATTTCTGATGCATAGTAAGCATTATATATTTGTCAAATAATGTAAATACATTTATTGTTTTTGTAAATATCCAAATAGCACAAAATTAAATACTGATATTAATAGACATATAATAGGGAATTCAGACACTCTTAAGATTAGAAGATATGAAGACCTCAGATTGGGAAACACTGACATACATAATCTTGGTAAGGTTTTAGCAGCTTTAGCACAATACCTAGACCACAGTAAATACTTGGTAAATATCATTTTAAAGAATAACAGCAGCCATAAAACTCTGTTCATCATTCCAATGTCTTTTGCTGTATGTTTTTTTCTCTTGGCCTAGTTACTTCACATGATCTCACAAATGGATCTCACATAAGTTCAAATATGCCTTAGAAACTGTCTGTTGTTTCTTTGTAACAACATGAACTACTCCTATTCCTCTCCTCAGAAGTAGCCATTCCAATGACAAATAACTTGCTGTGCCAGAGGGGCCTGTTCCTCTTCCTGACAGTGATATTTCCTTATGTTGAAGTAGAATCCATCTCTCTATCACTTGTATACATTAAGCTTAGTTATGTCCTCTGGGGCCACATGAAACACATCAAAGTATTTTTCCATGGGATAGTCTTAAAAAAATAAAAACGTGTCCTTTCTAGTGCTTCTGTTATCAAAGATAACTAGGTTATTATTTAGAATTATATAGATTTTTTTTTTCTCCTTTCTTTGTAGGTTCTCCTCTGGGTACATATTTTATCTGGGTATTTAACACCAAATGCAATATGCCAAAATGGATCACTTTCTTTCGCAGTTGTCTATATAAGGCACAGTGTACCAAACAAATTCTTTTGTTATGTAAATACCTTTATTCAATGATATTTGTGTACCAGGCTCTCTGTCTGGCACTGAAGATACAAATGAGATCACAAAGTAGACATGGCCCTTAGAGTTTAAACGGTGGAAATCAAGCAAGACGGTCAGCAATTGCAAAGCAGAGTGATAGGGACAGACTTAGGAAGTACAGAGTAAAAGGGGAACACAGAAGAAGGGCAATTACCTGATCACAGGAGCTCTGAAATGAAACCTGGAAGACTAATCCTAGAGGGGAGAAAGAGTGGTTCCCCATCTCTTAAATAAGAGAGCATGTTGCCTGTGAGAAACTAAATGAAGTTTTGAATGGTTAGTTCCCTAATGCATGCTAAATAGGTGGTGAATGATAAGGGTGGAAAAGTAATAAAATCAAGGTATACAACTAAAATGTTATTAAAGTATTTTCTGAATATAATATATATTAAAATATTTTACTAGTAATTAAAATATTTTCTAATATAATATCTCTATGAATGTGAACTAAGATCAAATGAATTGCTTGGCAGTCCTTTTACATACTTGACAATGTTGATTCCAGTTTTACTTTCTATGAAAGGAACGTGATCTTTTTCATTTGTTCATCTATGTATGTTTATTTGAATTGTATGTGGAAATTTTTAAATTTTAACTAGTCCCCATAATTTCTGCCACTGATTTGTCATTGTATACATGTTATCCTCACTATACTCTCATTTAAATTTCCCATTTTATCCACAAAAATTATAGCCAACTTTGCCAATTTCCTCTGAGGAACTGAATTTGGAAACAACATGTCTGCCAGTAATCTACCTTGGTTCAGACATATTCAAAAAGATATTTTGTGTTGTCTTAAACCTAATGTAGCCCTCAGCTCTTTATAAACATTAGCCTTGTGATTCAGTGGTTTTGGAGTCTAAAGTTCCCTGTCTGAAGACAAAACAACTTAATTTTATGCCTCTACCCCCATGGTGCTCATTTTTTAAAAAAGATTCCCTCGTTCTATTTAGGCCTATTTTGTACATGAAAAAAGAAAAACCATTCAGCCTTTTATGGAAGTGTACACTAATCAATATCCTTCAACAGAGCATGTCGAGTTAAATACCTCCCCTATTCAGATACATATTTTAAATTTCTCTAATTAAGTTTTTCATTGGAAGAGAGTTCATTGTTCTGTTCCCTGTGATGAAGGGGCATCTGGATGAAGAATAAGAGAGAGAGAGAACATGAATAAGTTATTGAATTTCAAAGGAAGAATCCGGGAAGGAGAGCCTATGATTTTAGACTTTTTTTTCCTGTGTGCTTTCTGGCAACCCACATTTCTTCTTTATTGACTGATATTTACTGGCTTTTGATTCTTAGAATGACTTTTTCTTTATCAAATCATTTTTAAGAATTTTATAATCCTACGAAACTTTGGCGTTATGGTTTCTAGACATGAAGAGTCGCATATAAATGTTCTACAACCCAACCTGTAATTTACTGAAGAAAATAAGTATATTCATATTCTTATTTCAAGTAAACAATATATATGAAAACTACATATATGAGATGTGAGGTATAATAACTCTGACTTTGCAAGGCATTCCCCATCAACACCTTACTAAGCTTCTCTGACACATGAGTCAATTCCTAACTGAATAACATTTTAGTATATACTTATGACATAACACAGGATTCACCAAAATAATTCAAATGTCTTTAGATCAATGTTAATGGAATAAGAAAATACTTGAAAAAATTATGAAAAGGAATCGACTATGGAAAGAAAATCTCTCCAATAAAAGATTATTTTATTTTTTCATGCAAAGACAAAGGAAGAAAGTTAATTGGATGTCAAGAAACTGACAAGTTTCTATCTTAACCTTGAAACTTGTGGGAATGTGGAATGCCAGATTTGTGCCATATGTTACAGCTTCTGACAGTATTAAGTTTCTTTACCACAACACCATCTGTGCTGCTATACCTGAACAGGGACAGTGGTTAAAAATGGAGAAAAATAATGAACTCTTGTGTTCTAGTTTGCTAATGCTGCAGAATGCAAAACACCAGAGATGGATAGGCTGTTATAAAACGGGGGTTTATTTCGCTACGCAGTTACAGTCTTAAGGCCACAAAGCGTCCAAGGTAACACACCAGCAATCAGGTACCTTCAGGATGGCCAATGGCGTCCGGAAAAACCTCTGCTAGCTAGGAAGGCAGCCGGCATCCGCTCCAAAGCCCTGGCCTCAAAATGGCTTTCTCCCAGGACGTTCCTCTCCAGCAAGCTTGCTCCTCCTCAAAACATCACGCACAGCTGCACTCAGTGAGTTCCCTCTCTCTCAGTCAGTTCATTTATATAGCTCCACTGATCAAGGTCCACCCCGAATGGGCGGGGCCACGCCTCCATGGGAACATCTCATCAGAATCATCACCCACAGCTGGGTGGGGCACATTCCAAGCAAATCTAACCAGCACCAAAAACGTCTGCCCCACAAGACCACAAAGATAATGGCATTTGGGGGACACAATACATTCAAACCGGCACATCTTGCAACATTGTTTTTCCCCCAATCTCATACAGCTAGTGATGGATGCTTTAGTTCAGTGCAGGAAAACACAACTTAGGTCTCAAATGGCAACACATCAGGAAGTCTCTGACATCTTCCTATTAGATACTTATATCATACAAATATGAAAATTATGGATTCCATTTTTTTAAAATACACTGAAATTAAAAATTTTAAGTTAGGCTTAAAAAAATTTAAAAAAACTAAAACTTATTGATATCATATACCATGACTTTTATCTCTCTTTTTTCTATATTCACAATACCTCTTACAGGTGCCTGAAACAGAGACTGTGTCTACGTGATGGAAAAAATAGAAGTACGATAGTAAAAGTTGATTCCACGGTTTCTGGTGTTATCAGGGAATCTCTTAGATATATAACTTAAATACTCAGTTTACTGTTTATTTACTACATGAGTATAGATTTAATATATGATTTTTTGATTCTCATTTTATTTCTTATAAAACGGGACACACCACCTAACATTTCAGACTTGGCAGTTAGCTTAGAGTTAACATAGTACAGTCTAATGTACTGCAGGTTTAAAGTAGGCAATTAGTAATCATAACAGTCATGCTAAAAGTAACTAGCTATATTTTGCAAAGAAGCCTATTTTGTTATCCTCACGTTAACTTCACTAAAACATCTATATGGCACTTGTGGCCAATGACCTATAAAAAGATGAGTGAACATTCCATATTCTATTTCTAAGAAGCACATATGCACCTTTATGGAAAGAAACTGATTTTATTTTACAAATAATCTAATATGTCACTTCTTGACTATATGTCTATTATTATACCAGTGTCCTGGCAGAATATAAAAGAAGGGATGCCATCCTGAGCCCTCATATTCTTAGACTTTAGATAAAGAGAGATGTAACCATTTGCTGAGAGAGGAAATGGACAATCGCTCTCCAGGTAAATAGGAAGGAAGATGGGAAACTAGATGCAGAGGAAAATTAGTAGAGGGGAAAAGGGAATGAAAGGAGAAAAGAAGGAGGGACGATGCTCATATTATTAACAGCAGTTTCTAGACATAGACCATAACAAATATATGCACAGAGTGATAACTTGATTAACTCGACTGACAGATAGTCTTGAACCATACTCAGAAGTTTTTACGCCCCTGCTTGTACTACAAAAACTGGGACTCCTGATAAGAAAAATTTAGGCATTAATCAACAAATAGGGAAATAATTTTTCCTCCAGCTGATAAAAACCTCTTGCCAATAGCACCAGAATATCAGACTTTATCCATCTACCACCTCCTATTTCCCAGGATTTCCAGGAGGTCCATGGTGTCCTACTAATGCCGTTGGTCCCTCCCTCTTAAACTATCTCCCAATCCTATTTTATTCCTTGAACGCAGAAATAGGGCACTCTGATTACTTTACCTTAATTATTCCCTCTCAATTCTCTTAGCCTCAAGAAGGCAGCGATTTCTGTGTTTGCAGCCAGGTCAGTTTCTAGTTAGCAATCTGTGATACTTTTATATTACAACACAGTTCTCTGCTTTCTGAAATGCAATGCTATGTTTCTTTTAAATTACTTTTTGTGTGAGATGCTAAGTTTCTGACACATGTAGCATCAAGGCACATATTCTCTTTAACAGAATCTGGAGACTTAGCTATAGTCTGATTAAAATTAATGAATTGTACCTAAGGTAAACAGAAAAACATGAAACTGGAATTAGAACCCCAGCCTAATGTTCCACATAGTCTTCATTTCCCAGATGCTAAAACAATTACCAAACAATGGGTCGGCTGAAACATGGGAATTTATAGGCTCACAGTTTGAAGGTTAGAAGTCCAGAATCAGGTGACAGCAGGGCAATGCATTCTCCCCAAAGTCTGTGGCATTCTGGGGTGGCTGCTAACATCCCTTTGGTCCTTGGCTTTTCTGTCAAGTTGCAATGCACATGGCAGCATCCTCTCCTTTCTATTTTGGGTTCCATTGACTTCCAGCTTCTTCCCTTAGATTTCACTCTGTATAAATTTTATTCTGCTTACAAAGGACTCCAGTAATCCAGATTAAAACCTAACCTGATACAGTTGGGGCCACCTTAAGTGAAGCAACATCTTGAAGAGATCTTATTTACAATGGGTCCACACCCACCAGAGTGCAGACCAAGACCAAGAACATGTGCAAACTGGAGTAACAATTCAACCCATTACAAATACCATGTACACAGTGACAAAAAAGAGTACCAGCTATCATTCATTGTCAGCCTACCATGTGCTTGGCAATGAGAGTGAGACATTTACATGCATTATTTCTGGATAAAATTTATAAATTGTTGTAGGTACTAATACACCAATTTTATAGATAGAAAACATTCAATTTTATAGACTGTCCCTATGGTCATGTGGATAGTATTGGGGATTGAATCATGTACCCCACAAAAGCATGTTCAATTCTCATCCCTGCTCCTATGTGTGTAAAACTATTTGTAAATAGAACCTTTGTAGATGCTATTAGTTAAAGTGTGCCCAAAATGAACGAGAGTGGGGCTTAATCCAAAATGGCTGAAGTCCTTGTGAGCAAAGGAAATTGGACATGGAGGGAAGAAGCCACTGGGAGCCACCAAAACCCAGAAGTCAACAGAACCCAGAAGAGAAAGACGATGCTGCCATGGGCATTGCCATGTGATGGAAAAGCCGAGGAACCCAGGAAGATGTCAACCGCAGGAGGAACAAGCCTTATAGCCTCTGAAATCGCAAGCCAATAAACTCCTGTTATTAAGCCAATCCATTGCATGGAGTTTTTTTAGCAGCTGGGAAACTAATACAGATAGTTAAGGGCAGAGCCATCATTCAAACCAAGGTTTGCGCTACAATAAACCTTCAAAGAAAATTTTAGGCACAGCTGTCAAACAAGACCATGATTGGTACACTAATAAACTAATATTCACCCAGCTCAATGCCTAAATACCAAGAATGGTGCTATAATAATTCCTCTTAAAATAAAGAAAATAATCATCAAATGTAGAAAATCAATAATAAACTTTCCAATTTAAAATAAAAAAGTCAATGAAAATCTTTCAGATTAAATGAAAGATTTTTGGCATGATTATATACAAAAGCTTCTTCAGAAACACTGTGATTCTTTTCATCAAATTCATAAAAGGATGCTGTCCTCATATAAAGTCATTCTCTGTGAGGCACACATAGATCAGGCATAGTAAAAAGCATTTAAGAGCTCCTTTAAAAGCCAAGAATCCATCCGCTAATAATAGTTTTGATAGAAGCTATTACATGCACATGTGTACATACACATTTACAGATTAAGTATGGATTTTTATTTAGGTATTTATTGTGTATTAGCAAATGAACACACTTAACACACTTAACATGCAGTGGTTTTTGTAGGCAAGCCTTTTCTGGACTAAGTGGATTTCAGCTTAGTTAACTTTTTCCCTTTTCTTGACTGAATCCCTCTGGCTCTTTCTAGAAAACAGTATCAGACTCAATAGGTATATGTGCTTAATGTAATTTCTATCCTTGTAAAAAGCAGTTACTGCACATCTGAAATTGCTACTTTTCCTCTCTAATATTACCGTCATTTTATGGTGTGCTGTATAATTAAGTTTACTATAGCACAGAGGCATTTGGTAGAGTTTCCATTTCCTACCTTTGGTTTATTTTTACTCTGTATGGTAAATTAACAGGCTGCAAAATATAATTTTAAATCCTAGTTATTTTTAGTGACTCTTTTCTCCCTCTGGGGTTTTATTATTCTTTAAAAGTTAATGTTAAGGTGTAAGATGCCTACATGTTACATTAACCCAGATATTACTATGTAGCTTTTATCTGTCTCTATTTTTAAAAGTTAAAAAAAAAAAAAAATGAAGCAAGTTAAACAAATACTTTAGAAAACTTCCACCAGGATAAGAAAATCCCAAGAAAAATGAAACTCAAATCCCAGTTAAAGCTATAGCTATTATAGATTTCTATATAGCATTATGAATATGGAGAACCTGTGACAGTACCTTGCAAGGAATGGTGAAGTAAAAGAAAGATATTCAGATTTTAAAAACTAGAAGGAGAAGGTAGGAATATTATGATATACATACTTGATGTAACATAACAGTATTTTAGGATAGATGCCAAGCTTTGCTTCTTAGCTTTACTTACATACTTTAGTCTTATGTACTTTTTTTTTAATGTCTTTGCCTGACTTGGATCTTGATTTTAGATGAAGTCTGTGGTTTCATTCAGCTCTTTTCTCTTTTATATAATCTTTTGAAGCATCTTTTCTCACTTACTTTTACTTAATCAAGTCAAAATCACCCACTAATACTTGGAATGGTGGCAGAAGTGTGTGAAGGGTGCTTTTTGGTTAGTAATTTTTGGAGCTGATATTGTATAATGATGTCCTATATTTCCATTGCTTTACTGTCACCTCCTTCAGTAGCCCAATGAGACTATCTGCCAAAGCTCCTCTTTCAATAGATAAGGAAACTGTTAGCTGAATGATTCATCTGAAAATAAAGTGATGGTTAGGATCATGGTAGAATGTCAAAACTAACTTTCTTGACTTTCTGTCCAAGAATAAAAGATTCCATCCCTCCTGCTCATAGTAATCACAAGTACCACCAGGAATATCTAGTTAATTCAATAACAGTGTCAGTCATTGTTGAGAGAAGGAGAAATGATAACAGGTCTATCATACATTTGCTGTGTCTCCATGTTTTCCTCGTGATTCTTCAAATGTTCCTCTTTCGGACTTATAATCTGAAGGAAGAATATGTTTATCCCTGAAGGGACTAGGGCATGGATCAAGAGTTTCAAATGCAATGCTTCTTTAATGTTTCTTTTTTTTAACGCATGTAAAATTTGGATTCTGCTACATAATATATTCTCAATTATTTTATTTGAAATACAGCATTTGCCTTCTGGTACAAAAGAATGGACTGAGCTAATATGTGAACTTGAATCTGTCATCAGGGGAATTAATTAAGAGCTTTTGAAAAATTGTACAAGCCCATGAGTCTGAGTAAATATATTGGAATTTTACCATCAAAAAGCCATAAATACAGATTTTTTTAAAAAGTACTTGGGAAAAACGTATACATTTCTACCAACAAATTTAACACTACAGATTAAATGAATGAAATGAATAAGCAGTTTCTAGGAATATATCAGTCACCAAAACACACTTAAGAAGAAATAGATACTTTGGATACATGCCAAAGGTGGTACAAAGGTTAGATATTATTACAGGTGAAACTTTTTTTAAAACTTCTTGCAATTAAACAGGCATATAATGATGGAAAACTTCTGTATTCCTTTCAGAGAGATCAAATTCAAAGGACATGCTTATGAGCATACAAACACATAAAAACATGAACTAAATAGATTCAAGTATTAGTACATTTTGTACAATAGAATAGACACAAATACAAATTAGAGCTTATTCCAGGAATTAACGAGTCAACATTTGGAACTCTGTCAATGGAATTTACTTTCTTAAGAGATTAAATGAGGAGAAAGCCTTATAATCATCTCACTAGATAAAAAAGAAGAAGAAAATGCTCATTAATATTCAACACATATTCTTGACTTTTTAAGTTAATAAGCTTAAAATAGAATATTTTTAACATGATAAATGTCATCTATCAGAAATCTACAGTAAACACACAGTATGATTAAACCCTAAGGGCGTTTCTATTAAAACAGTGTCAAGACAAGCACATTTGATATCATTCAAAATTATTCTAGATAGCCTTACTAATGTATTAAAACTTGAAGAATAATTAGAATTATAAATACTAGAAAGAAAAAAAATTCATCATCATTTGCTAACAACATGAATTTCTCAGTAAATTTAAGAGAATGACATAAACTACAACTAATGTAAACTATGGGCTATAATTAATATATAATTATTATAATACTGTTTCATCAGTTGTAACAAAGGTACTACACTAATGAAAAATATTAAGAGGGAAGGCTGTGTGTGTGAGAGGGAGTATATGGGAACTCTGTACTTTCTGCATGATTTTTCTGTAAACTTCCAACTTAAAAAAAAAAAAACTAGAACTAATAAATATCAGACTATTTGCTACATGCAACCCAACATATGCAAGTTTATACGTATAAGGATGGTCATTATAGTGTTCATTCTAATAGCAAAAAAAATGTGGAAAAAATGCTCAACGGGGAAATAACTAAATAATTGTGTACAACGCATGGATTATCATGTGGCCTTTAAGAGAGTACTTTAGATTTGCATGTACAAACATGGACAACTGTCCATTTGTATGTGTGTAAATTTCCATATCTCTATATGTATGTGGTGAGTATGTATGCCTGCATAAATGTGTGTATGTGTACACAGAAAGAATATAATCACATTTTTTATTTAAAAAATAAAACTAGCACCACAACTAGATAAGCTACAACTAATTCACGAATATACTTAAATTATGAGTTGAATTAATGTCTGAGAAGTACGCTTCTGGTATTGATTAGATTTTTTTCTTTATTGAGTATATATTGCCATCTTTAATATGCAATAAACATGTTTTAGATCACTTACCTTGTACAGGTCTTCACTCTCTCTTTCAATGAAATGGGTACTTAAGGGTGGAGCACCATATTGATCCTTCTACTTTATGTTATATGGCACCCAGTAAAGTCCCACCCAAAACTGAATTTCAAGGTAGTCTAGGTTTTCTGAAATGACCCCTTTTCTGGTAAATTCACCACAACAGATACCCAACCTGGTGAATCTATTGCTTAGGCACAGAAAAAATTTGTATTTTTCAACTGCCTCTTGAAGGTCAAAGTGTTCCTGTCACTATTTATCCACGTCTACTGAATAATTTGCTTTTACTTATTGAATAAACTAGCTTTGTTAGTACAATGCACAAATAAGTGTAAAGCCTAGTTGCAATCTGTTTTCCCTTCAAATTTTTTCATTTCTAACTAATACTTAACCTCCTTCTCCTACTTCCCATTCCTTGAAGAATAATTTCAATCAATCATTATACTTTTTCTATATTCTTCCTTTTTTCTATCTGTTTTCACTCTTATCTTTGTTTAAGGCCCATCTCAAATGACACCAGAACTCTGAAGGCTTCGGAATCCTCCTCAACCATCTATTCTCTGCCCAGTGTTAGTAATTTGTTTATACCAGTGAGCACTTAAAACACTAGATTATATTTTATTAAATGTGTTCCTGTCTCTCCCTCAAATGGTAAACTGAATTTTACTCCTGACTTCCTCTGCCCCTAGTTGGTTCCTGACACAAAGTTAGGGGGACTGAACAATTTTGTACTGTGTCAACACTTAAACATATAAATCATGATACATACATGGTTCTATTTCATGCTAAATTCAAATACTGAGTTACAAAGTAAAATCATCTACTAAAGAATTATCACTCACTATTAAATGTAGGCCAGATTATCACATTTAACATAGAATTATCAGATAATTGGCAACACTGTAATAAACTCTAACAGCATCACATTCAGCATGCTACCAACATGAATGCTGACTCTTGCTTTAAAAACATCTCAGTTACCTAGCCTTTCACCTTCAGTTCCTCAGTGTTCCCGAAATCTTTTAATATCACAGTAGCAAAATTGTCACTACTACACTTAACTAAAGTAGAATTCAAGAAAATAAGACTAAAAGAATACTTCAAATCCATCCTTTTTCTTCTGGATTCAAACCATCTTCTCCTTCTGTACCACTTTTACTTACCCATTTTTTTCTAAGTTTTTCTTAAACTCATAGCTCTCTTCTCTCTACTCCCCCCTCTCTCTTTTTCTCCTCATCAGTCGGACTTTATCTCTCAGTCTTCCTTGCCTTCTACCTCAACCTGAGGCCATGTCATGCTGATCTTGCCCCCACCGAATTTTTGGCTGCGTAGCTCTCATTCTTTTCATCACCGATGACATAACCATTCACTCTGTCTTCCTGAGCCATTCTTCATTCACTATTTATTTTTATGCCCTACTTATTTTTACTTTTCATAATGTATGTATAGCACAGTTTATTAGTTACATCACCTGTTGGATTTTAAACTCCCAAGGAAAAAGAATAATTTTCAGTTCATAGTTTATATCTATTCCACTGCACATGTTCAATAGGTGCTTTTCAGGGAATTTTTGTATGTCTTCAAAAAATTGAGTAATCTATGTTATAGAAACAGCTGCTTAACCTTGCTTTATGCTTCAAGAAAAATGTGTCCATGATTTCCAAGAGATGGAAACAGCCCAAATGTCTATCAATGGTTGAGTGGATAAACTGTGCTGTGTGTACATACATACAAACACACACACACACACACACAATGGAATATTACACAGTTGTAAGGCAGAATAAAGTCATGAAGCATATAACAATGTGGATGAAACTTGAGGACATTATGTTGAGTGAAATTAGCCAGAAACAAAAGGACAGTTACCATATGGCTGTATGGTCTCACTAAGATGAACTAACATTAATGAGCAAACTTTGAGAGGTAAAGTTGAGAACACAGGTTATCAAGAGATATAAAGAGGGTAGAGATTGTGTATTTGATGCTGAAAGAATAGAGAATGTTCAACAGGATTGAATGTAAAGATCCAGAAAGGGATAGGACAATACTATCTGATGGCGGCACGATATTATAAACTGAACAAAGCTGAGTGAGTACGGTTGAAAGAGGAAGGCTAGGGGCATGTATGACACTAGAAGGACAGGAACTGTATAACTTAATGAAACCTAGAATGGACAGTATGATGTCCATTTAAATGTACAAATATAAGAATGTTTTTACATGAGGGAGAAAACATGAATGTCAACATTGCAAGGTGATGAAAACAGGATGGTATATGGAAACGGATGGTATAAGGAACAAGACAATCATCGCAAATTAGATCTATAGTTAACAGTAATATTGTAAAATACATCCATGAAATGTAACAAAGGCAATATACAAAAGCCAAATGTCACTAAGAGGATATAAGGAGGGGTATGAGATTCTTGGTATTACAGTTGTTTCTCCTTTTTATTTTGTTTTTTTTTTATTCTTCATTTTTTTCTCTCCTTTCTTTGAGAAAGAAATGGAATGTTCTCACATAGACTGTGGTGGTATATGTATAACTATGTGATTATACCAGGAAACACTGATTATTTACTTAGGATGGATTGTACGTATGAATAAAACTGTTTAAAAAATAAATACAAGTGCTGGAGAAAATGTGGAGAGAAATGTACCTTTTCACTGTTAGTAGGGAAGTAGAATGGTGCAGCCCATCTGGAGGACAGTGTGGTTGTTCCACAGGAGGCTAAGTATAGGATTGCCATATGATCCTGCAACCCAGTTATTAGATATATACTTGGAAGAACTGAAAGCAGGGCATGAATGGACATTTGCACTATGGTGGCAGTATTCATGACTGGCAATGGGTATAGGCGGCCTAAGGGTACATTGATGAATGGAAGGTTGAACTGCCGTGTATACCTACAACAAAATATTGAGCAGAAGGAATGAAGTTGTGAAGCATGCACTAGGTGAATGAAACTTGAGGACAGTATGCTGAGTGAAAGAAGCCAGAAACAAAAAGACGATTATTATAAGGCCTCACTAATATGGACTAAATATAATGTGCAAACTCTGAGATTATAGGTTACCAGGAGAAGGCTTATTGTAAAGGTTCCTAGATTGTAAGCTCTCATAGCAGTCACATCTATTTCTCAGTTGTTACGGTCATTTCTAAATTCTAAGATGCTGAGCTCTTTGTGTATGACCTAGTTATTCCCTAGAACTTCAGGTATATCTGTGACACTTGAGATTCAGAGCTAGAGTTCTGCAGCTATGAAAGTCAGCATAACCCTATACGGCAACTGTTAAAGCTGAAAAAGAGATCAGACTTCAATTAGAGATATGAATGTAGCAGATGTGGTTAGGACTAAGGCAAATCAGACTAAAGGGTAAAGGATGATATTGACCGTGTTTTAAAACTACAACTTCTGTGTGAGACAAAAGGAAGAGATGTTTATTTGGTCCAAAATTTATATTTTCTGGAGTACACCATCTAATTAAACTTGTATGGTCAGTTTATTCGAACACCATAATTACATGGAAACTTTAATAGGGAGTGAGATCTGGTTGGTTTGTACAGGTTAGTGTACATGCCAGAGGTATTTGGGCAGAGAATAAAAAAGTATTTGCAAAGCCTCCTTAAGGAACCAGGGGAAAATGTGTAAAGACTAAACTTCACCATCTGGGGAATTCCTGATATTCTCACAAGCATTGAGAGCTACAAATGTAAAAGGCCAAGCCCTCGATCTTGGGACTTGCCCTTATGAAACTTATTCCTGAAAAGGAAAAGCTAAGCCTACTTATAATTATGCCTAACAGTCACCCCCTAAGAACCACTTTCATTGCTCAGATGTGGCCTGTCTCTCTCAGCCAACTCGGCAGGTAAACTCACTGCTCTCCCCGCTGAGTGGGACGTGACTCCCAGGGGTGTAAATCTCCCTGGCAATGTGGACATGACTCCCAAGGATGTGCCTGGCCCTGGTATCATGGGATTGAGAAAGCCTTCTTGACCAAAAGGAGGAAGAGAAATGAAACAAAATAAAGTTTCAGTGGCTGAGAGATTTCAAATAGAGTCAAGAGGTCAATCTGGAGGTTATTTTTATGCATTATATAGATATCCCTTTTTAGTTTGTAGTGTTTTAGAATAACTAGAAGGATATACCTGAAACTGTTGAACTGTAATCAACTAGCTTTGATTCTTGAAGATGTTTGTATAAATATATAGCTTTTATGGTGTGATTGTGTAATCATGAAAACCTCGCGACTAACACTCCCTTTATCCAGTGTATGGACAAATGAGCAAGTAAATAAAGACAAAAAATAAATAATAAGGGGGGAATAAAGGGTATGGGATGTTTTGGGTGTTCTTTTTTATTTTTATTCTTAATTTATTTTTCTTTGAAGTAAAAAAATTTTCAAAAATTGATTATGATGAATGCACAATAATATGATGATACCATGAACCACTGATTATATACTTTGGATGATTATCTGGTATGTGAATATATCTCAATAAAACTGCATTAAGAAAAAAGAAAGATGTGGCTTTCAGTAGATACTAACTGAGCATCTACCACATCCCACATATTAAACCTGGGGCTGAGTATACAGCAGTGAATATAACAAATGCAGTCTCTAAACTCAGGGAACTTAAACTCGAGGATGATAAAGAAATAATTAAATGTCTGATAAGTACTAGGAAAAGAATCAAAAGATTCTTTTCATGCACTTAGGAAAAAACATGTCTTTTACCAGATAGTTACCATATTATCCGCCTAATTTCATCAGTTAGCAAGAAAAGTGCATCTAGAAAGCAGATGATAATTTTCACTAGTGATTTGCAGTGACCTTGGCCAACATCACTGAAATTGTTAAATGAGGATGATCATTTTCGTAATTGACTAATTCCATGGTATGGATGGTGGTAAATGTGTTGCTTTAACTCATTTATGTGAATTTAAATTTCAAGTGGCAGTGTTTTGATGCACATGTTCTTGTTAGTTCCCGACTTATTCAAATAAAACGACAGCCTACATCTGCGAAGACCTTAGTGTATTCATAAAATTGAGAAGGAAATGGTTATTTTTCTTTTTTGTTTTATTTTTAAAGTATACCTTTATCAATGCAGTTCACTCATCATTTTTCCTCCCCAAACTGGCAATCATAACTGATGGATTAAAAAAAAGTATTTTTTATTGCTAACTTCTTTAGGTCTTGATCTTTATGTAGGAAGGGAGACTTCTGTATCCCTCAACCTGAACTGACATCAATACATATAAATAAATCGTAAACGGCTTATACTCTTACCCCAGTGTATTATAGGGAATTGGGTTCTTCATAGTTGATAATCAGTTCCCATGTGGGTTACTAAAATTATCGCCTAACATTCATTAAAAATTTATTATTTTCTAATAATGTACTAAATACTTAAATGAACTATTCCATTTAATTCTTTTAATAGCCCTTTGTGTTAGAAATTGCTATAACCTCTACCTTAGAAATGAAGATGCTCAGGCTTAGAGAGTATGCATAACTTAAGGTCAGGAATCTACTGGATGAACTGTGAGGTACTTCTGACTCCAAAGCCCAAATATTCACTTTCTCACCCACCTGCCAACTTCATGGGGCTAGAACAAGACTTAGAAGCAATGTCTACCTAAAGAATTTAAGGGTTAAACTATCTAGAGGGAACCTGTCTCCACTCCTTTTACTGATGCCTTTAGAGATTAAAGCCATAAGGCTTTGGGGAAATGCAATAGTTGGCCTTGTCAGTTTATTGGTTGGTTGGTTTCACAAATTCTGAAGAATATTTACTCCTGGTTGGGATCTTTTCCTCCAGCTTATTTACTGTAAGGTACAGTAGCTACAGTCCAAAGGTACTTGCTTTAAAATGGTGAATTGAAATTGGTACAAGGAATAGTTCAAAAAGAGACATGGTGGAGATAAAACTGTGAAAATATTATGTTTACCTTGGATCAAAAATAGCAAGCTCTATCTGACTTCAACTAATTTCAAGCTAAAAGTTAAAAATCAAATAATTAAACTTTGGCCAAATTTTCTTTGACTTTCTGTATCAATATTAATCTTTATTTTAAATGATAAAATTTTTATTAATCTAGAAATGCTATCTTTCAGGGGTATGTACTGAACCATTCCTTTTGTGGTTGCAGTTCCTTTCTGTAAGGGATTTCAGAATGGAAAAGAAATCATCATTCATATCCCTGCTAATGATCTCAGAACACAGGGATTTTAGTCATTAATTCCTTTCTCTGAAGCTTTAATGTAGGTTACTGAGCTGTGTACAGAAAAACAAGAAAACACAACTTTCAGCGTCTATATTAGGAAACATGATTTCTCTGCCACACTCAAAGTAGAAAAGCAGATTCCTAACGGGACACATAGTTATAGATTCACAGAGTCTCTGGTGTAATGGTGTTTGTTTGTTCTGGTCATTTGTGATTGATTTTAATTGATATTTTATTACAAGATTTTTTCTTAGGTTTCTCTGCATGTGCATGAGTAATGATTTTAGGGAAAAGTAGATAAAATACAATTACTCAAGTACAAGTGGTATTATCATTTTAGTGTGCTGCAGGATCCAAAACAGACAAATGTTTCCAGAAAAAGAGCCCCCAAATCATCATTTGGATGTCTTTGCTGAATTTTCTAAGAATACATTGAAGACTTTGGCAAAGGCTCTTGGTCAATTACTGAGAAATACTGTTTCTATGATTTAACGAAATGAAGTGCAACACAGAGATTGTTCTATTTATTGTTCCAGAGTAGGAAAACGGTTCCTGTCTATGCAGTACTCAATTTGGAATCTTACTTTATTTAAGGTAATTTTGCATCTTCTCCAAGGTTCCTATTGATTTAGTTATAATGAAATAGATTGTCCCTGAAAACTTTCATATATATATATATTAGGTAAACATCAAAAAGAAACCAATAAAAAATAAAACCCTATTTCACTTCACATGGAATTTAATACTGTGAGCATCTAAACTATTTTCTCATCTTGTATTTTTCCTGCTTGTGAAGCTACTGGTGAGATTTCCCATTGTTAATTATGCTCCTTCTTGATTGCTAAAGGTGGTTGAATGGACATCAGCATCATAATCAGACCTGGAAGAAAAATAATGCTACTTTTCTTTTTACCAGTGACTTGCTCAGTGAGCTATGGAGACTTACTGAACTTTTACCATGTCCCTGAGGGTTGTAATTCAGATAATGATATTATAAATGCATATTGTTGAAACCTGCTTTCAGATTACCCTATGATTTTTATAAAGAAAAAGTACAGCATGTTAGAAAATGAGGAAATCAGGGAGATTTTAATGTTTCTGATATGTAAATCATTATTTCTGGAATATATTTTAATACCCCCCAAAAAGGAAATTATAGAATGTGTGTGGGTTGGTTTTACTTTGCTGAAATAAACAAAAAATAACAATATGGTAGAATGTCTAACAGGATTTAATTTGTTCTATCTCTAGTGGATTTCAAAAATGTAAACCGCCTTGCTACATATCTCTACTGTATAGCAATTAAAATATAAAATTTCCACACAAATTAAAAGATAAGGGTTTGCTAAGAATTTACTTTAACATATACATGTATGCTTTTAAATTACCCTTCTGTGAGTTAGACACAACACTTTCTGTACTATCAACACAGTGGGTGACTTGAAGGATGACATTCATTAAATCCCCTTGCAATAGGTTAGCTGTCCATGCATTTAGTTTTTGAGCACCTGTAGCTCTGTTAGTCACTGAGAAACAAAGATACACAGACAAATAATGGAAATCTGAAGATCAGAACTTGTGATCTGGAGCTTGAAAGATCAGAAAGATTACCAAGTAGAGAACATGTTGCAAAGAGAAGGTATAACTTGTAGAGTTTAGAGAAGGGGAAAAGCAAAACTGCCTATTGAAAAACAGCAACTAGGCCTTAGTGGCATATAGTTTGCAAGATCTAATTTAGTAGAAAATGAATTAGGAAAGGTAAAATTGCATCTGTCTTAACAGGATTTAATGGAAGTGTTGGACTTCCTCATCTGGGTTGTTGCTCATGTTCTCACAAACATTGAGGACTGGCAGTTTGGTGTGCTGAGACCTCTATCTTGGCACTTGCCCTTATGGAACTCATTACTGCAAAGGAGACACTAAAACTGCTTATAACTGTGTCTAAGAGTCTCCCCCTGAGTGCCTCTTTCTTGCTCAGATGTGGCCCTCTCTCTCTCTCTCTAGCTAAGCCAACTTAGCAGGTGAAATCACTGCCCTCCCCCCTACGTGGGATCTGACACCCAGGGGTATAAATACACCTGGCAACGTGGAATATGACTCCTGGGGAGGAATCTGGACCCAGCATCATGGGATGGAGAACATCTTCTTGACCAAAAAAGGGATGTGAAATGAAATAAGTTTCAGTGGCTGAGAGATTCCAAAAGGAGCTGAGAGGTCACTCTGATGGGCACTCTTACGCATAACATAGATAACCCTTTTTAGGATATAATGAATTGGAATAGCTAGCAGTAACCTGAAACTATCAAACTACAACCCAGAACCCTTGAATCTTGAAGACAATTGTATAAAAACGTAGCTTATGTGATTGGGAAAGCCATGTGGATCACACTCCCCTTTGTCCAGTGTATGGATGGATGAGTAGAAAAACAGGGGCAAAAAAAAAAAAAAAGCACCCAGTGATTTTTTTACTTTAATTGTTCTTTTTCACTTTAATTTTTATTCTTATTACTTTTGTGGGTGTGGTAATGAAAATGTTCAAAAATTAATTTTGGCGATGAATGCGCAACCATATGGTGGTAATGTGAACAACTGATTGTATGCTTTGTATGACTGCGTGGTATGTGAATATATCTTAATAAAATTGAATTATTAAAAAAATATGGAGGTTTGTTTATGACTATTCACTTTCACATGAGAAATACATTTAAAAACCATTTACTTGTCTTGTGTAGTACAAATGTTTAAAGTTATATGAGCCTGTAGAAAGAACTTTTTATTTTCTAATATCTACTTTTTGGTGTTTTAAACAAAAATATTGGGAAATTCTGAAAACAGAAATTTTAAAATGCTAAAATGATCACATTGCAAATTAACTTAATAAAGGAACACATAAATCTATTCTGGGTTGTTGCCATTTCATGAATGGTCTATTTTTGTGTTTTTATTAATGCTGTTGACTAGCTATAACAGGTGACATTTTTATCCCCTTAGGCTGTCCATTAGCCAAATGAAGAGCCATCTGGAAAGGGACTCTGTTCTTTGAAAAATGTGACAGGGCTGATAGCTTTTTAACTGCTAGTCATCTATGATTGCTGGTAAACACTGGAAATTAGTGTTGATCCCTCAGAATTAAGAAGTTAGTCAAGTACTTAGAGATGAAACTGGGGAAAGGCCTTGTAACCAGATGTTCAGTTCAATTTAGAGTTTAAAAAAGCAAAAAAAAAAAAAAAACAAACAAAAAACACCTGCCTTACATTCATTACTTTAAAAAGCATATCTCAACAATAGTGTAAAACAATAAGACAATTATTCTTGGTAACTTTACTTTGACAGAAGATGTAAACAAATCTGTGGCAATAAAACGCAAGGGATATATACTTTGAAATATGCCAATTTGCATGGAGAGCTTGTATTTTTCGGGGAGAAAGGGTGTATTCATTATAATACAGTTGGTTGGCAATTTCCCCAAGTGCTATTTTATAATACTGGCACCCGGATGAACAGAAGGCGATGGTTTTGATGGCTGGTTCCCAATAGCAGTTCATTGAGAGTCTTGTCATAATCGAATTTAAAGGATCTTTAACAGAACCATTTTAGAGAGACCTAAGTGTCCATCACCAATTAACTCATTCATTGATCAGATGAAGTTTCTGTGATTCTGAGAGGCTGGCTAACTTACTCAAGTTTAAACAGTTTTTAGTGGCCCAAATGGTGATTTTTCCCATATGTTCCTGAATCAGAGGCCTTGGGAATCCATGTGTGTTTCTTTGGAGTTGCTCAAGAGGATCACGAATTCATATAGATCCAGCATTCTATGTAGTATTAACAGATCAAATAATAATTCTTATCCACAAATGTATCTTTTTGCTTATAATTTTGAATCATAAATACAGGTTCATTTAAACATGACTTTATAGTTGTTTCTCCACCAAAATGCATTTTCATAATCAACAAAAGCACAACTACTATGATGTTGGAGTACAAGGATTGTTTTCCTTAGAAAAGATGTTCAGACATAAAATCTAAGAACCATCTAATGGAACATTTGTTGAAAAATCTGTCCTAACAGGTCATTATTTGTGTCAATCATGTGACACTTATTTACTATTGGGTTTGACAATTGAATCTACATTGGTCCTATTCCTTGTTCTTAAAATCTTAAGGAAAAAAAGTACATGAAAACAAGTAAAATTCTCTTCCGAATGTGGTGGTGGTGATAACAAGGAGGAGCCCAACTAGCACGGGGATATCTTTGAAAATTTATGGTGCATTTTCATGCCCAACACCTCCACCGTTACTCAGACTGGTCTCTTCTAAGAGCAGGTTGGAAACTACCATCTCACCTCCTAAATCCTTTCAAAGGCTTCCCTTGAAGGGATAAGAAAAAAAAAATCCTTATAATGTCCCCTGTGGTCTGTCCTTTTTTCTATCTCATCTCCCCCCACGTTCTGCCTACTCTCTCTTAGTTCTCCTTTAGAGCACCACCCCTCCCCCCCCACACACACACACCAGATCCTTACCTATTTTAGTCCCTGTCTCTGGAATGTTCCTCCCTCCCTTGTTTGCCTGATCAACACAATCCAACTGCAGCACAATAGCTTTGTTCTGAGAGCACTCTACTCTCACCTCCCCAATTACATCAGATTGACACTAATGTGAGTTTCCTGGATCCATGTAGCTCTTCTTCAGAGTACTTCTCACAGTCACAATTTATGCTCATGTCTACAAGGAGTTGATTATGGTTTTACTCCTCCACTGGAATGTAAGCTCCCGGAGGAAAAAGGCCATGCCTGTGTCTGCCCATCACCACCGGTACAGAGCTAGGCACAAGACAGATTGAATGAATGATGCAATTCAATCCTCAAGCCTACCCTTTGTATAGCTATTATTATATTACCATTTTTAAAACCATGAAACTGAAAGTGTGAAACATATGTGGTCACAAATTGGGTGTGCACTGAACTTAAGCTTTGATTTTAAATCTATTTATGTAAGGGCTCATTTTGTTTCACACTTACCCTTCAGAAATATCCAATCACATCCCTTACCCTCCTTTTTCCATTGAATTTCGTATTATACTAAGTTGATTTTTACATTTCCTATGTTCCTTTCTCACAAGTGCTAAATAATTAGAAGGCTTATTCTTTAATGCTTTTTAAGTTACAGTATTTTACACACACCCCCAATAATGATAAATATTTTGACCATTGCATTCATTATCTCTACTTATATGATCTTGCAAAATAATATTCAAACAGTTACTAGCTGGCATTCAGATACAGGTTTTTGAATAATTTAGTCAAAATGTAACTTTAAACACTCACTTCAGTGATTGTCAGTTTAAAAAGTAATTACCTGTAATTTCCCATGTTTCCACAGCATGAAAAACATTTTTCTTACCACCCTAACTTTGTTTTATGTCTATCTCTGGATGGATAGACTAGGCAAGATGAGACATAATATACCAGTGTGCTCTGAAAACAGTCTTATTGATGATGAAGCTTTTCAAGGAGTTAAAAAAAAATGAAAGTAATGGGCTTTTGCATGCCACCAGAAACAAAGTGATTTTAGTTCTTAAAGAACTGCTTAGAACAACATGGCAAGCAGTACAATCAAATTATTTTGTCTGCTTGTCTAACATGAAGGCAACATTATCAACCGACGTCCTGCAGCTCTGAGATAAGACTCTGGAGAAAGGCCTAGGAAAACTGTGTTTATCTTCCAGGAGACAATGATTAGGTAATTTGGACATTCCATATTTAATAAAAACTATTTAAATCAGAAACCATCAGACCTGCACTGATGGGACTTACATTTATACTGTATCTTCTGTCTGTCTCCAAAAAACAATTGAATCCTTTTCATTTTTAAGATGTATTCTTTAAAATGTAAGAAGTGTGTTAAATGCTTGGAATTACTTTTAAATTAAACCATACAGCTGACATGAATAAACAGGAACCTCCTAAAGTGCTCTGCAATGATAGGGAGAACAACCAGCTAGCAGAACCCTTGACTTGTTTTTCCCTGGTAGCTTTGATTTGCATTGCAATGAAAATATTGAAAATGATATCTACCAGATATCCACTGATATCACAAATCATAACTTGCATAAAGCCATGGGAGTAATCAAAGATCATTTTGTATGGTGATTCATACATGCATGTGCCCATTCAGGAAATGCTCCCTGTTCTATAATCAGGTCCTCAAACATTTTTCACTTAAAAAAATGTTTTGAATGAAACATTTTTCACATTTTATTAAAGCTGTGAAAAAGAGGGAAAAATGGCATCAGATGTAAAACGAATGAGGTTCGAAAGCAAGGCAGGCTCACTTTTTAAAGTAAAAAATCTACTTACTATATACACTCAATTTTCAAGTGAACCGTATTTCATAAAAATGGCTTTTCTCACAGCAAAGGGCTTTTTGAATTCTCAAATCAACATGTAAAACGTGCAACTTTGCACTCCCATGTGGAATAAATCATAATAATTAATATCTCATTCTTCAAAAAAATCACATTACACAGGCAAATAGGAACCGAGGATAACTGTTTTTACTCTTTCTAAAAGACAGATTTCCTTCATCTCTGATTTAGTTATACGTTGAGATGGGCTCTGTGTTTGTGTGTGCACATATCTGAACTCTGAGACATATAGGAAGTTGAAAACAGTTTCAGTGGATGAGAAAGGCATTCTTCCAATACCATATGAGCATTATGCAAAGGGAATTACAAGTCTGTTAAGGATGTGAGCTTCATTTCAGGAATGTTCCATAAGAATTTTTTGGCACAAATTCTGACTGAATGTATGAGAGCAATTACTGCCGCCCCTTAGGCAGGAAAACACACACACGCCTTACATAAAATTCAGCTTCAGCCTCTGACATAATTTTTTGTTGATCTGAGTTTTCTCTGTTAGTTTTAGAATTCTAATCTTGTTTAAATTGCATTACCATGCTTTATTTCTAATCTATCTTTCCTGCTATACTGAGAAAGAATATTCAAAGTACAAGATGTGAGTAGAAAAGTTTTCAAAACTAGAATCCTTCTTCCAATAACAACAAAAAACCTACTCTAAAAAAAGCAGTTTATACCTATTCTAGACATTTATATTTATATACATATATTTATATATATTTTTATATTTTTAAAATATATTTTATATATTTTTTATATTTATATATACATATTTTATTTTTTTATATTTACATTTTTGTTTTTATATTTTTATTTTTATATTTTCATATTTATATTTATATATTTATATTTATATTTTGTATACAAGCTAGAAGGCAGTAACAAGAAAGAGAAAAGTGATGCAGATGAGAATAGGAAGTTGAAAATTGCTGGTGGTACATTCTCCTTTAAGATTTTCAGCCCCTTGCAATATATATTTAATGATCAATCTTAAATGTTCTTATACCTCTGCTGTCATTTTCATTTCAGTTTTGGCACACAACTGAGAAATTCACAACTAAATTGTTTTACATTTCCCTTCAAAGTAAGTGGGGTTATTTAGAATACAACGTTGCAAAACACTACTTAATAAAATACGGTTATCCAAACAGTGAATTCATTTAAGGCCTAAAGAATGAAGATGCCATTGTAAAAGCAATGCACAAGTAGTACTTACAGAATAATGTAAGCAGAGAATTAAACCTCCTAAAAATATTTATCCTAACTCTAAAATAGAATGAATATGGTTTAAACCTTGACAATTTAAGTATAATAATAAAAGAGGAGATCATGGATGACATAGGAGAGCTGGGAAGAGGTAAAACTATGTTATTTGACTCATCTTTCATTTAAGGAAATAATAAATCTTGTCTATTACTGAAAATGAAGTTAAACTGCATTCTCTTAATAGTTTATAATGTTTTTAATCTGATAGTAATCTTTTAGGAACTAACACCTCTTAAAAATAAATGTAGCTTAATAATTTCTTCAATTTCTCCTCAAGTTCCATTTCTTCTGTTAGGGTCAACAATAAATTTAATGTAAATATAAAAACATAGAGTCATCCCATTGTCTTTGATTATTCCACCTAGCTGACTCTTCTTTAACTACATATATTCTAAGATTCTGCAAATGGTGTTCCCCTACCTTTGATAATGAATCTCTGTATGTGATTGGATCTCCTTCTCTAAAATAATTTTGTAAAGCCTTATAAGCGGTATCTGGTAAACTTCTTTTTAAACTACTACTGATTAGAAAATCTATACTTAATTTTTATTATAACATACAATTTCTAACTATAATCCTGTCTACAACGTAATAAGCCAAGAAGATATTTCGTTAAACTAAAAATTAAATTTGTACTTTAGTTACTTCCATAAATTTCCTTCTCTTTTGTCTAAAATGTGATTTATCTTTCTGGTTACATAACTCACAAATAATACAATCACTTACATTCTTCCTTACTTCTGCTGATCTGGAATCTCTTCTCCCTAGGATCACCAATTTCTCTTTACAGTTTCCTTTAACAAGGTCTCATAAATACTGTTTTATTTATAGTTTGCTTGCTCTTTCTCTTTTCCTTAACCTTTAAGGAGATTCAAAATTTTACATGTTCTTTCTTATCAAGACCACTATTAGGTTTAAACATGTCCTGATCATTTCACTTCCTGTGACCATGTCACACAATAGCATCACACTAGCTTCCCTTTGATGTTTATTCAACCACAAGTGATAAACCTCATCATTTTTAAAATAGTACCTAAAAAATATTTATCTTTGAAATGCATTTATTGAATGCCTATTATTTACTTATTTTCCTTATATGAAAATAAGTATTTCAGATTAATCATCTCAAGAGATCAGCATTCTTATTATTATATGCAAAAGATAGAAACAATGCAGAGAAATTATGACTAAAAGAAATATCCCTCCTTTACCCTATACCTTAGCACACTCCCTTCCCTAGATACTTAACAGTGTGAAGGGACATTCTTCTAGGGATTTAGAGATATTTATATGTGAAACATTATATAGATATGTAACACTGTTGTGTTTTTATATTATATACAATATTAATGGGATTATCCTATACATAATTTAACAGTATCCTTCCATTAATAAAATATGATCAACATTTGCCATATCTGTATGCAAACAGCTGCCTGATTCTTTATGATAATCACAAAGTATTTTGAAGTATGTCTATATCATAATTCACCCAACCATTTCTATATGAGTCTTCTAACCTCTTTCCCAATTTCAAAACTTTTATTCCATGTATGGACCTTGATTGTTTTGTTTTTTGTTTGTTTGTTTTTCTTTTCTTTCTTTTTTTGGTTTTGTGCTTGGGGTTATATATGTTTTAAAATTGTAATGCTGTTAAAATGCTGACTATCAATCCACATGAAATATCATCTTTATTTCCTTTCATTTAGGAAGCCAAATATGCTCTCCAAGGAAATAAGGGTTTGCAACTATTAATTTCAGGGTCTGTATCTAAGAGAAGATTACAGGAACATATTCATATAGTTAATCTCTCTCACTCCCTTTTCCCTGACTCTGATCTTCACCTTTCCCTATCTTGAGTGGTGCATTAATTTGAAGTTGACATGCTTAAAAAACAGCATTGTAAGACCTTTTGAATGTGATAATGCTTTAAAGGTTAAATATATTATCCAGTAAACTTGTTTCATGCCTTTAACCCAATTTTTCTTTTATGAATAAATTGAAGAAATGCTACTTGCTGAGAGAATCCAAAGCACGAATATGATTTTTGTCTCTTCTCATATATACAAACTACAAAAGGCCCCAGTTACTTGAACTTTCTAAATGTGTTCAAAATATAATTGTTCCTAATGCTAGCCAAGCATCCACCGCTATTTAAAAAAAAAAAAAAAAAAAGACTACTGCAGCTTAGATATAATTTTGACAGCCTTTGCTAGTTAAAATTGAAACTCACAGAGCATGACCTGTCATCTCTCTCTCTGTCATAAACTTTGCTATTACTAATTTTCTGCAAGTGATATAGTGACCTTCAGGCTGATTAATTAGCTACTGGTTTATGCATTTTATAACATTAATTGCAAAAGCCCCACTCTTACTTCTTGGTTATATTAACCTTGTTAGAGTGTAGAAGTAGAAATGGAAAAGCCTTGTTAGATCATCTCCCTGACATTTTGAAAGGGCATTAACTCACTGACTAGAAGACAAAACTTCCATATTGTTTTCAGAAGCTGATTATCCACTGTATCAGCAGATATTGGCCTATCTTTTGAAGTTCTCTTCTCCTTGATTGTAGTTGCTCTCCTGACCACTTCTGGGCAATTTCCCTTTGATTTTGCCATACATCTTCTTCCATGTTGGTTGTAAAAATATTTACCTACTAAAACAAGTTTTAAACTCTGTACTGAGTCACCATTCAATCCAAACTTTATAGATTCTAAACCCCTAGCCTATCTTAGTCTATTCTCAAACTAGATCCTAATGTTCTTTGAGAAAAAAAGATAGTACAAACCCAATAAATTGGATCATTTCAATGGATATATCCTTTCCTAATTATTGAACTTTGAAAATGTCATTACCTCAAGCCACAAAAAAATGTCTATTTATTTATAAATGCCTCTCTCATAGGATGCTAGTATTTACAGGAGAAAATTCAACTTCCAAAATAATTGAAAGTGATTATGGTAACTGATGTAATGACTACAAAATATTAAAAAACTCAAAAAATATCTGTTTAATTACCTTTTCAATTTCTGTGGTTTGTAGAGCTTGTCTATTATTCTTGCCTATGAGTCTGAAAGTGCTTCTTTTCTTTGTCTTTTTTTAAGTCAAATACTTAATTACTCATAAATGACATGAATGAAAGTGATTTCTTCTATCAAAAAAAAAAGTTTTCCATAAGATCACATACCAAGACACTTGGCAATTAATATTACTCTAGCTCACAAGAGCTCACCAAAAGAATATATCTGCATAAAGGTCTAATTAAAAGGATATAAAAATATTCTCAGTCAAAATTAACATTTAAGACTTTAATGAGATATTTCATTCAATAAATACATGTTGATTGATCAAGGCTTCTTTTTCTTTCAAGATTTAAAAAGAAAGTCAAGATTGATCTTGTGGTTTGTTTTGCAGCCTCACATTGCTTCCCTTTCCTTTGATTTCTCTCCCTAACCTGACTAGCAATATATGAAAGTAACATAAGACTCTGTGTAGTTGAATGAGGATGAAGTGTCCATATTTTATGAGAGAAGCAAGATGCCAGGATAGTAAATTAAGATGTTGGTGGTGCCATTTCTATTGCAGTATCTAAAATCTTGCATTGCATAAATTAATGTTAGCTTTTGCTTATGAATGTGTGCTCACCTTTATGTATGGATATGTGTGTGTATGTAGTACATATGTGGTGTGTTTGTGCACGTGTGTGTTAGCCATCAAGTTCGATTCTGGATGTTTCTAGGTAAGGGCTACTTTTTATCCTAAAACTCTTTCTTATGCCCTTTCCCTTAACATAAGCCTAATATTGTATGTTATGCATTCTCCGTTACTTTTTCAATTTTCCTTTTGATCTTGATTGTAAGAGAAGTTTGTTTCATCTTGTCACTCTTTTACAATATGATCGCTCTCTTCCCCACTAGTAACCATCTTCAAAAAGAACCTCAGAGCATCTTAACTTCTAATCTGTCCCTGCTCATGTCCAGTCAAGAGTTAGCATTATGTCATACTCATATAGATAAAGAAGATTGCAATGCAGTTCTTCTGCATAGGGCTATTTTTTTTTCCTAGGTATTACTGATTTATTATAAACTAAATATTACATTTTCTAAAATGTGGTTAGTTTGTATCTAACCAGAAATTATTAATGCATTGTGATTTTATTTTGAGTATTCACCAAGCATTTATTAATCATTAGCAGTGTACCAGGTAAAATGCTGGATGGCAAAAATATAAATATACATTTACATCTTTGTAAATGAAGAGAAAGCCATTTATTTCTTAAATGATGCTTTCATTGTAAAAGATGTTCCCCATTAGTGGAGATGATTTTCTTAAAAGCCACTCTTTCTCCTTGTAACTTATAGCTCATATTTACCCAATATTTGAGGAAGATTTTGGGGAAAATTATGTACAATTAACTGGTCCATATTTGACAGATAAAACTTATTAATCAATTATTTATTATTAATTTCATTCAAATAAGTGTTTTAGAAATAGCAACGTTTGCGGTAATAGAACTAGGTCCATAGTCTAATGAAAAGTAATTTTCTTTTGGAAAGTTTTCCAATACTGAAATTTCTAACTATGTAGTGTGGGATTAGTTTTACTCTTATTTTGCTTGGGGACAAAAGATTTTATGCCTGTCATAAGAATTGGAAAACTAGAAGACTTTGATGCTATATATATAGGTTTATAACTTGAAGATATAGCCTTTTTGCTTAAATTTGAATAAGGGAAAAAACCGTGTCATTTGATTCATTCCAAAGTCGTCTAACTTTCCGTGTTTCTGGAAAGGTCAGCTCTTACAAGAAATAATTTAATAGAGGTGAAATTTGTTAGCACCAATATCATAAACCAATTTTCCTCAAACCAGAATTAGCTAAAACTAGAAGTAAGCAAGCAAAAAATTATAACACCATTTTTAATAGTAGCAAATGTTATCTTACCTTAGTCTCTGACCTTCCTTAATAAGATCAACAAGAATTACTTCATATTCATCTAACATACACATTTTATTCCCTCAGGGAATTATCATCAATAAGAAATTAATAAAATTTTAATCGCCAAAACATTTAAAATTTTATCAATTCCAAGGTTGTATGCTGAAACTGTGCTTTTTGCCACCACATGGACAGGTCACCATCACATCACTGAAGATTTCTATTTACAGACTTGTATACCAGGTTCAGCCCTTCTCAAAGCCTCAAGCATGAGAACTTTCCTCCTACATTTCTAAAGATTTTTCATCCTATTTTTTTTAATCATCTTGTCAGACTAGATGCTAAAAAGAAGGCTTGACAGTATACAGGTTTATGTGCTTTCAATTATTCAGCAGTCTGCGGTCTTACGTGGAGTCTGGACAACCTAGATCAGATGAAACAGAATAACAAGTACTAGCAAGTAAGTTCACCCTCATGATAGGCATAGAATAGAAAAGGGTATTAGGAGCATGCAACTTGTAATAGGAGACCAGTACTAAATTACAATATCAGGCTGTAGTGTTTTCAAATGGAGTAGTTGAATTTAGACCTTCAGTAACGAATTCTGCTAATTGCATTTGCACATCTGCTGTAGCCCTGCAACAGCAGGTTTTGAAGCCTCAGTATATTTCTAGTCATCTTGCAAATAATGACACTTAAAAATTGTCTGATTCTACAGAACAATCAATGGAATGGCAAATGAAGCAAGGCTGTGGGAACTCCATTCATTTTTGGAGGGAGAGGTTCTTTCCTCCTCCATGAGACATTCTTATGATTTGACTTCTATGACAAAGCACTTTCCTCGTGGTCACCCTGCCTTTCTGTCTCTTCTCAACTTCCTTCACAAGTTCAACCACTTCTATTAAGGTGCCTAGTGCTGTAATTTCTCAAGGGTCTATCCTAAGTCCTATCTTCTTTTCACTCAATATTTTCCCCAGAGCAATTTCATCCACAACCATAACTTTAATCAGCATCTGTACCTATCTCCTCAGAACATTAGACTCAGAACTTTAGAACTTTGAGTCTACTCTGAGTCTACTAGCTACTTGATGTCTTCTTTAAATACATTAATTGTATCCTTTAAATATCATAATGGTATCTCAAGTTCAATATTTCTAAAACTGAACCCAGTTGAGCCCACAGAATCCAAAAGACCTTTAATGAATTCTGTTTTTCCTCCTGGAATTCTTTTGTTTCTTCTTTTATTTCCCTAGTTAACTCCTGCATATGATTTAACCTCATCAGTTGCCCTGGTCATTTCTTGGTCTTCCCAATAAGACCAAATTTTTTATACTGTCACTCGATTCTGAAGCTCCCCTTCAGATGCCTTAGCAAAATTGTAATTTAAAACAAATAATCACACAATAAAAATGCAACATTAGTCTCTACCACTTGAGACCCGACGACATGAGAACTGATATCATGTCTCTTGTGCTTCTCATATTCCCAGGGTACAGCACAGTGTTGGGCCAGGGGTTGAAGCGCGAACATATTTTTTTTGAATAACTGAGAATGGGTAGAATACTGCTGAAGTTCAGCTAAAGAAAGAACAAAGCTAATTTGAATATCATTACAGTTAAAAGGTATGATCAAAGTGAAAGTCAAGTATTCTACCAAAGAAAAATGTTCCTTTTGGCTCATGATGTTGCCAGATGCCTCACAAAATTCAAGTGGAAATTCAAATTAGCTACTTCTTTTTGGGATGTGGAATGATCTGAAAATGAATCTGACTAAGCTGTCAGAAGAAAGTCAACATTATAATATAATTTCATTTTCTAATTTCCAGTGATGATTTTTGTTATTTTTGTGGATTCTATTATAAAAACAACATATCTGATGAACATTAATTAAAATATCCACAAAGTATTATGATTTTGCTGCTCCACAGCAATAATCCAGTAGTTGCAAATACAATAATTCAGTCAAGCAAGATACACTTTTGGGGTTTCTCCCACAAAAAAACACTAGATACTCTGCAAATCATGATTTTTATTATAGATATGATATGTCTTCAACATAACTCCCAAATGTACTAAAAATGGATCTGGTATTTGTAGGAATCATCTTGAGCATATAACATTCTTGTTATGAAAATAACTGAAATGTTAACTCATGGTTCAGTGATTCTACAATCCTCATTAATTCATTTCATAAATATAAATATATATGAATAAATGCATTTATTTATTTGAATGTACACATATATATGAATATATAAATATAAATATATATTCACCAATGTCATACCTAGCAAGAATCTTCTGTCGTATCATAGAGATATTTACCTAAAGCAGCCACATATCCCAGATTTTCTAAATAATTCTACTTTCAAATATCCTATTAATACTTACCATAGCACATCACCTGATTTCTCATTAAGAGACTATGTTCATCTTACATGAACTAGTATTAAGAAAAGAAACCCACAAAGCTATGACATTCAAAGTAGGCATCTTTATAAATTCAGTACTTAAAAATAATGAAGATTAATTCATCCCTTAATTAGAAAATGATTCAGTTTTGCAAGACCTTTCAATGCTAGTATTTGATTAAATAGTTCTGGGGTCAGGGCAAAATTCAAACAGAATCATAATAAAATTAAAATAGGCAGAAAATATTTGAAGGTAGCTTTATCCTGATTTGTCTATGGAAATTATGCCTTCTGTCCAAAATCAAATGTTTCCACATTTTCCTAAGGACCTTTCTGTCTTTTATTTCTAGCTAATCAATTTACTTGAAAAATTCTTGAGAACTTTTGGCTATGATCCACTCATAGTCCCTTTGCACAAAGGTGCAAGTGGGAAATGTTAAGATTGGGTTTCTGTTATATATTAAATAACAACAGTATGTAATAAGGTATTTGATGACTCTTAAGATGTCTGGCTATGGCACGACTGGTGTTGATGTAACAGATAAAATGCCAAAGGATAAGGATCCTGGACAAGATCTATAGCAAAGTGTTTCTTCCTGCTCTTTTTATTCTAATCTACTGTCATGATTGAAAGTTACTAGAGAAGGACATTTGAGCATTTTATTTAATAACATCTTCATGACTGTCTCTCAGTCCTATGAAGCCAGACAACTGGAATTGTGGGTATTGGTACCAGTTGTATATTAAAAAATGCTTCTTCTTACCTTTTCTATTTTACTTTTTAAATCACCATATAAAAATGACTAATGCAGACATTTTACCCTCCCCCCAAAAGCAATACATTTTTGAATACTTTGGAGAAAAAAAAAAAGAGGGAGCTCAGTGAAGTGAAAACTCTCTCCTGTACTTTTTTTTTTTAACTATTTCACATACAAAAAAAGTAGAATCACAGAGGAAAATGAAATGACTATTTAGATAATAGTACATTTGACTATTAAACTACCTTTGATTTTAATGAAAAAATGAATTATTAGTTAAGGAAAAAAATGAAAAACATGAGGTTACCTTGGGTTTAAAGATATATTGTCACATACTATGAAAAATGGGGTTCAAAAAGTGTTACCAACTCCCGAGTTATAAAGAACTTTAGAAATAGGCTGGTGCTGGAGATTTGGCTCTGCTACTCACTACATATGAGATATTGAGTAAATAGTTTAACTTTTCTTAAAATCACCTCTAAAATAAGCCCAACAGTGCATCTGTGAAAATTAAGTGAAGTAATCTAACATAAACTAACATATAGAAAAAACTCAAACGGGAACTATTTTCACTACTAATATTAATATTACTGATACAATTCTGGGATAATGATCAGTACTACATCTCCTTGAATCACCACTGAAAAACAGAGTTACTAACAGTAAAATTAAAACCCACAGACATTTATAAATGTACTAAGACACAATCTACAAGCAGATGGGAAAAAAGAAACACAAGAGGTCCTCAATGACATCAAGGACTATAGAAGAAAACAGGGCAAAAATGGAGTGCCTGAGGGCCTGAGAATGGGAGAAACCATGAAATAGCCAGTGGATTTTTATCAGAACTCATCATGGACTAATCTGAGAACACTGTGTGGAAGTTTTTGGTAAATTTTACAATTTCAAAAGCCAGGACTTCCTTCCATGACTAAGCCACATGGCAGGGACAAACTGCTGGAAGAACTATCAAAATCTAACAGAGAAGGGACAATAGATAGGCAAAAATCAAACGATTCAGAGAAAGGTGGGGAAGAGGAAAGACTCAGAAAATTCTCAGAAAGCAAGCTGCTATATTTTTGAGCCCTTCACCAAAACAATAGAAGAGAGGGAACTCTGTTAAGAAAGAAAAGCTAAACCAACTGACACCTTCTAAAATTTCTGGAAAAGTTATTTTACTTCAAAATGAACTACAGAGAAGTATCAAGGTCACATCCAATACAGAGATATTATAAGTAAAACAGAGCGTTGAGTAGAATAGCATCTATTCAGAAAATGGACTGACCTGAAAAAATTGCCCATAAAACAGAGGGTTAAAAAGCTAAACTACCTCAAAATGAGCTAAAGACTAAGAAAATGTTATAAAACGAGAAACAAAAATATTAATTATAAACAGAAAATGTCAGGAATGTTGAGACAGAACCCAATGAATAATTAAAAATAAAATTAAAATGCCATTTCAAAACTAAAGACTAAATTAAAAGGGCAGAAAAAAACAACAGCAAGAACAAATAAAGAAAACATCCTGACAGAAAATGCCTTAAAAGAAGAACTTGGATAGGAGGAAAAAATGAAAATGAATAAAGAGCTAAAAAGTATTCAAGAAAAGTGACAAATGCTGAAAACAGACACAAGAAAGTTCCAGTGCATAGATAATAGTCATTCTTGGGAAATGAAACTAAAGCTAACAGAACACACACTAAAATTGCAATTCAAGAAAACTTTCCTGAAATAAAAAACAAACCATGAAACTATATATTGAAAAAGCACACCATGTGCCTATTAATTTTGACCCATAATATCCAACATTAAGTTATTTTCCGATAAAGTTGCTAAACTTTTAAGAAAAGGATTTTTAAAAAAACAACAAAATTTGGGGGCATACAGTCAAAAGAGCAAATGGAAATGAGACACGACTTTTTGACAGCAACATTTTATGACAGAAGAAAATGAGCAACACATTTAAGATAATCTAGGAAAGAAAATGTGAGCCAATATTTTTTATATGGCAAAACTCACTTTCAAGTTTACAAGCACAAACTATTAACAATGTGCAAGAATTCAGGTAGCATTGGTTTCATGGCGCTGTCCTGACGAATTCACTAGAGAATGAACTACAAACATCATGACTGGAAAGACTGGCAGTGAGGATTAACTATATAACAATCTGTAGAGGTAAACTAAATGAGAGTTTAAATTTTTGAGTTCAGTATATAATGGTTATGTGCGCCACCAATGTAGAATATGCACGAAAAATATTAACCAATTTTAATCATCACAATTGGTGGTTATAATAATAGTACTGTAATATCAATTTTGTAATTCTGAGCATGTTGTGAGAAAAATGTGAGATAAAGCAATTAAGAAATTGATAGATAATCTAACTCTATTATGCTCTATGCCTGAGGACTGGGATTCTTGGTGTGGAAGAATAAACAAATAGATGTAAGTAGAGGAGGTTACATAAAAACACTGTAATCCTGAGTTTGGTTTCAAAGTTATCAGTAAGAACTCACAAAGGCCATGAATCTTAGAAACTATGACCAATCTTGTGGCAATTCAGCATCCGTATTGTGACATGAAATACTATCTTCTACTAAAAGAATAAGGGAGAAATGGCAGGTTCCGGGACCAGAACAGAAAATGTACGTGATGATTCAGGAGAAATGTGGGATCTCAGATATTGGGGAAACCACTAAATAGAACAAGGGACATGTCTAAAAGTCTCGGAGGCAACAGAAGAGGTTCCCACTGATCAAAGATAGGACAACTGAAGCTTCCAGGTGGATAAAAACTAGCAATTAACAACTCCTTATGTAGGTTTGCTTTCTTTCCTGGCCGCAGTGACAAATACTGCACAATGGGTTAACTTAAACTGGAATTTAGTGACTCACGGTTTCAGAGGCTAGAAGGCTTGCTTCTTCCCAAGGTTGGTAGCATTCTGGCTGGCTGGTCTCCTCAAATTCCTGGACCTATCCCTCACATGGTGAAGTCCTCTCCTTTGTCTTCCAGGTTTTTGCTAACTTCCGGCTTCCAGCTCCTTCCTGGGCTTCCTCTTTTTAAGGCCTCCGTAATGGGCTTTAGACTTATTCTGGTTCAATCGGCCACACCTTAACAAAAACACCATCTTCAAAAGGTCCTATTGGCAATGGGTTCCCACACATAGAGATGGGAGTAAGATTAAGAACGTGTCTCTGCCTCCCCCAGGGTACTTTTAACTCAATCTACCATAACGTATAATAACAAGTTCAAAATGCCACTTAAATATAAAGAAAAAACATTGACCGGATTCAGGGGATGATAGGAAACCAGTTTATTATTTCAAAATTGGTAAATAAGAGAAAGTATCAATCATTTCTCCTGCTTCATCTGTACTAAATGAAAAAGAAACCCCAGAAATAAAATAACAGCCTTTTGCAACCACATATGAATTAAATAACTTAGCCATTGAGCATCCAAAACTGCTAACATCACAGAAAGGTAGGCAGACAGATAGTATGTGCCTCCTGTTGAAAGAACAAATCAACACCTGTGGTATTGAAAAAGCGATCAGACCTGAGTCTGATTGAACCTCAGATTCAGCTGCCAATTTTCAGGAAATAAAGAGGACAGAGGAATATGCTAACTCCACCATGTGTTTGCAATCAGCAACATACAGCGTATGACCGGTATTGTCGACTGAAAAAATTAAAGACAGAAAAAAATGGATGGAAGGAGAACCTGTAGAATTTTTAAAAGTGTAAAAAAAATGATCAAATTTTAAAACAGCAAGGCTAAATAATACCATCTTGAGATGTACACTTGAATGATAAAATAATAACTACAAGGAAGTCAGCATGATAAAAGTCAGGATAATGGTTGCTTTTCTTATGGAGGCACAAGAAAGGGTTTCTGAGGTAGTTGGCAAAGTACCATATATATATACCATATATATATACATATACCATATATATATATACACATATATGTATAGAACCCTTCACCAATTTGCTGTCATCCTTGCCCTGGGGCCATGCTAATCTTCTCTGTATCATTCCTATTTTAGTATATATGCTGCCAAAGTAAGCACAAAAGTACTATTTTTTTTTCATTTAATTCTATTGAAATATATTCTTACATCATACAATTCATCCAAAGTATACAATCAATGATTCACAGTATCATCATATAGCTGTGCATTCATCACCAGGATCATTTTTAGAACGTTTGCATTACTCCAGAAAGGAAATGAAAGAAACAAGAAACCCCAAACATTCCACACCCCTTACCCTCACCCCTCTTATTGACCGCTAGTATTGTGCTCTGCCAAATTTTAAGGTTTCCAATAGAGGTAGGTTAACTAGCACAGTGTAGTATTGTCAGAGATAGATACATAGATCAGAAAAGTACTATTTCTTGACCCAGAAGTTTGCTTTATAATAATTTGTTATACTATATGAAAATTAATATGTCTATAGTGATAACCATTGCTTAAAAAGTAAGGGTAAGTAAATAAGTGTAAAACCTGGAACATGCAGTTTTATATTATAGCCTATAATAATAATCTTAAATTTGACAATGTCCAAAGAAATATATTACAATTGAAAATAAAATATCTTTAAACATAGTGATTGTCTTTCAAAGTAGGAAAATACCTCCCAGGTGTAAGCCTTTCTTTTCATGCCCCTTCAAGACATGAAGTAATGTTGGAAAAGCACTTTATCCCCTGACATCCACTTGCCCTGGAGTTGCATTATGAGTTTTCACTTATTGTGCAAATGAGTTGGCATGAACTGCATGCTTTTGCTATTATGAGGATCTTCAAGTGGGATGGAAGAATTAAAAATTAAAAAAATATAGGTTTAGAAGGTTAATGAGTTGTTGCTTTGATAATAGGAGGTTGTTCCCTGAATCACCAAGATTACAGCACTTTATTTGCATGAGATTATTTGGATTGGTACCACCCAATCAATTGGATAATTGTTGGCTGCCCATTTCATATTCTGCTGGGTAGGACTTGATTCCTTCCAATTTAATTCTCAGAACTAGCATCCCTTTAGGTTTGACAGTAGGTGCTTGTTTCTATCCTTTCAATAAAAGGAGAAAAATGTGTAATTCCAAAAAATGTGTTTACTTTTTAAAATTTTCTGAAGGGCAAACACATTCTTGAATTATCTGTAGGGCAAGCAATGTATTTTCTTCGTCACTAAAGCCCTCTCTCAACTCATTATTTGTTTCAACTCTGCTTTCACTTGTTTGAAAATTTTCTTTTTCTCTGCACAGAAAATAACTGCATATAGTCTCTTAATTCAGATTATTTCAAACACTAAACTCCTTTTTAATATTGTATTATATTTTCAATTTTTTGCCTTTAAAAATGTTTCACTATTCACTGAAAATGACTTTTCTGAAATAATTTCTTTTAAAATAAGGCCCAAGCCATAGGGCATTAATGCATGTGTTCATGTAGCCTATGTTCACATTTGTATTTAGCAAAGGAATATCATTAGTCTTTAAGTTTTAATTTTATGTTGCTCCTATTTGCCTCTCTGGTAGGAAAAAAAAAAAAATTGCATTTAAACTGCCAGAAAGTCTGGAGGGTTTTGTTCTCTGTTGCAGTATTTCTTGCTTGTGCTTACAAACTTGCCTTCTAGAAAAAAATTTAAATTTAAAGCTTTGAACAGTGTGCCCTCTTTCCCCACCCTAAGCCTTGCCCATTCCTTCAACTACTTTGTCTTCCAATATGATAGATTAAGGAAATCTGCTCTGAAAAGGAAGCTGTGCTCCATCATGTAAGATTGATCCTCTAGTAATTTATACTGGAAACTCATGCATCATGATTATTGTGCAACTTACTTGGATTTATTATTCACCAAAAGGAATCATACACATACATCTTGACTGACCCTCATTGTGTGGAGCACACTTTATTTTAGAGCCTAATTTATCTCCCTCCCACAACCAACTTGCCATCTGGTCAGTTTATTGATGGAAATTATTGTTTTAATATGACATCCAATTGAAGCTTAACAGAAGCCAGCTGTTTAACATGCCTTCAATTAAAATTAAAATTAGCTATTGCTCAGATGTAATAGATAAAAGCTCCTATCACTGCCTTTAAATGGTTAAATAATTAAAAGCAGAATCTCAATTATAAGGAGGAGTCAATGTGTCCCCATATTCATAAGCAAAATAAAGTAAAAGAGAAGTGTGAAGTTGGAACCTGGCTTTTGTAAACTTGAATTGTACCCTTTCCCTGTCAAGAATTAATTTAAGATTATATATCAGTTAGGAGCTGCAGGAATTTCGCATAATATTAATAAACCCAGTATCATACAACTTCCCACACAGAGTGTCAGTCAGTATGCAATAAATGTGGGTCAAATGAAAGAGTCAATGGAACATGACAATACTTTTCTCAAAAATAAGAATAAAAAAAGACTATGTAGGCTTTATGAGTCTAAATTAGCATTTGTTTCTAAATAATATGCCATGTTTGATTTAAAAATCTATTTTTAGATCTTTGCCTATTAAAGACTTTTGAGGGGAAAAAATGGCATGAAGGTTTGGTAGGCAAGTAGTATTGCATGTTTGTTAGTTCATTGGCTTTGGAATTCAGAAGAACCTGGGTAGTACAGCTATCACCTGTCAGCTATTAACCTAATCTCTCTAAGTCTCAGTTTCTTCAACTATATATGGGTATCTAGTAAGTTTTTGGCTAAAGACTAAAATCAGAACATAGGTAAAGTTACTTAGGTTATAGCCTGGCTCATAAGGAACATGGTGAGGGGCAGGGAGCAGCTGAAAACCCTGCTCACAGACATTTATTTATTCTTAAATACAAGATTTAGCAACTGGTAAATAATGGAAATAACCATATAATCCAGGTTTAATCTGCAGTTTTTATCCCCAAATCTTCAGAGTGATCAATTTTACCCTTATTATTAAAGTTGCATCAATTATTCAAAGTGGAAGCTTCCAGTATGTGAACACTGAAATTAATTTAAGACTTACTACATGCATAAACATAAATAAGGTTGTATTTATGAAATTATGGGATGTGATTTTTGCTTTGGAATGCATTAACCATTGTATTCCTGTCTGCAAGTTTCTCTCCTAAAACCCATAGTGCTATCTTTTACATATTGTTTCCTTCTTTTGAATTGATATTCTTTCAACACGTTGCTTTCCTTCCTTGCATTTGTTTTACTTGAAGTCAAATATTTTAGGTTATTTCATGAAGTCACTCTATGCTATTTTCCTAAAAGCACTGATAGAAATTCCTACTCTTGGCTTTTCCATTTGATTAATAGAAAATAATCACTTTCTCACTCTCTCATGCAGGTTGGTTAATTAACTGATATAGGCAGCACAAATAATTTCTACAATAGTGTACTTATTGTTTTAAGAATTATGTGAAAATTAGACTGCTCCTCCATGATTAGATTTTTAGACCTGGTAATGAACAAAAATAGTCTTTCTGTGCCATCTTTTAATGTGTTTTTAATCACCAGCTAAATAACAAAGAATTGTTTTTTAAAATAATTAAGACTACATATCAAGTCTCCATAGGATGTCAACAATAAAGGGGTTAATGAAGCATCCAATCATCATGGAAACAATCAAAAAAATGTCTTGCTTTAAACAACCCAAAGCAATTTCCACAATCTAAATGCATCTGTGCTAGAAAAATTTCCATAGCATCAGAACATTTTTCATCCTGCAGAGATTACAAGATGAAAAAGAGGGAAGCTTACAAATGATGGCAACCTCCTATGTTAGTGGAGCCAAATATTTAAATGAAAAATCTGTCAAAAAAGCCAAGCTATTACAGTTTCACAAACCATGCTAAACATCATGGCATGACCTCAGTCGTGGCACCATTTAGAACCATGAAAGGATGCTACACTGAGAGATTTCCATTTACACTTTGTACATAGCTTTTCAGCATATTAATAAAGCCTCTGTTATATGTTAAGCAACACATACTCCCCCCTCCCTTTTAGAGGCCAATATCAATTCAAGGCTCAAATCAACCACCAATTCATTGCATCTTTCTGAACATCTCATTCATTACCATGATTGGAAATGACATATACCCTAAATCAAATGAAATGAATGCTTATTTAATGATAGAACTGGCAAGATAAAAAATCATCATGGTACATAGAATTCTCTGTGGATTTGCTTTATGTAGTCCATACTTATATCCCCAAGTTATAGTGCAAAAGTACAGTACTTGGAGGCTGAGTTCAAGTACATACTTCCTCTATAGAGCATGATTTTAATCAACTGCCATTAGTCACTATGCTCAGGGAGATCAACAATTACACAAACTTATTTGCTTTTACAACCCTAAGATATTTCTTAGCAAATAGTATGGGCATAACAGTGCTTAATACACATTTGCTAAATTAATTAATTCAGAAAAAACCTCTCTCATGTTCAGTTTTCCAATCTGTTAAATAGGGATAATAATACCTATGTTGCTATATAAATTGATGGAAATATAGACATTGCAAACAAAAATATGCTAGGAACATAGCAGATGTTCATTAAATGGCAACTATTATAATTAATCACTAAAGAGGACTCAATAAATATATTGTTTATTTAAGAAAAGAGAATTTGTTCAGCAAAATGGACAAGAATTGATAAACCTGCCATCAATGTTTCCTTAAAGTATAAATTTACATTTGTATTTTTGTCACATATTTAGAGGAAGTAAGACTGAATAATTATGTCTAATGCAAAATAATGTTTTTGTGCTTTTTGGTCTTATATACTTGTTGACATTTCAGATCCTTCATTTAATAATCTCTCTATGGGAAAAAAATACACTTTAGCACTAGCCTCATTTATTTTCTTGCTCTTTCAATAAGGGTTGGTATAATTCCCACTTATTATCAGGAGGGGACTAGAGAACAATTAAACATGGAAAGTGAAGCGGTTTCTATTTAATGTGAATATAATCGACATGGAAAACCAATTTTCAGACCCAAATGATTGTTTTTCCTTAGAAGTGAGTTGTTTTGGCTGAACACACTGTATAACTGTTCTACTTCGTAGCCTTTGTGCCAGTCAGCTTGCATTTATATTGGGAATGTAATCCAGATTTCTCCCAGAGGCCATTTCTATAGAGCCAAGAGTGAAATGAAGAGGTACTGTTCCCTAGTAAATTGTTAAGATAACAGAGTGATTGTTATGAAAACTATTGCTAACAATGTAGGAAATCTTTAGCACACATAATCTGGATATTTGATTTCACTTTGAAATCAAGCCAAATTATATGCTTTCTACCTGATATCATTCTTAAATGTTAATCATGCTAAGCACTCATGGGGATCATTGGAATTATATAGAATGTACCGAACTGACTAACTTCAACAAAGCAGGGAATACCAAAAAATTATTACATGAATATGGTCTCCACAAGCCCGTAACAAAACTACATCTGGGCTCAGATGCATATTTGAAGGAATGTATATGTGTACCTGAATTCTAAACTTAACATTTTTCCATATTTTAATGTTCCTGAAATCAAGATGTATACATCTAGTGTATCTTCTCAAAATCTGTTATTGGTTAACTAGTGTCACAAAACAGAGTTATCCAGAGTTATCCAGAAGATCTAGCTAAGATAATTGTAGTAGGTGACTATACTAAACAACAGATATTTCAATGCAGACAAAACAGCCTTCTACCAGAAGAAGAGACCATCTAGGACTTCCATAGCTACAGAGAAGTCAATGACTGGCTTCAAAGTTTCAAAGATGGGCTGACTCTCTTGTTAGAGGCTAATGCAACATTCTGAAAATCCTAGGGCCCTTAAGAATTATGGTAAATCTACTCTGCCTGTGCTCTATAAATGGAACAAAGCCAGGATGACAGCACATCTGTTGCAGCATGATTTACTGAATATTTTAATCCCCTTATTGAGAACTACTGCTCAGAAAAAAGATTCCTTTGAAAATATTATTGCTCATTGACAATATACCTGGTCACCCAAGAACTATGATGGAGATTACACAATTAATATTGTTTTCATGCCTGCAAACACAATATCCATTCTACAGTCCATGGGTCAAGGAGTCATTTCAACTTACAACTCTTTATTATTTAAGAAATATATTTCATAAGGCTGTAATTACCATAAATAGTGAATCCTCTGATGGATTTGGACAAAATCAATTGAAAACCTTCTGGAAAGGATTCAGTTATTCTAGATCTCATTAAGAACATTCATGATTCTTGGGAGGAGGTCAAAATATCAACATGAACAGGAGCTTGAAAGAAGTTGATTCCAACCCTCATGGATGACTTCAGTGGAGGAAGTAACTGCAGATGTCTGTAGAAAGAGCAAGAGAACTAGAATCTTGAGATGGAATCTACTCCTGGTGAAGAAGTTGTGAACATCACTGAAATGGCAACAAAGGATTTAGAAGATTACATAAATTTAGTTGATAAAGCAGCGGCAGGATTTGAGAGGATTGACTCCAATTTTAAAAGTTTTAGTGTTGGTAAAATGCATCAATCCACATTGCATGCTACAGAGAAATCTTTTGTGAAAGGAAGAGTCAATCAATACAGCCAACTTCATTGTCATCTCATTTTAAGAAACTGCTACAGTCCCCCGGCCTTCAGCAACCACCAACCTCAACAGCCAGCAGCCATCAACAGCAAGGCAAACCCTGTACCAGCAAAAAGATTATGATTCACTGAAGTATCAGATGATGGTTAGCATTTTTAGCAATAAAGTATTTTTAAATCAAGGTATGTATGTTTTTTTAAGACATAATGCTACTGCACACTTAATAGACTACAATATAGTGTAAACGTATCTTTTATATGCATTGATACCTAGAAGGGATGCTTGTATTAGGTCTATCTGATCTCTTCAGTTTTTACAGAACTTATACTTCAATTAAACCAATGCAAAAATAATTCAATTGATATATCTGTAGTCGTGCTAAGCTATAAGATCTGAATATGATTTACAGCATAGGCAGATGTAAGGTTTTGTATATTACTGGCCTGATATTTACAGGCATTTCACTAAAGACTATTTTAACAATTCCTATTTCAATGAATAATTGAAGTAGCATAACAAATAATTATAATGTTTACAGGCTTCAATTGGTAATGAGAGCATATATGAGTTTCCATTATATTGAATTGGGACATATGCTATATTCACCTGAGTTTTTGGAATACGTAATTTTATAGAATTCTTTTTGTGCAAGTTGTAGAATATATCTGTAAATGTATTTATATATATATATATGAATAACAAAAAAGTAGTTTAAAGAGAAACTTTGCATAAATGTTTCCATCAAAAAATAAGCCAATAGAATAGTAAATATTAACTTAATTTTTAAATAATGGACTCATTTCTTTATAGCTATTGCTATTCATTTTTTATCTCTATAAACCAGTGGTACAGCCCCCCACCACAAGATTCAGTAATGAATTTTTTTGAATAACAGACTAGATGGCTCAAAGAGTACAAAAAATCTTTAGGTATATAAAACTAAAATAGCATTTAGAGGATCTTTAAATTTTAAATCTTCAGGAAAATATCTTAATACTAGTGAAGGTAAAATAGCCTATATGGGAGAAGCACAAAGTTAGGAAGGAAGGCTCTGATGATCATTTGCCATCAAACTTTGGACATGTTGCTTTATTTATCTGCTTTTGTTTCCTCATCTGTAAAGTCATAATAATAAATGAGTCTAACTCATAGTTTTGAGAACGCTATGTCAGAAAAGTGCTGTGTACATCGTAAATTCCTAATAAATTCCAGCCATTATTATTTTGATAATCAATTCGTCACAGCTAAATTCTAACACTCCTATTACTAAAATCATTTCTCTTTGCTCTCTGAAGAAGATGATGATGATGTTGATTGCAAGGATGGTGACTGGAAATATCACATTTTTCAAACATTCTGGAATTATTATTATAGGAATCAATAGTTAAAACTTTCTTTTAATTTAATATACTATTAGAAATATTAATTGGCCATTTTTCATTGCTCTCACCTTTCTACTTTTTTTCCATTCAAGATCTGGTTGCATAACATAAAAGAAGAAAAATGACCAAAAGACAAAAGGCAAAGAAAAAGAGTCAAAGGTCTACAGACAACCTACATCCTAAAATAAATGGATAGATCTAGAATAATTGAGTTGTTCCTCTTCCTCTAGAAAATTTTTGTTTAAAATATCTAAAATACAAGATCAGAAATCAGTGGATTTTAAAATAGTACTAAGATCGTCTATCTTTTAGATACTTGATGATTTTAGTTCATTTTAAATTTTCCATTATTTAAAATTTTTATATCTGAAGATATCAAAATTTGGCATGCTATCAGAACCTGCCATAGGAATAATCTTTTATAATATTTAAAAGCAGCTATGTATTTATAACACAATTATAAAATCATCTAAACACATTCACCAAAGAATCTGTACTTTTAAAAAGAGGTAGATAAAGGTTGGGGTAACATTACCATATTTTCCACATATGTAAGGTGGTCCACTTCTTATAACAATATGACTTATGAGTATTAAAGAGACTTCAAAATATGGAGCAAAAGGTATGTGTTGTAGAATGGTCCTTTCATGCCTCTGATGTACAAAGCAAGTCAGCCTGAAATCATCAGAGAATTGGGATGACAGAGGTTGGACAAATCTCAGCATGATCAGAGTATTCCAAGCCAATGACATTTGAAAGGAAATTAATGCTTTCTCCACTGAGATTTAGCCACTCTTATAAACAGAATAAATGCAAGAACACTAAAATACTTGGATGTGTTAAGTTCAAATAGTGTTCCCTAATACACTATTATCAGGATGGTGCTTTGTTTATTAGAGCAGCATTCATCATGCCTATCTGCATACAATGGAACTGTTACTGCAAAAACTTTTACTGCATTTTTTAGTCTTCATATTATGCTCTGAAATGAGAAATTACCCACTGACAATATTATTTAATTTGTTTGTCATATTGTAGATAAGCGATCATTATGAAATCTTAAGAATTATCAAAGACTGATCTTTTATTTCTAGCATTGCAAAAAGTCTGAAAGTCTGATAACAAACTAATGTAACTCTTTAAAGAGAAGCACTGTAATGAAATATAATGGCTTAACATGTTTTGATGATTCAAGTGACAGCTATTACTTATCTGGGACTGAAGTGTTAAAAATATATTGTTACCGCTGACATGATTAGAGATTAAAAAGACAGATTGAAAGTTGAAAGTTGGCATTTGCTTTGCAAAGCACATCTTGAAGCATTCTCTAATATTCTAAAATTCCGTTCATTCTGAGAGCAACTAAGCAATGAAATATCCTCAGCATAGATCACATTGCTTGTTTTAGAAAAGTTAAATGGTACAGGAAATATTATATATAATGGCTCTGAGAATTACTTGATTTTTACATATTTAAAAATAATGATGTAATATAATAATATTGTTCTATATTAGCTTTGCAGATAGCCATTTGTCTTAGTTTGCTAATGCTGCAGAATGCAAAACACCAGAGATGGATTGGCTTTTATAAAACGGGGATTTATTTCGCTACACAGTTACAGTCTTAAGGCCACAAAGCGTCCAAGGCAACACATCAGCAATCGGGTACCCTCACCGGAGGATGGCCAATGGCCTCCGGAAAACCTCTGTTAGCTAGGAAGGCAGCTGGCATCTGCTCCAAAGCTCCGGCCTCAAAACGGCTTTCTCCCAGGACGTTCCTCTCTAGCAAGCTTGCTCCTCTTCAAAACATCACTCCCAGCTGCACTCTCTTCCTCCCCCCGAGTCAGCTCATTTATGTAGCTCCACCGATCAAGGCCCACCCCAAATGGGTGGGGCCACGCCTCCATGAGAACATCTCATCAGAATCATTGCCCACAGCTGGGTGGGGCGCATTCCAAGCAAATCCAACCATCACCAAAACGCCTGCCCCACACAAAACCACAAAGATAATGGCATTTGGGGGACACAATACACTCAAACCGGCACACCATTCTTGGAAGGCAAGTAGTTTGTATCATGCAAGTATACAAGAATTCTGATTTGATATATTTAAATACTTTAGTGTCTCTTGGAGTAGAACTGTACAGTTACATGTTTTTATACCATTCAGCATGCTTTCATTTTTAAAAAATTTATAGCTCAGAATTCACCATTAAAATATCACAGGCATTCTAAAATGAACAAAATATGGTCCCTACCTCAAGAAGCTTTTATTCTGGTGGAGAAGATGGGCACATAAGCAGAAAGCAAGAATTCTGTATGGTCTTCTGGGATGACAGAGTATCATACAGAATTCTGTGATTTGAATATGTCCTCTTCTTGCAAGCATGAGACATAACAGGAAGAAAATAGTGATCAGTACTGTGCCAGTTTGGATATATTATGTCCCCCAGAAAAGCCATGTTCTCTAATGCAATATTGTGGGGGCAGACTTATCAGTCTTTTGATTAGGATGGAACCTTTTGATTGAATGTTTCCATGGAGATGTGATCCACTCAACTGTGGGTGAGAACTCTGATTAAATTACTTCCATGGAGGTGTGGCCCTGCCCATTCAGGGTGGGTATTGATTGGTTCACTGAAGTACTTAAGAGAGCTCAAGAGCCAACACAGATGCTGATGCTTGGAGATGCTTGGAGATGCAGACAGAAGGATGTTTGGATTTGCTAAGCTAAGCATTGAAACCCAGAGTTTGCCCCAGAGAAGCTAAGAGAGGACACCCAGATGCTTAGTAAAAATGTCCTGGTAAAAAGAAGCAAGGACACACAGGAGCTGGGAGAGAGGTGCAAAGACAAGCCCAAAGACATTCTGGAGAAAGCCATTTTGAAATACAACCCGGGAGCAAAGGACCAGCAGATGCCAGCCATGTGCCTTCCCAGCTGACAGAGGTGTTCCAGACACCATCGGCCTTTCTTCAGTGAAGGTATCCTCTTGTTGATGCCTTAGTTTAGACATTTTTATGGCCTTAGAACTGTAAATTTGTAACCTAATAAATCCCCTTTATGAAAGTCAATCCACTTCTGGTATTTTGCATAACAGCAGCTCTAGCAAACCAGAACAGTATTAAAAATGTGAAGTGCTCCCATGTACCAGGTATTCAGAAACCCCACAATAAACAAAAACACACATAAACACACAACCATGCTTTAGAACCATGGTAAAGACCACAAGTTGGTTATTTAATTTAATTATACTGATTGTGTGGAAGGTAAGATGTTATCATGGTTCCAGTAAAGAACCATCTTGATCCAAATACTGCCTTTCTACTTTTCCATGTAAATTAAAAAATAAGGACCATAGTCTTTAATTCATAGACTTGTTGAAAGATCTAAAGTGATAATAGATATAAAACCTGATAAATATGAAGTAGTCAATAAATATTTGTAATTTCTATTAATATTGTTATTACTACCATTATTTTATGTTTTCATGCAGACGAATTTTCTTCTATCTTTAGCACTTTTAACTGGGGCTTTGGTAGACAATATTTTTTAAAAGTAATAGGAGGGTTTAATCATTTTTGTTTGATGGGTCAAATAAAGTGACAGGGTTGCTTGGACTGGTGGCCAGAAATACCTGAGTCGGGATCCACCGTGAAATGTGAAAGTTTTGAAGAAACAAGTTCTTAAGGAATTTAGTCCCCAAATAAAATTAAAAAAAAAAAAAAAAAACCCCTATTTGTTATCATTTATTTGTGTCTTTACCAAAAAGAAAGCAGCTCAGAGAGTTCATTATTGAGAAAAAGTCCCACAAGTAAGAAATGGAAGACCCATGTCTAAAGCAGACTTTCTCTTATTCCAGTCACATTTTCCTTCCACATTCTCTCTACTCTCTAACTTAAGGTGTTCAAATATTGAACTTCTTTTAAAACTATCTTTGCAGCAGCAATAAAGTGAATAGCTTACAGATACATATGTCTTTCAGCTGTCAGTCTTTCCAATTTTCTTTCAAATATTTTATTGATAAGAGTGTTTGCAATAAACATTCTTTTTTGCAACCGACAGGGAAGTATATGCCATTCATAGTTTGGTATCTGTCAGACTTTTTAGTTTTCTCTTAGTAAAGGTATTTTTCTGGGATTTGTCTATATAGCCAATATGTGGCTTTTTTAAACAGGCTTGTTGGACACATGTTAGGAGAGTCCACCAACTCTACATATCTTAAAATCAGGAACAGTTTTTGTTATAGTTGGTACATTTTCAACTATTCTGTTTTTATAGAAATGCTACAACAGTTTATTTTTTAACTGAACCCAAAGTAATGTAAAATTTAGTGGCAGACCAGCCTACCTTGATAAGAGACAAAGAAACCCAGAGAAAAATTCCTTACCAGGTTCAGTTTCCTCATGTGTAAAGTAGGTGTATTCATATTAAGAGAATTAACATCTTTTAATGTAAGCAAACCGTTTGGATGCTATATTTTTGTCCCCTTGCTAAATATACCTGGTAAACTCTGCCTCTTGGGTCACAGGATTTCTTGGCCATTTGCCATGTGAAATTCTTTGCTTCATATGGAAAAGGTGAAGTAAATAAATTGCCTCTAGAAGAACACAGTACTACAGACTTGGGCATCTTATTTCTGAAAGATTATTTAAATCTTTAGGTCCCAAGAAGAGAAGGGAATAAAAATATAATATTTTTGCTGTCTTAATATCTCACTCTACAGTGGAGACATTTTGCATTTATGTCACTTGCAATGTATTTATTTGAAAACAGAGGAAAGGACTACTTTACAGTGGCCTGAGGAGAGAGTAAACATGTTATATTGATGGCATTTGTTAACCATTTGGGGCAAAAAGAAGGATTCAAATCACCTTGCCTTGAGAAACCAATATCCAGATCATGTCCACTCAGCTTGACAGTAGAGGAAACTTGCTGTGTACACCATCTTAAATGAAGGTGGCTGGGGATGGTGAACCAAAATCAGTAATATTTTGATCTTCCAAAATATTGTTATTAACAGAGATGGGATACTGGGTTTGATAACAGATTTCCATCAATATTTAGGAAATTAAAAGTACTTCGTAGGAAAAACATAGCAAGGGATATCTATCTCTTGAGAGCCTGACTCTTACTCACACACCTTACAGAAAAAAAAGCATTAATTAATTTAGTACTTGGCAAGAAGAAGGGAGTCTCACCTAAACTTAAGCCAATACCATCCACACAAGATAAATACTAAAGTTATAATTCATTAGAATTAAATTAGACTTGCCAAGAATTTGTTAAAATATTAATCTGAGTACACAACAAAATAAATACTGTGTTTGGTTGTTAATCTTTTAATCAGAGATTGAAATAATAGCTCAGTCAATTGTAAATGAATCATAGCTATAGGCTTGTAAAAGAATATACATGCACAGATCTTTATTAGACAGAATTATTAATTTCCATCACCAATTCATAAAATTATTATTCTGGAGCTAAAAATTATATAATGCCATATTGCACTATACATTTTTTTAATCCCTCATTCTAGAAGTTTTTAAGAGTATATTCAGAAAGTGAAACTATCATAAAGCATATGTAGAAAACATTAATGCTTGAAGAAAACTCCCTGGTGTGGGTGATTTTTGGAAAAATGAATATTAGCTAAGGGATGCATTGGTCTCTATGATCAGCCAATTCAAATTCTTTCAAAGTGGTCATTCATAATTTTGTGAGTTTGGAATGACCCAGTCAATTCAGAACATGTAAGTAAACGGTATACAAGGTACATCTGGCTATTTGGGTAGATCATAACTTAGCAACTAAATGAGCCACTGAAAACATGTGATTAAAACTCTTAAAAAAATGTTAACAGAAAAAGTGCCTCTAGACCAAACATATACATCATGTCACTCTCTGGTTCAAATATATTAATACCTATTACAAGAGATGAGGTTGACATCCTTTAATTAAATAGTCATACTTTGGCTATAAAATACTGCTCTTTCAATTTGAGCTAGTAGTACTCCTTTCTGATAGGTTTAGATTTTTACCTTTTGGCAACCATTCTTAATCTACTTCACCTTTCGCTTTTAAATGGTTTTCCTTGTTGTTGAATGCATGTATTTTACATTTTACCCTATGTGTATGTTTCTGCATGATATATATCCATATAAAATACTAAAACTAAACATATATTTTACATTCTCTGTAAATAAATGAATAACTTATACCAGAAGTAGTATTTATTCTGCACCTATTTTATCAACTGTAATTTCACTTCTCTTTAGAGTTCTCAGTAATTCGTGTTACTCAAAAACAATAACTGCTGACTAAGCTGTAAAATTCTTAATGCAGAAGCTATATCTGATGTCCCATTAGCACAGTGCTTACCTACTTTATACATTCCATAATACTGTTACCTAGGGTACATTGCTAGGCAACAATAGGCTACACACGTCAGATCCACTCCATTTGTTGCCAATCCATCCCGTTTGTTGTTAGCTGAAATGTGATATTTGATTATTTTTCCCAGAAACTAACTGCAGTCAATGTATAGAAACTACTTTTGTCAATTGTTGAGTGATGACATTTCAAATGTGGGCACAAATGGGAAGAATGCGCCTCCTATTCTTTGAAGCTTACATTTTCTTATAGTTTAATACACACATCACAGATAAGTTAAAACAGACCAAGAGTTAGCTCTGGCTCAGAGTCAGCAGCATTTTAATGTCCACATCCCTTTAACAGGTGAATTAAAGGGAAACTCCTAGGACACCTGCCCAGCCCAATTATAACTTTTGAGGAATTTCCCCTTCTCCCCATTCACCTCTCCACATTTGGACTACATGAGCTCTCCTTCAAGGCCAAAAGGAATTGAGTGGAGCAGATCTCTAACACTGGCTCAACCAACTGTGTTTCCTTTCAGATATTTTTGAGTTAGGTCACTGGAATTCAAATCAGTTGGCTCGTGGTGCTAAAAGTAACAACAGTAAAACAAAACAAACTAACTAAAAATAACAAGGAAACCTACTCTCTGTTGGGGGCAGGTTCAAAAAGCAGACAGAAAAAAGCAAATACCAGAGATTTCCAGAGAGAGTGTGCCAGGGCTATTAATGACTTCCCAGTTCCTATTTCCAATCCTCCTACATCTAAACTATGCTTCCTACATCTAAACTACACTTCCGAGAGGCGGGGCAAGATGGCGGACTGGTGAGCTGTATGTTTTAGTTACTCCTCCAGGAAAGTAGGTAGAAAGCCAGGAACCGCGTGGACTGGACACCACAGAGCAATCTGACTTTGGGCATACTTCATACAACACTCATGAAAACGTGGAACTGCTGAGATCAGCGAAATCTGTAAGTTTTTGTGGCCAGGGGACCCGCAACACTCCCTGCCAGGCTCAGTCCCGTGGGAGGAGGGGCTGTCAGCTCCGGGAAGGAGAAGGGAGAACTGCAGTGGCAGCCCTTATCAGAAACTCATCCTACTGATCCAAAATCCAACCATAGATAGACTGAGACCAGACACCAGAGAATCTGAGAGCAGCCAGCCCAGCAGAGAGGAGACAGGCATAGAAAAAAACAACACGAAAAACTCCAAAATAAAAGCGGAGGATTTTTGGAGTTCTGGTGAACATAGAAAGGAGAAGGGCAGAGCTCAGGCCCTGAGGCTCATATGCAAATCCCGAAGAAAAGCTGATCTCTCTGCCCTGTGGACCTTTCCTTAATGGCGCTAATTGCTTTGTCTCTTAGCATTTCAATAACCCATTAGATCTCTGAGGAGGGCCCTTTTTTTTAATTCTTTTTTCTTTTTCTAAAACAATTACTCTAAGAAGCCCAATACAGAAAGCTTCAAAGACTTGCAATTTGGGCAGGTCAAGACAAGAGCAGAACTAAGAGAGCTCTGAGACAAAAGGCAATAATCCAGTGGCTGAGAAAATTCACTAAACACAACAACTTCCCAAGAAAAGGGGGGTGTCTGCTCACAGCCATCATCCTGGTGGACAGGAAACACTCCTGCCCATCGCCAGCCCCATAGCCCAGAGCTGCCCCAGACAACCCAGTGTGACGGAAGCGCTTCCAATAACATGCACACACCACAAAACTGGGCGTGGACATTAGCCTTCCCTGCAACCTCAGCTGATTTTCCCAGAGTTGGGAAGGTGGAGCAGTGTGAATTAACAAAGCCCCATTCAGCCATCATTTCAGCAGACTGGGAGCCTCCCTACACAGCCCAGCAGCCCAGAACTGCCCTGGGGGGACAGCACACACCTGTGACATAGCACAGTCATCCCTCAACAGAGGACCCGGGGTGCACAGCCTGGAAGAGGGGCCCACTTGCAACTCTCAGGAGCCATACACCATTACCAAGGACTTGTGTGTCAGTGGCAGAGACAAACTGTGGCAGGACTGAACTGAAGGATTAGACTATTGCAGCAGCTTTAAAACTCCAGGATCACCAGGGAGATTTGATTCTTAGAGTCACCCCCCCTTCCTGACTGCCCAGAAACACGCCCTATATACAGGGCAGGCAACACCAACTACACACGCAAGCTTGGTACACAAATTGGACCCCACAAGACTCACTCCCCCACTCACCACAAAGGCTAAGCAGAGGAGAACTGGCTTGTGGAGAACAGGTGTCTTGTGGATGCCACCTGCTGGTTAGTTAAAGAAAGTGTACTCCACGAAGCTGTAGATCTGATAAATTAGAGATAAGGACTTCAATTGGTCTACAAATCCTAAAAGAACCTTATCAAGTTCAGCAAATGCCAAGAGACCCAAAACAACAGAAAATTATAAAGCATATGAAACAACCAGACGATATGGATAACCCAAGCCCAAGCACCCAAATCAAAAGATCAGAAGAGACACAGCACCTAGAGCAGCTACTCAAAGAACTAAAGATGAACAATGAGACCATAGTACGGGATACAAAGGATATCAAGAAGACCCTAGAAGAGCATAAAGAATACATTGCAAGACTAAATAAAAAAATGGATGATCTTATGGAAATTAAAGAAACTGTTGACCAAATTAAAAAGATTCTGGACACTCATAGTACAAGACTAGAGGAAGTTGAACAACGAATCAGTGACCTGGAAGATGACAGAATGGAAAATGAAAGCATAAAAGAAAGAATGCGGAAAAAAAATGAAAAAATCGAAACGGACCTCAGGGATATGATAGATAATACGAAACTTCAGAATATAAGACTCACTGGTGTTCCAGAAGGGGAAGAAAAGGGTAAAGGTCTAGGACGAGTATTCAAAGAAATTGTTGGGGAAAACTTCCCAAATCTTCTAAACACCATAAATACACAAATCATAAATGCTCAGCGAACTCCAAATAGAATAAATCCAAATAAACCCACTCCGAGACATATACTGATCACACTGTCAAACACAGAAGAGAAGGAGCAAGTTCTGAAAGCAGCAAGAGAAAAGCAATTCACCACATACAAAGGAAACAGCATAAGACTAAGTAGTGACTACTCAGCAGCCACCATGGAGGCGAGAACGCAGTGGCATGATATATTTAAAATTCTGAGTGAGAAAAATTTCCAGCCAAGAATACTTTATCCAGCAAAGCTCTCCTTCAAATTTGAGGGAGAGCTTAAATTTTTCACAGACAAACAAATGCTGAGAGAATTTGCTAACAAGAGACCTGCCCTACTGGAGATACTAAAGGGAGCCCTACAGACAGAGAAACAAAGAAAGGACACAGAGACTTGGAGAAAGGTTCAGTACTAAAGAGATTCAGTATGGGTACAATAAAGGATATTAATAGACAGAGGGGAAAAATATGAGAAACATAAACCAAAGGATAAGATGGCTGATTCAAGAAATGCCTTCACGGTTATAACGTTGAATGTAAATGGATTAAACTCCCCAATTAAAAGATATAGATTCGCAGAATGGATCAAAAAAAATGAACCATCAATATGCTGCATACAAGAGACTCATCTTAGACACAGGGACACAAAGAAACTGAAAGTGAAAGGATGGAAAAAAATATTTCATGCAAGCTACAGCCAAAAGAAAGCAGGTGTAGCAATATTAATCTCAGATAATATAGACTTTAAATGCAGGGATGTTTTGAGAGACAAAGAAGGCCACTACATACTAATAAAAGGGGCAATTCAACAAGAAGAAATAACAATTGTAAATGTCAATGCACCCAATCAAGGTGCCACAAAATACATGAGAGAAACACTGGCAAAACTAAAGGAAGCAATTGACGTTTCCACAATAATTGTGGGAGGCTTCAACACATCACTCTCTCCTAAAGATAGATCAACCAGACAGAAGACCAATAAGGAAACTGAAAACCTAAACAATCTGATAAATGAATTAGATTTAACAGACATCTACAGGACATTACATCCCAAATCACCAGGATACACATACTTTTCTAGTGCTCACGGAACTTTCTCCAGAATAGATCATATGCTGGGACATAAAACAAGCCTCAATAAATTTAAAAAGATTGAAATTATTCAAAGCACATTCTCTGACCACAATGGAATACAATTAGAAGTCAATAACCATCAGAGACTTAGAAAATTCACAAATACCTGGAGGTTAAACAACACACTCCTAAACAATCAGTGGGTTAAAGAAGAAATAGCAAGAGAAATTGCTAAATATATAGAGACGAATGAAAATGAGAACACAACATACCAAAACCTATGGGATGCAGCAAAAGCAGTGCTAAGGGGGAAATTTATAGCACTAAACGCATATATTAAAAAGGAAGAAAGAGCCAAAATCAAAGAACTAATGGATCAACTGAAGAAGCTAGAAAATGAACAGCAAACCAATCCTAAACCAAGTACAAGAAAAGAAATAACAAGGATTAAAGCAGAAATAAATGACATAGAGAACAAAAAAACAATAGAGAGGATAAATATCACCAAAAGTTGGTTCTTTGAGAAGATCAACAAGATTGACAAGCCCCTAGCTAGACTGACAAAATCAAAAAGAGAGAAGACCCATATAAACAAAATAATGAATGAAAAAGGTGACATAACTGCAGATCCTGAAGAAATTAAAAAAATTATAAGAGGATACTATGAACAACTGTATGGAAACAAACTGGATAATGTAGAGGAAATGGACAATTTCCTGGAAACATATGAACAACCTAGATTGACCAGAGAAGAAATAGAAGACCTCAATCAACCCATCACGAGCAAAGAGATCCAATCAGTCATCAAAAATCTTCCCACAAATAAATGCCCAGGGCCAGATGGCTTCACAGGGGAATTCTACCAAACTTTCCAGAAAGAACTGACACCAATCTTACTCAAACTCTTTCAAAACATTGAAGAAAATGGAACACTACCTAACTCATTTTATGAAGCTAACATCAATCTAATACCAAAACCAGGCAAAGATGCTACAAAAAAGGAAAACTACCAGCCAATCTCCCTAATGAATATAGATGTAAATATCCTCAACAAAATACTTGCAAATCAAATCCAAAGACACATTAAAAAAATCATACACCATGACCAAGTGGGGTTCATTCCAGGCATGCAAGGATGGTTCAACATAAGAAAATCAATCAATGTATTACAACACATTAACAAGTCAAAAGGGAAAAATCAATTGATCATCTCAATAGATGCTGAAAAAGCATTTGACAAAATCCAACATCCGTTTTTGATAAAAACACTTCAAAAGGTAGGAATTGAAGGAAACTTCCTCAACATGATAAAGAGCATATATGAAAAACCCACAGCCAGCATAGTACTCAATGGAGAGAGACTGAAAGCCTTCCCTCTAAGATCAGGAACAAGACAAGGATGCCCGCTGTCACCACTGTTATTCAACATTGTGCTGGAAGTGCTAGCCAGGGCAATCCGGCAAGACAAAGAAATAAAAGGCATCCAAATTGGAAAAGAAGAAGTAAAACTGTCATTGTTTGCAGATGATATGATCTTATATCTAGAAAACCCTGAGAAATCGATGATACAGCTACTAGAGCTAATAAACAAATTTAGCAAAGTAGCGGGATACAAGATTAATGCACATAAGTCAGTAATGTTTCTATATGCTAGAAATGAACAAACTGAAGAGACACTCAAGAAAAAGATACCATTTTCAATAGCAACTAAAAAAATCAAGTACCTAGGAATAAACTTAACCAAAGATGTAAAAGACCTATACAAAGAAAACTACGTAACTCTACTAAAAGAAATAGAAGGGGACCTTAAAAGATGGAAAAATATTCCATGTTCATGGATAGGAAGACTAAATGTCATTAAGATGTCAATTCTACCCAAACTCATCTACAGATTCAATGCAATCCCAATCAAAATTCCAACAACCTACTTTGCAGACTTGGAAAAGCTTGTTATCAAATTTATTGGAAAGGGAAGATGCCTCGAATTGCTAAAGACACTCTAAGAAAGAAAAACGAAGTGGGAGGACTTACACTCCCTGACTTTGAAGCTTATTATAAAGCCACAGTTGCCAAAACAGCATGGTACTGGCTCAAAGACAGACATATAGATCAATGGAATCGAATTGAGAATTCAGAGATAGACCCTCAGATCTATGGCCGACTGATCTTTGATAAGGCCCCCAAAGTCACTGAACTGAGTCATAATGGTCTTTTCAACAAATGGGGCTGGGAGAGTTGGATATCCATATCCAAAAGAATGAAAGAGGACCCCTACCTCACCCCGTACACAAAAATTAACTCAAAATGGACAAAAGATCTCAATATAAAAGAAAGTACCATAAAACTCCTAGAAGATAATGTAGGAAAACATCTTCAAGACCTTGTATTAGGCGGCCACTTCCTAGACTTTACACCCAAAGCACAAGCAACAAAAGAAAAAATAGATAAATGGGAACTCCTCAAGCTTAGAAGTTTCTGCACCTCAAAGGAATTTCTCAAAAAGGTAAAGAGGCAGCCAACTCAATGGGAAAAAATTTTTGGAAACCATGTATCTGACAAAAGACTAATATCTTGCATATATAAAGAAATCCTACAACTCAATGACAGTAGTACAGACAGCCCAATTATAAAATGGGCAAAAGATATGAAAAGACAGTTCTCTGAAGAGGAAATACAAATGGCCAAGAAACACATGAAAAAATGTTCAGCTTCACTAGCTATTAGAGAGATGCAAATTAAGACCACAATGAGATACCATCTAACACCAATTAGAATGGCTGCCATTAAACAAACAGGAAACTACAAATGCTGGAGGGGATGTGGAGAAATTGGAACTCTTATTTATTGTTGGTGGGACTCTATAATGGTTCAGCCACTCTGGAAGTCAGTCTGGCAGTTCCTTAGAACACTAGATATAGAGTTACCATTCGATCCAGCGATTGCACTTCTCGGTATATACCCGGAAGATCGGAAAGCAGTGACACGAACAGATATCTGCACGCCAATGTTCATAGCAGCATTATTCACAATTGCCAAGAGATGGAAACAACCCAAATGTCCTTCAACAGATGAGTGGATAAATAAAATGCGGTATATATGCACGATGGAATACTACGCGGCAGTAAGAAGGAACGATCTCGTGAAACATATGACAACATGGATGAACCTTGAAGACATAATGCTGAGCGAAATAAGCCAGGCACAAAAAGAGAAATATTATATGCTACCACTAATGTGAACTTTGAAAAATGTAAGACAAATGGTTTATAATGTAGAATGTAGGGGAACTAGCAATAGAGAGCAATTAAGGAAGGGGGAACAATAATCCAAGAAGAACAGATAAGCTATTTAACGTTCTGGGAATGCCCAGGAATGACTATGGTCTGTTAATTTCTGATGGATATAGTAGGAACAAGTTCACAGAAATGTTGCTGTATTAGGTAACTTTCTTGGGGTAAAGTAGGAACATGTTGGAAGTTAAGCAGTTATCTTAGGTTAGTTGTCTTTTTCTTACTCCCTTGTTATGGTCTCGTTGAAATGTTCTTTTATTGTATGTTTGTTTTCTTTTTAACTTTTTTTTTCATAGAGTTGATTTAAAAAAGAAGGGAAAGTTAAAAAAAAAAAAAAAAGAAAAACAAGGAAAAAAAGATGTGGTGCCCCATTGAGGAGCCTGTGGAGAATGCAGGGGTGTTTGCCTGCCCCGCCTCGACGGTTGCTGGCATGGCCGCGGATATGGGGGACTGGTGGTTTGGTGGGTTGAGCCCTCTACCATAGGTTTTACCCTTGGGAAGACGGTTGCTGCAAAGGAAAGGCTAGGCCTCCCTATAATTGTGCCTAAGAGCCTCCTCCCGAATGCCTCTTTGTTGCTCAGATGTGGCCCTCTCTCTCTAGCTAAGCAAACTTGAAAGGTGAAATCACTGCCCTCCCCTCTACGTGGGATCAGACACCCAGGGGAGTGAATCTCCCTGGCAACGTGGAATATGACTCCCGGGGAGGAATGTAGACCCGGCATCGTGGGACGGAGAACATCTTCTTGACCAAAAGGGGGATGTGAGAGGAAATGAAATAAGCTTCAGTGGCAGAGAGATTCCAAAAGGAGCCGAGAGATCACTCTGGTGGGCAGTCTTACGCACACTTTAGACAACCCTTTTTAGGTTCTAAAGAATTGGGGTAGCTGGTGGTGGATACCTGAAACTATCAAACTACAACCCAGAACCCATGAATCTCGAAGACAGTTGTATAAAAATGTAGCTTATGAGGGGTGACAAAGGGAAAAGGGATTGGGAAAGCCATAAGGACCACACTCCCCTTTGTCTAGTTTATGGATGGATGAGTAGAAAAATAGGGGAAGGAAACAAACAGACAAAGGTACCCAGTGTTCTTTTTTACTTCAATTGCTCTTTTTCACTCTAATTATTATTATTGTTATTTTTGTGTGTGTGCTAATGAAGGTGTCAGGGATTGATTTAGGTGACGAATGTACAACTATTTAATGGTACTATGAACAATCGAAAGTGCGATTTGTTTTGTATGACTGCGTGGTATGTGAATATATCTCAATAAAATGAAGATTAAAAAAAATAATAATAAAAAAATAAACTACACTTCCTACATTTGTGCAGTGAAATGTTCCTGTATCTATATAAAAAATCATTTTATTCACATAAAGCAAGTAGATTTATGGCAAATCCATCCTTTGTTGTAATTCCCAACAAATCCTTTTGTAATTCCAGTGCTTTTTCAATAGCATATTTTGTTATTAACATATTAATGTACACTCATAAAAGAAAAGAATATGTGGGTGGAGGATACATCAGGTAACCAAGGTCTATGAAGCATGTTTAAACAACTTGCTCAAACTTTGCTTTAATGATAAACTTTAGTGGGCTTCCTATTTCTAAGCCAGTTTGTAACTATGGGATCTTCCAAAGAAATAAATACCAGTGACATTACCAGATATAGTTAGGTGAATTTCTGAAAAACTATAGGAGGGTCATGAAATATGTTTTAAAAAATTTCTAGCATTTTTTAAACTTTTACTTTCTAGGAAATAATTTTATGGGAATATTTATTACTTTGTACACTTACTGTCTGGAACTTTCAGTTAAATTTTCAATATATGTCACATTGAAGGTAAGCTGAAAATGGCTCAAAAGAGTCTGGACGTCTTTTAAGAAGCATGGACTGTTTTAACTGTATAAAGCTAGATAGGGCATCACAAGTTTTTTTAAAATAAGAGAGAATGAGCAACTCCAGTATCTTCTAAAACAGGCTGTGCTACTTCAACAGGTGGAACAAGAAGAAAAACAATCTTCATTACTCTTTCTGTGATTTAACAAAATAATAATCATGAGCAATAATGGCAATAGTGGATGGATGGATGGATGGATGGATAGTTCAGATGGATAATTTCTCTCATCTTGTTCTGGTGTTTACCCCTTGATTTAACCAGATGGAGGGCATATTACAACAAAGTGCTCACTCTTTCCATATGAAGTACTGCTCCTTAGCTTATTGAAATTATTAAATAACCAAGAGATTTTCTGTCAGTGGGAATATAACAGTGATCTTCTGATACCAGGCCTTTTCTCTAATATTTAACTTCCCTTTGTGATTTTTTTGAAGACATTTATTTATATGAAGATTAGTAAAAATTAAATTAGTTATTAAAAAACTTCCTTGAGTGGCTAAATCACCTTTATATTTTCTGCAATAAGCCACTAAGATAATAATATCAAATAATTAAGATATTTTCTCAAGAGTGGCCCTTGAGAAAATTATTGAAATCCTCAAATGATTTTTGCAATAACAGTTTTATGATCATGCTGCAAAATTCAAAGATGAAGCAAAGCATGCTATACTCACACATAATGCTATTATATCTGGTTGTGAACAAAACAATACAATAAAGAAATCTGCAATTGAGTCATTCTTCTAAAAGAGACTACAATTGCCTTTTTGACCTATAATTTGAAAATATGAACAGCAACATTTTTCTCGCAACTTTTTATTTTTCAAGGTGCAATTTGCATCAAATGTTTTTCCCACTGTTTGAAATCACTTTGATTTTTACTTGTCCTTTTTACCAATTATACTCATATAATAAGGATTCCTCTGTCTATAAAATGTCATGTTGCATGTTAGCCCATTGATCCACATGTATAAGCGTAGAACATAAATTTGCCTTTTTTCTCTGTTTCATAATATAAACATAAGTATGTTTTATTTCCCATAGGGAAAAATCAATAAATCCAATACAAGTTGGACAAAATTAGAATCTGTCAACATGTAGACACTATTTCTAATTTCATGGACATTTCACTAGCATTACCTCATTCGGAAATGTCCTCATGGACGATTCTATTTCATAAATTAAGGCAACTTGAAATCAGGCCTGAGTGAGATTACTTTGACCCTGCAATATTAGACCTTAGAGTTCTCTAATTTGAATGTGATGCATTTAAGAAAATAGTTATATTTTCCCAACTCTTCTAATTTAGTGTCTTTAATTTTATATTATGTAAATTATGCATGGCTTCAGTTATTATAGGAGACCATTTAAAAGCTGACTAGCCCAATTGCCTGAATCCATGGGCACTTAAAACCTTCTGCAAATAATGTCTTGTATATCCAAAAAATATTTTTCCTTCAGATCATTTTCACACGTATTATCTATTTCTTCTTTGTATATACACTTCACAGGTGTATTACCTCTACTTCATTATAGAGAAGACTGATCTCCAGGGAGGTTAAACAACATTTCAAGTTTGTCCAGCTGGTCATAAAGAAAAATTGAATATTTTAGTCTTCTACTTGGTCTACTTGGATGTCAGAATCTGTGTGAATTTAGTAGGATGTGCTTAGCCGGGCAAGCAACTTTGGGGAGAGCCATTGGGTTTCTGTCCAAAACACATCATGGATCCATTCCTCTCCATCTCTAGTATCACCCATTCATTCTCCCATATTTCACTGGGCTCAAAGTAGTCTATGTTCTTTCGTTATTTTATTCCTCCAATCTATTACCCAGAATGAGTTTCTTTATATCTAAATCATATGCCCAAACCATCCTTAGTAAGTGACTTTCCCACTCTCAAGCAGCTAGCCAAATGCAGAACCTGAGAAAAAAACAAAACTTCTAATAGATTGCTATATGGATAACTAAACCCCCTGAGACTAGAGATTCTCATGCATCTCTGCAGTACCCAGCAAAGTGTCACTAACATAATAGGTGTATCATATGTTGGTTAAATTAAGATCATTGCTGAGACTAGCATCGTAAGTTAAATCATCGATACCATACCCCAGTGATAACCAGCAAATGTTCAAATATCTACCACTAAATACAGGTTACTTGTTGAGTTACTTTCAGAGTTTCAGTTTTGAACTTGCAGTCAGAGAGAGACAGCTTCTTCATACACTTTCTTTTTGTATTATTTCCTAGGGTATTTAGGCAAACTTCTTCAGCAGAGATATGGCAAATATATAGAAGTAAAAGCAGGCTTTTTGCTTTTCCCTTAATTGATGCTCTAAGGCCAAATAAACCCTTCAGCAATAAGGATCTTCAACTAGATAAACCGCTGTGTCACCAAAGGCCCCCAAACTGTTCTCCTTCTGATCTCTCTCCACACCAGCCAGCTGCTGCCTGGCAGTTCAAGAAGACAGTGCTTAAAAGGACTTGCAAGTTTGACAAAAAAAAAAGTTGGAGAAATTGATTGGTATTTAGAGTTTAGTGGTCTCCTATGGGTATTCCTGGTTTTCCGTGACTGATTTTGATGAAGTGCTTTTATTTGTCTCTCTACCCAGAGACTGCAGATGAATTTGCAATAGAGCAGCATGCCTCTGTTTAGCTTTGTCAAGCACCACTTAGACATGTTATAATTTATTTTCCAGGAAAAATATTTCTCATGAGGGCTTCTGGCTAACACAGTTATAAAACAGCTGGCTACCGTTCAGCCTGTTGTCTGCTGGCAGCTGGGCTTCCCTGTATAGGCTGAAAAGAAACATAACTAGAGAGGAAAGTTGTGGAAGATGGAGGCAGGGACCAAGAGTCAACTTACACATGCCTGAATCTCCTCTTTCTGGCTGCTTTTGGCAGTTTTGCAAGCATCTTATTAAGCCTGGCAGGAAGTGTTATTTCTTTTGTGTGCTGGTGTTTGTACAGTGCGATCAAACCTTAAACAGGCATTGGTTTGTTCTAGTTACAGTGCAGGTTCAAAACTGCCCTTGAAAGTTCATTAAATCACCCAGCTAATTTCTTCTAAAATGTTACACTGTAGATAGAGTCCCCAGATAACTACTTTGCTAATTGTAAAGGAAGATTAAAAAAAAAAAAAAAAAATTAACACCGAAATCACACAATCCATAGGGAAATTTCCACATTACCAGAGGTGTACAGGAACTGAGATTACTGATAGTAATGTTCCTTGTTTCACCCTCAATCTGGGGAACATACTGACTGAGTGAAGTACCAAGCAGAATTGCCGAAGGATGTAACTTGTTTTTCTTTTTGACTAGTGCTTATACCATGTGGGAAACTGAGTCTTCCATGTTGCCTGATGCATATCTAGGGTGGTGGCTTAGAACGCTAAGCCTCAGGCCTGCATGGAATGCCATGCGGGCCCGCCCTGTAAAGATATGTGTCTTGTGACTATGACAACAACCTTTACCATTGTCCTAAACCTAGATTGTTCCTTCTGATATGCAACAGGATGTAAACATAGGTATCTGGTGGGTTCTCCTGAGCCTGAGGACATTTAGCATATACTCCCTGATCTTCTGAAACAAATAACTGGAGCAAAGGTGCATTATTGTCCACTTAGCACGAGATGCTGTGGGCCCCCTGCTCCCTTAATTCTTAATTTTGTGTCTGTCTCATTCCTGCGCCACCCTGCCAGCAACAATACCATGTATCAAGTCTCAGACATTATCAATTATATATTTTATGTACCACTAAGAAATTTTTTAACATGCTGTGAAATAAACAATAGCATCATGCCTTTTATCACTTATAACTTGTTATTTTTGCTAAAGGAGTTCTCTTCAGACTTATCTACACTTGGAATTTTATCATAGCATTATTGTGCATAAAAAGAAAAAATTAAGGTAAATAATTTCATTAAGATATTCTTAAAACTTCTTCACTTTGAATCTAATTTTTCTGAATCACTTTTTGACTCAGCATTATTAACATCTGAGTTTTCCACAGAGCATCATACTCTGTGCCACTATTTCTTAAAAGAGAGTCCCACTATTGCTTTCTGGAATTTTTTTCCAAGTTTCTGACAATCATTATGCAAAATTTGATGCTTCCATTTTCTTATTGGTACTTGAAGATGTCAGTAGATGTTAGACCTCAAAACCTTTCTTCCATTTGAGCCTCAAACAGTTTATTGATGAAAACACTGACAGATTACAGTCGTCCAGTCATGCCTTCAGGACAACAAACTAAATCCATTGAAGCGCAGACATGGAAAATTATATCATCATTTAAAAATGCCATCATTTGTAAGCTTTATCTGGATCTTCAAGATGTTAAAATGTGGGAAAATATGCATCTTCGACTGGAAAAAAAAAACTATGGAGGATGAGTATTATAAATGCACATATGGTCAATCCCACTGTGTGCTACAAATACAGAGAGAATTCAGAGGTAAGTAAACTACTCTAATATGGGCTAATTTGGGGTTTATTAATGTGGTCATCAGAATTACCCAGGGACCTAAAACTGAAGACAATCTAACTATCTAGGAAGTGAGGCCTGGGTATCAGCATTTTTAACAAGCAATCCAGGTGATTCTGATACCAAATCAGGTTAGGGAACCATTTTTGTGGAAAGCCTGGAGTTCACTGACTATGTCTTGCTACCCATCACATATTTTATATAGGATGGCTGCACATCCAGGTTTGCTGGGACCAGTTTCTGCTTTATTCCTCTTGTCCTAGCATGATATCAAACCCTTTCAATCTCAACTGCCCAGTTTGGAGATATGTCATATTGTCCTTCAAATTTTCTTTGAGTTTTCTGTGAATGTATAATCACAACTATTAGCAATCCACTTGTGTGTCATTTCTTCTGAAATGTAAAGAGATTCTGTTCTTAAAATAGATGTTAAAAACCCACTGAAGAGTTTGCTTTCAAGCCACCTGATGAGAGTCCACTATGAGAGAAGTTCTCAATAAGTCTACTAGGAAAAAAAAAGAGAAAGAAATATACTATGCTTTTAGAAGTCTATTAGGCCCAAACAAACTCTTAAAGAGATAATCACTAACCCTAGGGTTACAATCTTTGCTGAATTTGTGGGATTTTTTAATGTGCATATTTCATGGTTCCCACATTTATTGTTCACAGGCTAAAATCACACCATCAGAAGCAGCAGGCTCCTGTCAGATTGTATTAAATTATGGCCAGTTTGAGTAGTTTTTTAGATTATCTGTCCAGGTAATGCCTTTTACTTGGCATCCATAATGAAACCTTCCACTAGAGCCTCTTCCCAGATCTCAGCTTAACATTAAAATGGCACAAGAGCAAACCTTCTCCTTAGAGACAGCATCAGTTAATGACATGGAAATGAAGGAACACTTTTTACTATAGGTTTATCAGTACAGGGAGGGAATGAGTTATTTGCGACTGAATCAAGAGAGATAAAGAGAGGTGATGAGTTTCAGAAACTCCATGAGCAGTTCAAAAGAATGCGCTGGAGAATTACAAAATTATTCTACTGGTGAACTTGGTGAAACAGAGTTTGTGAACAAATTTTCATTTAATACTAGCATATCATTTAAACTCTATTAGAAAATTACTTTGGAAGGAAATGAAAAGAAATCTACTTATATAATATCTAAACACTGTTTTAGACATTTAAATCCTTAGCCAGCCTGAAGGATGGGCATTTGAGAATGTGTAATGAAATACATTAAGGGGTACTCATTCTGTGTCTGCCACCTTTGGTTTACCTAGGACTAGTGAGTGAAAGTTATAAGCATATAGATTTTGGATAAACCTGAGGATTAAATTTCTAGTAGCTAGAGGTTTTCAAATTGTTGTAAATTTTTTTCTTTCTTGGAAAAGAAATGTAATGCACCATCTCTGTAGGCATTACAGATTATTCTAGAACAGAACTCTCCTAAGTGGAATGTGCATACACGAGGGGATGTGCAAATATGAGCAGATGAGCAAAAACAAAATATTAGAGAATATAACCCCAAAATAAGAAAAATGGCTTTAATGGTATTGAACATATGGAATAACCCTAGCCCTCTCTAGTTGTCTATGTGATAGACCATCATATGTGATATGCTCTTTAGTTTTTCTAAGGGAAGACAGGGAGTTCCACACAATAGAGTGGTAAAGAAACACTATTACTTTGTTGTTCACCTTCATCATACTGAAACATAGAAGTTAACTAATCTTCCTAGCTTGATGATGTATGTGGCTTGAAATGATTACTGCATAGAAACCTTAAATTTAAGATAACACTAATGTAAGAAAGGGTTGAGTTTAGCTTTCACATAAAGGCAACATGGAATAGGGAAAATGGAGACTTGGCAGCAGAACTGGCTTAAACTGGCTCCATGGAGAGAAAGAGGGAGCCTTGATGTAAGCCTAGAATCAGCGCCAGCTCCTTGTATGGGAAAAATAACCAGGGTTACTGGAATGTAAAGGAATGTAGGGTATAATCAAAGGTGGGAACTCTTGTTGGGAAATTTAAACTAGTGAACTCTCTGATAGGCTGTACAATTCAGAATCTCAAAGGCAGACTAGTTAGCTCTCTCAGATAGGCTGTAACCTCTGGAGTACCCAGCCAATGGGGAAACAGGGGAGGGACCTGCATATTAGGAGTAGGGTGTAACTATTGCTATGTTCTTTTGTTTGCCGCGCCTGCCACGTTTCTTTGGTGGTGTGCCTGCTCCTGCAAGATCATGAATAAATTCTTTTCTCCTCCACAACCAAGTGAGTGTTTATTCTCTTTCTGGTACCACTTTGTTTCCAACACTAATAATAGAAACCCAGGTCTGGAAGGAAAAAATGGTCAAGCTAATACTTTTATACTACTCTTCATTAAGTACAAACTCTTCAATAACCACATTATTAGGTTTAAAAAATATATCTTATCAAATCTAATAAGAAATTGGTGACTGTTTTTTTAATTTTCCGGGGGTATTTGACATATGAACTTTCAATAAAATTTATATTTTTGTGTACATTTTGCCTTTAGACATCGGAAATAATGTTAAAATAAAGCCATCAAAATTAGCAAGATGTTTTAAACTAAGCACTCAGTTTCTTTTGAAGTATTTTTCCTTATGAAAGAGAAAAATATTCCCCTTTGAGGAAACACTAATTCTTTCTGACCAAAAGTCACTGACATAATGTGTGGCAAATGATTTGGAGATAAGTTAAAATGCATTCTTTGGTTTGTAAATACTGTTGTCAGACATATTACTAAAATTTTGAAAAAATACATGTTATAACAAATTAAATAATGCTTTCTATATGATTGGATAAAGGAAATGCAAATTTTTTCTAACCTGCCTTAGCTTATAGCATTTGCTAGATAACATTTCAAAAATAAATACACAAGCAACAACTAAAGGAACCACTAGAGAAAAGATTAGGTAGATAGATAGATAGATGGATAGATAGATAGATAGGAAGATAGGTAGATAGCTATCCTCTACAAGGGTAAGTGGTAAAAAAAAGCTTTGTGTTGGAAAAAGAAAAGAAAAAAACCTGTATAAGAACCACTGATACAGCAGTTGATCTGACTAGAATTCAGAGCAAGAAAAATTCCAGAGTACATCTGAAGAGTTATCACACTTGAAATTCATACATTGAGTCTTCACAGTCAAGCTACTGCAAAAAATAAGTTATAATCTGGAATAAATACATACTATTGATTGTTATCAATGAGGTTAACTTAATAATTACAAAAATGTATTTTGAATTAGGGAGTGACCACAAGAATCTTATGTAATACAGGAAGTTCACATTTAATCTTACTGTAAAAACAACAGCAAAAATAACAGTGGTAAAATTGTAATTACATGCTTTTCTTTTAAAACAAAAAGTAGTGAAGGATGTTGCTAGATCAAGTTTGCAGAAGGAGATGCTTCAGGGCTCCACCCACACCAGCACCCCCACAGAAGCTTTGAACAACCAGCAAGAACTGGCAACAACACTTTTCTAAAAATTCCAGAAAGCATTTAAAGGACTGCAGTAACAGGGAGAATGATAAATCAAGGAAAAAGCTACTTAAAAGTGGTAGGATCTCCTGGTGCCCTGTCTGGCCTCTCCTCTACTCACCAGCTTAGCAAAGAGCTAACCTTCACTCCAGGTGCAGATCTCTAGTCCTGGTTCCAGAGGAAGCAGAGTAGCTCTTTTGCATATACTGGGAGCATGTATGTTTGGTCCACACTGTCTGGTGGTAGTCTGGGGCACTCACTATTCCAGAACTTGCCCTACATGTAGAAGGCAGCTCACAGAACTCTCCTACAGAAAGCAGTGGGAGAGCAGCCAAGTCATGCTGCCTGGGGCAAGGGATTGATTGCTGGCTGTAGGACATACAGTGCAGTGTCCAGGACCATGAGGAAACTGTTTCCTAAGGAAGAAGGAACAATTTGGATCTGTTAAATGGGAGAATTCCTAGGACCACGTGTGCATGCCTAAGACAAGATGCATGCACCAAAAGAATCAGGAAAGCCCGGACACTTTGGCCTGGAGCTATTCTCCACACTCTTTGTATGGCTAAGCGATGAAGGAGAGCACTAGCATAGGTCAATCTGCAAAGACTGGGAAAAGTGTTTTCTTTTTTCCTTTTTTTTTTTCCTATTATAGTTACAACATTAGCTGAAAACAAGCTTAAGGAACAAACACCTCAGTGTCTAAATTATAGCAATAACACATTGAAATATCAAAATGTCCAGGTTTCAAAAAAAAAAAGATTACAAAACTTGACAATTGAAATTTAAAAAAAAAACAAAAACAAAAACAAGAAGTGATGGTCTAGGCAAAGTAGAAAACTAAAGCATTAGAAACCATCAATGAGGAACACCAGACTTGGGACATTCTGACAACATTTAAAAAATAGCTCTAATTCGTCTCAAAGAGTTATAGGAAAACATAGACAAAGAGCTAAAGGAAATCAAGAAGAAATAGATGAATAAAAGAATATCAATGAGAGATTTATGAAAAGGAATGAAACAGAGCTGAAGATCACAGTAACAGATATTAAAAAATCCTTAGAGGGGTTCAACAGAAGATTGGAGCTGTTAGAAGAAAGAATCCATGAACCTGAAGATAATTGAAATCATCTAGTCTGAGGAGCAGAAGGAAGAAAGAATGAAGGAAAGTGAACAGAGCCTGAGGAATCTGTGGGATACCATAAAGTATAACAGTACTCACACTGTGGGCATTCCAGAAGGAGAAGAAATAGAGAATGCGGCAGAGAAAATATCAAAACAAATAATGGCTGATACCTCCCTAAATTTAGTAAAAGATGTAAATATATGTATCCAAGATGCACAATGAACTCCAAACAGGACAAACCCAAATAAGCCCACACCACAACATATTATAATCAAACTCTTGAATGTCAAAGATAGAGAATTCTGAAAATCACGAGAGAAGCAGTATATCATATACAAGGGAGCCTCAATAAGATTATGCCAATTTCTCACCAGAAACCATGGAGGTAAGAAGGCATTGGGATAATGTATTTAAAGTAACAAATGAAAAGAACTGCCAATCAGGATTTCTATATCTCACAAAACTGTTTTTTGAAAATGAAGGAGAGATGAAGACATTCCCATATAAACAAAAGCTGAGGGAGTTCATCACTACTAGACCAGCCCTACAAGAGACACTAAAGAGAGTTATGCAGATTGAAAGGAAAGGACAATAGAGAATAGAGAGAAACCACATGAAGAAATAAAGATCTCTGGTAAGATAATGACTAGTATAAATATAAATGCCAGAGCTATTGTACTTTTGGTTTGTAACTTCATGTCTTACTTCCTACAGGATCTAAAAGGTAAATGTATAAAATGTAATGAGAAATCAGTTACTTGGGACTCATAATGTATATACTGTATGTAATTTTGTGACAAGAACCACATAAAAGGACAGAGGGATTAGGAAAATAGTTTGTTTATATTAATCCCACTGTGCAGTATGCATGGGAGTTGTTGAAATGGGAAAGCATATGCTGTATATCTGTTCCCACAATAAAATAAATAAATAAACAAATAAATAAGTTGCAACTAAAGAGAAAATGACAATTACAGACAAAATATGATCCTCAGTGGGATCTAACAAAGGAGTAGAGAAGGCTCAAAAGGACATTATTGGTACATAGGGAAAAAAATGGAATATAACTGTGTTCCAGTTTGCTAATGCTGCCATTATGCAAAATACCAGAAACAGATTGGCTTTTATAATGGGGATTTATTAGGCTACAACTTTACAGTTCTGAGGCCATAAAAGTGTCCAAACTAAGGCATCAACAAGAGGATACCTTCACTGAAGAAAGGCTAATAGCGTCTGGAATGCCTCTGTCAGCTGGAAAGGCACATGGCTGGCAGCTGCTGGTCTTTTGCTCCCGTGTTGTGTTTCAGCTCCTCTCTCTTAGATCCTGTGCATTCTTGCTTCTTTCTCCCAGGGTGTTTCTCTCTAGGAGTCTGGGCGTCCTCTCTCAGCTTCTCCAGGGCAAAGTATGGGCTTCATCTCTTAGCTTAGCATCTCCAAATGTCTTTCTGTCTGCATCCAAGCATCTCCAAGCATCAGCAAGCATCTGGATCTGTGTGGGCTCTTAGCCTCTTTCTTAAATACTCCAGTGAACTAAACAAGACCCACCCTGAATGGGAGGGGCCACACCTCCATGGAAATAATTTAATCAAAGGTATCACCCACAGTTGGGGGAGTCACATCTCCATGGAAACACTCAATCAAGAGGCTCTACCCAACAAGATTGGGTTAAAAGATCATGACTTTTGTGGGGGACATAATATGTCCAAACCGGCATAAACTATAAGCTTTATTTCTTTCTTGAACTTGATAACTGCACTTCAGATGTATGCATAAAGGAGAGACTAAGCCTACTTATAATTATACCTAAGAGTCAACACCAGAGAACCTCTTTTGTTACTCAGATGTAGCCTCTCTCTCCAACCCAACTCTGCAGTTAAACTCACTGCCCTCCCCTCTACGTGGGACACAAATCTCAGGAGTGTCAGTCTCCCTGGCAACGTGTGACATGACTCCAGAGGATGAGCCTGAAGCCAGCATCGTGGGACTGAGAAAGCCTTCTTACCAAAAGGGGGAAGAGAAATGAAACAAAATAAAGTTTAAGTGGCTGAGAGATTTCAAATGGAGTTGAGAGGTCATTCTGGAGGTTATTCTTATGCATTATATAGACATCCCTTTTTAGTTTTTAGTGTATTAGAATAGCTAGAAGGAAATACCTGAAACTGCTGAACTGCAACCCAGTATCCTTGATTCTTGAAGATGATCATATATCTATATAGTTTAAATGGGATGACTGTGACTGTGAAAACCTTTTGGCTCACACTCCCTTTATCCAGTGTATGGACAGATGAGTAGAAAAAAGGGAGACAAAAAGTAAATGAATAATAGGGAAGGAAAAGGAGTATAAGATGTTTTGGGTATTCTTTTTTATTTTTATTCTTATTTTTATTTTTATTTCTTGGAGTAATGAAAATGTTCAAAAAATGATTGTGATGAATTCAAAACTGTATGTTGATACTGTGAACTGATTGTACACGTTGGATGATTTTATGGTATGTGAATATGTCTCAACAAAACTGCATTAAATTTTTTTAAAAGATGGATGCATAAGTAAATATCCTTGTTCTTAGGAAATGTACAAGCAAGTATTAAAGATTCAAGGAGCACAATGTATGCTACCTACACTCAAGTGTTCAGAAAATGGATTGATAAATACACAGATAGATAAATAGATGCATTGATAGAATGATGGATTGATAGAATAATAAGGCAGATGTGGAAAAATGCTAAAATTGGTGGATCTGGATATCTGGAAGGATGGGGTATGTCGGAGTTCTCTGTATTATTTTTAAAACTGTAGCTTGAAGTATTTCAAAATAAAAAAATTTTTAAAAGAAAAATTCTTTTTTATAAAAAACAAGTATTTAATATTTGTTATGATGGCTGGCTGGCAAATGTATGCAACTTACAAAATAATTTTGGAAAATAATCACTTAATCTTCCTTTTCAGGTTAAATGTGTTATTTTAACAAGGAGTGAGAAAAATCACTGCTGTTTTAAAAGAAATTTATGCCAGAAGAAAGTATTTAGAAAATGGATGTCTGGAAGTGTTTTGATCATTCAGTGATTTTTTTTTTACTAAATAAACTCTTATATATGTACACTAAAAATCTTCAAACAGAAAATCTATGCATAAGGAAGAGTTTCAGTGGGGCAGAAATCCATTTGATAAAATATATTACTGTAACCCATTCCAATTTGATTATGACAACTGATAGATATAAATAAAGACAGAAATTTTGAAGATAAAAATCAATAAAAACCATTGCATAATTGTTAGATGTGAATGAAAAATTCATATCTGGATAATTTAGTAAGCATAATCAGTCCATGAACTTCTTCTATTTATGCCTATGTACTTTTTTGAGTTATATTTTTCAGTCTAAAATCATTAATATGAGCATAAAAATAAATTGATCTTAAATCCTAATATCCAATCACTGTGCCATAGAGATTATATCTCAAAACTTCTAAGAAATAAAAAAAATTCAATCACCTTACATTCATTAGGAAAGCATTAATATTTTAGTGAGGTGAAATAGTGTTTTATACCATTAATAAATCAAATTTCAAAATATTGTATTTTTAAAGTAATGTTCGTTTTATATTTTTATAGTTTAAATACATTTTTTAGTTCTTATTTTAATTGAGTATGTAGAACTCATATATTAGTAAATATACAAATGTATCAGAATATTAAATATGAATTTCTGTCTTGGCTTAGGGTTTTCTTTTTGAATCAAAGCTGAAAAAATAGATTGTACATTAGATATCTATGCAGGACATGCCAAGAGATTGTGAATCCAGTCTAGTAACTATTAGCTCATTGTGGTGGTTTGAGCTATATGTACACTAGAAAAAGTATGTTGTTAAATTTAACCCATTCTTGTGGGTGTAAACCCATTGTAAGTAGGACCTTTTGATGAGGCTACTTCAGTTAAGGTGTGACCCAGCCCAATCAGGATGTGTCTTAATCTTATTACTGGAGTCCTTTATGAGTAGAGTGAAATTCAGACAGAGAGAAAGCCACATGCACCCTGCCATGTTTACAAGCTAAGGAACAAAAATTGCCAGTAGTAAGTCCAGAATGCTACAGTCTTCTGGAAGAAAGCATCGCCTTGAAGAAACCTCGATTTGGACATTTTCTCAGCCTCAGACTGTGAGTAAATAAATTCCCATTGTGGAGCAGCCATTGTGTTAGAGGCTGGTGGCTTAACAACCCTGTGCTCATTGTGATGCCGGTGAGGGGGGGGCAGCTTAGCTTGCGCATGTGCATTCCAAGCACCCACCAGAATTCTAGGCCACTTAAGGGAACCTGGGCTGACTCTCCAGCTGCAATGGGAATTCTTTCCCGAGGTTTCTCAGCACTGGGATTTCCCGCTGTTTATTGGGCACACCTTGGTACAGGGATTCCTATTTGGAGTAATGGGAAAGTTTCAGTAACACTTGGTGTGGAGAGTAGCTGATTATGCACATAAGGGTCAGTGGAGATGTTAATATTTGAAAGTGGGTGTGAAGGATACGAAGTAGTGTCATTGTATCCAGATGAAAAGAGGGGAAAATAAGAAACAGGGCTGTGCAGCAATACACAAGACCCATAAGAAAATACATGGACTGAACAACACAGTTTATAATACTAGAAATCTTCTTTCATCAACTGCACTGAAGATACCACATTAATGTAAACTTGGACCATGATGGAAGCAAAGTAGTTATTTCTGGTTATTTGCTTTTCTTAAACTTTACTTTGTTTTGTTTTAAGGTGGTGATTTGTGATGTTTGTGTGTTGTTTCAGTTTTTCAATAAAGTTTAAAATGAAATAAAAATAAATAAATAAATAAATTCCCATTGTGTAACCTAACCCATTTCATGGCATTTGCTTGAGCAGCCAAGGAACTAAAACAGTCATTAACCAGGAGAAGACCTTATGAGTGGGAGGTAGGAAATCCATCAAAGAGATTGTAGAGAGGATTTCTTTAGAGATAAAAGTATTGGAAGACTATGGTATCATCCCCTCCTTCTTCCATGCTCTACTCCAATCAACTAGGAAGGCTTCAAACAGCCACATTCAGAGAGATTGCTGGACCTCTCCCTATATTTCAAGGGATATTGGGACCAGGCCAGAAAAATTCTAAAAGGATGAAGAATGGCTGAAGTGGACTGTGTTAACAGAATGAAGAGAGTCCTACAGCTGGAATGAGTCATGTTCCCACTAATGGTAGGCAAGATATTAGCTTTGCCCTCAGTCCTTTGTTAGGGAGCCTTGAAATGAACTTTGCCTGCATGGCCATCAGGCAGGGTGAAGACTCCACTAGAAAGCAGACATTAAGGGGAAGTCCAAGCAGACAGTCAGAGGAGGCATGGCCTGTGCTAGCAAACTGCACTCACAGAGCACTAGTGGGAGCAAGCTCCAGGTAAGTCCTAAAAGTGCTCCCAAACAAAAAATTCTACAATGTATGTTTCATCCACAGACCACTGATAAAAGTTACAATTCTACCAGTTAAGATTTGAATTTGACCCTCCACCCACTGAAAAATGCCAAGCAATGAGTTACAAAATAAGCTGTGCTTTTCAGGAAGATTTTTCTTACAATGAAGATAATTAAAGAGGACAGAAGCAGGAAGGACAGTCAGGGGCTTTGGAATAATCCAGGCAAACAATAATGATCAGCCAATCCAATAAAGTCATGGAGTTGCAGAGGACTTAAAGAATTCTGGATATAACAAGAGGACCGAGTCAACTAGACTTATAGTTCACCTGAATACTGGGGCTAAGAGAAAGACAGGAGTCAGCAATAAAACCTGTCTTTGTTCCTACTTGGGCAGCTGGTTATATTTTATTACTGACACCATGACAGGAGAACACTAAAAGAACCCTATCAAGACAGGGTTCAATCACACACTGGTTTTCAAAATAACTGAATGTTGCCTCATAAAATAATAGACCTATGAGTTTTTGTATGAGTGTACCAGCCTATTAACACTACTAGTTTGTAGCTCATATTTTATTTGATGAGTTTGGTAAAAGAGATCCCAATCATTCACTTATGAATTTCTTTCATTCATTCATCTGTTCATTTGTCCATCTCAGATTTGTTGCATACCTTCTACTTTATGTTAGACCCTGGGAATACAAAGATGAATTTGCCATGTCTCCTGCCCTCCAATCTTGTAATCTAGGGAAGGAGAAAAACAAACATAAGTTTACTATACATGTAGGCCTTCATACTGGTGACACAAAGAGGTGATAAAATATTGAGGAGGACACCCAACAAAGCCTGGGTTGATAGAGTGGGGTCTACCCTAGAAAATTTTCCTGAAAGGATGATGTAGCAGTGCATATGAATACAATACTTGTCAAAGCAGAGAGGTAGGGAGAAAGAACCTTATGAAGTTAAGACAGATAGGTAAATAGAGAACCAGACAGGAAGTAAATCATTAAGAGTTTTTCACATGTGGCTACCATACAGGTAACATAATAGTACCAGACAAACTAACATTATTATGGTGAAGTATTTTGCCATAACTGAGGAAAAATTACAGCAGTGATTGCTTCCTCTTTCTGGGCCTAAATATGCTCTTCTGAAAAGTTTGAGCATTGGACTGCAGCAGTTTTACTTCACAATTTTTAATTCAGGGAATCCTTTCATTCATAAGAATATGATAAAAGCATAAGAATATGAAGCAAGTATGAGAAATCCAGACCATGCCCTCCCACCAGAACTACTGCAGTAGCCCTGAAGAACTTCATCCCCACTCCTCGGGGTGCCAAAAAGTACATTTTCCAATCTATTGGACTAGATGATCTCTAAAGTTACTAAATTTCAATATCCTACGATTCTGCTTTTCTCATCCATTTTGCTCTTTCTATTAAAAACATGATATTTTCACAAATCCACAATTAGATAAGCTTCACAAGTTGCCTAAGTGAGGAAATAAAATTACTTTAATTGTAAGTGCCAAACAGTGTGATAGGAAAACACTCGACCTATCTCAGTTAGCCTTTGCTCTACAACAAACTACCTAAAATGGAGAGGGTAAAACAACAATTTATCATTTCTCTCAATCCTAATGGTTGGCTGGACAATCCATCTGGAGATTTCACCTGGGCTCACTCGCTTGTCTAGATTATTCTGAGGGTCGGCAAGGCTGAAAGATCCAGGAGGACCCACTCATAGGTCTGGCAGTTGGTGCTGGCGTTCCTTGTGTGCCTCAATTCTCCTCCACCTGGCTTCTCATCCTTCAAGTGCTAGTCTGACTGCTTTCCATGGCAGTCTCAGGCTCGTATTTTAAGGTCTCTTAAAGCCTAGCATCAAAAGTCAAATAACATCTTGTACACCACATGGTTCACAGCAACAAGGCCAGCCCAATTGAGGGGGTGGGAATTGAAGGAGTGACAAAGTCACATTGCAAAGGAGCATACACTTAAAGATAGGCCCTATTTTACAATCTAACACATGGGCATGTGATCCAGTTTGCTAATGCTGTCATTATGCAAAATACCAGAAATGGATTTGCTTTTATGAAGGGGGTTTATTTTGTTACAAAGTTACAGTCTTAAGACCATAAAATGTCCAAGGTAAGGCATCATCTACAGGGTACCTTCACTGGAGAAAGGCCACTGGCATCCAGAAAACTTCTGTTAGCTGGGAAGACACGTGGCTGGCATCTGCTTGCTCCCAGGTTGCATTTCAAAATGGCATTCTCCAAAATGTTGCTCCTGGGGCATTTTGTCCTCTCTTAAATGAAGCTCCTCTTCAAAATGTCACTCTCAGTTGCTCTCCAAAATGTCACTCACAGCTGCTCTGAGCTCCTTCTGTCTGTGAACTCCAATGATTTAATTCAGGCCCACCCTAAATGGGTGGGATAACACCTCAATGGAAATTATCCAATAAAAAGGTCTTGTTCACAGTTGATTGAGTCACATCTCCATGGAAACACTCAATCAATAGGTTCCAATCTAATCAATACTAATATGTCTGGCCCCACAAGACTGCATTAAAGAATATGGCTTTTTCTGGGGGATATAGTATATACAAACCAGCACAGCATGCTTATAAGTCAACAGTTCCTAGAAAGGACCCTATTAGGCTTTTGTACTTACAAACTAGCATTGGAACCCTTAGACTTCAAACATGTCAGTAACCTATTTTAATATAGCTGTCCCCTTTGATTTGTATATTGGAACATGTGCACAATTGCACATATTTGGAGAAATAGGCTTATTATTGAAACAACTCAAGAGAATCTTCTGAATGGAAGAAAAACATTTACATTGGAACAAATTACATTTTACTGAAAACCTAATTGTTACACTGAGAGTTGTACATGGTTGTAATTGCACACTCCTAATTACACATGCTGAATTATTTAGAAAAGAATGGCATTGTTTATTTGTGAAATTCTCTGCTTATTTACACTTGCGTATTTGAGCAAGGAGCAAGGAGTTATTTCTACCAAGCAGCAGAGATTGTTATCTGTTCACAAACACAAAATTAATTTAGTAGAGGGTAGCAGCTCTCAGACAGGAAGAGAGAAATTTCTCCTGAGGCAAGACATTCTACAATTGTTCCTAAATTTCTGTATAATTAACAAAGCACTTACCATCTGCGGTGATTGACCTGTCAGAGCTGCTTCTCTGAGATAATTTTGGTGACATTAAAAAAATGAATATCCAAAAGCCACATTTGATGTAAATGAATTAGATGTAAATAGATGTAATACTCAAGATAGAATATTCTATGAGATGCCGCTTAACACAGCTAACCTTAACTAGATTAAGTCCCCTCTGGCACTTAACTGAGTCTCTGGCTGCCCACTGTAATGGTAACCTTGTTCTCTCTGTCCTATCATTTTGATTTTGTAAATGCCACTTGAACCTCAAACCCTGTAATCCAGTCAAAGCTCTTACTTACGTATATGGTTAAGTATATATTCTTTCTGAATTATAATCATATTTTCTGATTGAGGTGTCAGGAAAAAAAATGTGAGAGCAGAAATCCTTTAAAAGCTCAAATGGAAAAGTTTTTATTCTCTTTCCTGTTGTTCACATTTTTTTAAAAAAATTGGTGGACATATGTTTTAAAACTTCAACTTCCATGTGAGAACAAGGGAAGAGATATCTATTTGCTGCAGGATCTGTATTTTCTAAACAGTATAACTCTACAGTTTGTTCAAACACCCCAATTTCATGGAACTTTGACTAGGAAGTGAGATATGGTAGGTTAGTATAGGTTAGAGTGAAATAGTGACACATCCTAAAGTAATTTGAGCAGAGAATAAAAATTTATTTGCAGGGTCCCCCTGAGGAGCTGGGAGAAAATCCAGAAGTGTTGGACTTCCTCACCTGGACTGATGCTGATGTTGTCACAAACATTGAGGACTGGTGGTTTGATGTGCTGAGCCCTCTATCATGAGACTTACCTTTATGAAGCTCATTACTGCAAAGGAGAGGCTAAACTTGCATATAATTGTGCCTAAGGGTCTCCCCAAGTGCCTCTTTGTTGCTCAGATGTGGCCCTCTCTCTCTAACTAAGCCACCTCGGCGGGTGAACTCACTGCCCTCCCTGCTACGTGGGACCCAACCCCTAGGGGTGTAAATCTCCCTGGCAATGCAGGATATGACTCCCAGGGATGAATCTGGACCCAGCATCATGGGATTGAGAATATCTTCTTGACCAAAAGGGGGATGCAAAATGAAACGAAATAAAGTTTCAGTGGCTGAGAGACTTTGAATGGAGTAGAGGTCACTGGTGGCCATTCTTATGCACTATATAGATAACACCTCTTAGATTTTAATGCATTGGAATAGCTAGAAGTAAATACCTGAAACTACCAAACTCCAACCCAGTAGCTTTGACTCTTGAAGACCATTGTACAACAATGTAGATTACAAGGGGTGACAGTGTGACTGTGAAAACCTTGTGAATCGCATTCCCTTTATCCAGCATATGGATGGATAAATATATAAATGGGGACAAAAACTAAATGAAAAATAGGGTGGGATGGGGGGGATGATTTGGGTGTTCTTTTTTATTTCTATTTTTTATTCTTATTCTGATTATTTCTGGTGTAAGGAAAATGTTCAAAAATAGATTGGGGTGATGAATGCACAACTATATGATGGCACTGTGAACACCTGACTGTACACCACAGATGATTGTATGATATGTGAAGATATCTCAATAAAACTGAATTTAATTTAAAAAAGTTAGTGTACATAAATTATGAATATATTGGAACGTGAGGGAAGGTGTTTTACCTTCACCACAGAACCAGAGTGGTAATATTGGGTACATTGAGTAACCTGATTGTTTTCTTAATATCATGAAAATTAATACAATTAATTGATCATTGAATGAAAATGCAAAAGTACTCCTCATTAGTAAGAGCTCTTTTTGCCATTACTAGTCCTTTTCAAGACTCATTGCTCAGTAGCGGCGGTCCTTTTTGTCTGAGGAGCAATGCAAATAAACTTTTGTTGTTGTTACGGTAAAATAATGTGTGAATGTATTCAATTCTTAAGAAACTCAAAGCTCAAAGTGTCCAGAACCACAGGCACAAGAATGTTTAAATTTTAGTGACCAGAAGGGAATAGTCACTTACTACATAGTTCACTAAAATTGTTCCTTTACCTTAAAACATAAAAGACAAAGAGTCTAACTTTTCATCCTGTTTCAGAGGAGATTCCCCCTATAGACCAGTAATAGCATATCCCTACAAGTCCAGTCTGTGCTCCTAGAAGAGAAACTTCTAAGTGTGCAAGCTTGTGACTGATCTCTTCTATTTGATGCATCTGACGTTTATTACTGAAGTACAAGAGCTTAAAAAACATTAGAGTCAGGCTTACATGTGTCTAAAGCGTCTTACAGTGACTTTGTATATGTATTCCAAGGACTAACGTAGCACGTCAACATATGTTTAAATGAAAAGGATCTCTTTCCATCAGATGTCCTCACCATTACATGTTACCATCATTAGTAGATCTTTCTTACTAACTTGGCCTAGATTCCATTTTCTGGAGTCATGAAGCTAGGAATAATTTTTTCCTCATAGATAGGTAGGTAGGAAGGAAGGAAGGTAGGAAGGGAGGAAGGAAGGGAGGAAGGAAGGGAGGAAGGAAGGGAGGAAGGAAGGGAGGAAGAGAAGGAAAAAAAAATAGCCTATATTTTTGGCAAAATTTGAAAACCCTTCAAACAAGATTCCTGTTTTTGCTTTTTAGATAATACAAAGTTTTCTGGAATTTTTATATGCTGTGATATCTGCTTCTGTGTGTTAATGTTACTAACTACCTAAAATTGTTATTGCTACCTAAAATTGCATTCATAAATATGCATAAAACTACTCTAAATGTCGTTACTACATTTTATAATTCACTGCAGAGGAAAAGTACCTACTTCATTGTTACTGAAAGGAGAAATTGAAGAAGGAAATAAGATCACTTGAATTCTATTTTTGTTTTCCCTATTCTTCTTAGTGTCCAAAGATCATGTAATTTTCTCCCTTGCACCTTTCAGTTTGAAAAAAAGTAGAAAGAGTCTCTATTCCACACTTTCTTAAGAAATCTCAGACTTCTTCATTGCCCATCCTCTGCCTTTCTGCCTTGTAGGGAACTGAGGTCACATCCCTTCACATCAAAATCTTTCTCCATATCTTACTCCTTTCTCCGATATTCAAGGCCTACTTTTCAAAATCCAATAGCCCATCAACTTTATTGCTAAGGAAAAATAGTAATGAAAAAGCCACAGACTTAACAGACAGCAATGGTCATTGCGGTTTTAAACAAAATTCTTTCTATTCTGTGTTACTCTTTTAGTTAACACAGGGAAACATTCTGTGTCTAACTTGCCTGGCACACTTATATAAACATATTAGGACACAAAAGAAAAAAATGTTGGGGAACTAGAGTGAAAAATGTGCTCTTTTTCACTTAAATTGAGGTTATCATGATACCTTAAATTATTCTTCTAAAATACAGACACTTAGAAAAGTAGAAATTAAATTTTAAAAATAATAGCACACAGAGAAATCCGACATGTCATTTGTCATATATTATTCCAGGTGTTTTTCTATCCATGTATATCTATGTGATTTCTTTTTTTAAAAAAAAGAAAAACAATCATAATTTTGGTCATAGAGAATACAATAGTGGAGATATTTTTAAACCACAATTTTAAAACCACAATTTTTTAGTGGTTTTTAATCAGTGGAACTGACTTATGAAAGAGGGGTGTGGGAAATTAAAATCTGAAGTAGAATTTAAGAAAATCTAAGCATTGTACTTCATCTCTTCTGATCTCCTTGTGACAACCTACCTTAAGATAAGGAGAAAACAAGCTCGTAACTACTTTTGCCTCATGCCCATTTGCACTCACTGTTGAAGGCTGAAAGAGAAAAGGGGAAAGCAAGGGCTTTAGCTGAACCGTCTCAGCCCTCAGGCTGGGTATTGAAACATTTGTGTGTCATGCTCATACTGTCCACACTTACTTTCACCCACTCAGCTTCTTCCGGCACACATTTCTGCAAGTGAAGCCGTATCTCAGAGAGCAGAGAAGTGCCTCAGAATAAAGATGACGATGATTGGCCAAGGTTATATGAAAATGGCTTTATAAATCCAGATGAAATGCATGGGCAGAAAATCCAATATGTGATCGGCTTCTGAAAGATATCAGGAAAGGGGGACCTCATGATTGTGCTATGACATTTTAAAACAATTCTTCAGCATATCTACAGAAAAGCTAAGAGGTAAGAAAAAGAACAAATAAAAAATGGCTGTCATGACCTAATGGTTCATTGCCTATTAGGACAGAACCCACTGACTTATTTTACAAGGAAACTGCCAATCCTGCTCTTAATAGTATTAATTTAAATTGAGTGTTAACTGTAATAGACATTATTAAAATATATAGAATTAGACATTGTCCCTGCTCATTAACTCTGCTTCCTGGTGGCTATTTCTCTGCCCATCTTTCATGTTCACAGCTTGCCAGGTGAACAAGGACAGAGTTGAAAATGTTTCATGAGGCTGATCATAATCATTATTTCCAATTAATACTTCGAGTACATAAGGGGCGCGTGGTGCCACACCAGGTCCCTTAAGAAGCTCAATAGAAATTAATTAAAAGCCTTGAAGGAACATCAGCTGTAAAGAGCAAGTAACACCACAAGGAAGGAAAGACATCATAAATAAATGATTTCAATAATTTGTTGTTCATATGGCACTGTTTTCATAATTTTACTCAGATTAAACTGTGAAGCAACAAAGAGGGAGGAAATGGTACCAGAGGGAAAAAGAAAGGAAAAAAAACAGATTAGAACAGTAAACGATGAGTTGGAAATCACTACTCACAAATGAAAAACAGAGGTACAGAAGCATCAATTAAAAATGTTTATACCAAAAGTTATAGAAACTGACTAAAATTGTCTTAAATAAAAACAAAAGGGAATTTATTGGCTCACATGAATCAGCCAAATGGCAGTTTCATGTACAGCTTGATCCAAAGCTTTAAGCAAGGCCACTGGGATTGAATTTTCTCTCTTTCATCATTCAATTTTCTTTCCTCTGTCTTCATTGTATAGCGGCAAAGTTGCCTGCACATGTCTAGCTTCATACCATCTCCAGTTCAGCAACATAAATGAAGCATTATGTTGAGCAAAAGAAGCCAAAATCAACACTCTATCATCTTTTCTCCTGGCAATGCAACAATTACTTTGGTTCTCCTTGGACCATATGCCAACCCCTGAAACAGTCATTGAAGTTTCTGTAATGTAATTATGTGATTGGCCAGTTCTAAATAGAATGCCCAGTCCTGGAGTTAGAAGTGGAATTACCATCACCAAATCTTATGGACTAAGAGAGATGGAGGAGCCATTCTATAGAACATTGGATGCTTTGATGGAAATAAGAGGGAATGAATGCTGTCAAGAAAAAAAAAGCATATAACAAAAATAGTAAATATCTACTATCAGAATACACAGGAGGGAAAAAAAGAAAATACAACGGCAGGATGAGTCCCTTGCATTAAATTTTGTCATGGATGTTCTAATTGACAGAATAAGGTTACGACAAATCAAAATCACTAATTTTGCTATTGTCACACCCCCAAAACACACTACTCAATTCCTAGTGAATTATAACAAGTTACTCAGTTGATTACTTAAATCTTCAAATTTATTGTGATGTGACTCAAACATACGCCTGGTTCAACAAGGTATGAAATAAATTTATTTTGCATTGGATTGTTGTATGCAATTAGCACCCACTGAGGCTTGCACAGAATCTGCACATGGTGTAAGAAGAGGCATACTTCCTGAGACCAGAGAAAGATGGAGAAAGGAGCTCCATAAAATTTCTCAGAAAGTGTGAATTAACAACTGTCTTCCCTGGTAACCATCTAAAGTCAGTTAAGAAGCCCCTCAAAAGTCAGAGCATCAGTTAGAAATAAAGATAGCAAATTCAGGCCAGTTTCTAGGGAATTGAACCACTCTTACTTATTTTTATGATGACATTTTTTTCCTTCCACCATGATCTCTAAGTGGTTTATATTAATTCATTATAATTTTATGGTTTTTCTATCTCATTTCTTTGTGAATTTTTACATAGTAACATCTGTAAAACTGGTTAAATATTTACTTAAAATTCTCATAAATATAAAATGAAATAAGGAATATCATATGGAGTGAGAGCAATGGTTCATTCAGCAAAATGCTCTCTCTCAAATAACTCTACACCAAAAGAACATGTTTTCTCCCTTAGTGGTGAATGAGGTACCATGGACAGTTTCAATAACACATGAATAATATATTATGGCTCAATCAGTTATTAAAATTCTTAGATGCTTCCTATTAATTTTAAAGGCTATTGGCAAAGGGGGGATTTGGTTCATTAGCTCTACTATTAGAAGAAACAATTAAATAAAGCATGCTTTTTTTGTTTGTTTGTGTTTTTAATGCATGATGTAGTACAATGCTGGTGGAACTAAAAAGTCCTAATAGTCTCACTAGTTTTATGATAGCTAGTAATATCTGTAGAACTCAGTTACCTCGTCTATATTAATGGGAGTTAGAACACTAAATCTGTTAAAGGCAGGAGATGACAGCCAAGTGAACCTTCTAGCTCCAAGATCTAGTCTAAGTGATGAAAATATAGGCTGAATATTTATTTGCATCCTTAAATTTTTCAAATCACATTTTTCATCAGTGATATGTTGATTGAAAATTTGTAATAATATAATTTTTGAACATAGATCAAAAATTATTGCAAGTGCCTAAATAAAATGGAAACATGAGTAACAATAAATTACTGAACCAAGAAACTGTCAACTATTATCATAATATACTTACTGTAACTTTCTTAAAGAATGGACATTGAGATATGAAGTATGTCATCCTAAATACTCACAATTTATATTTGTCTTCATTGTTACCTGCCATTGATTTCAAGATCCAAAAGATCAAATTTCCATTGCCCACCTGTAAGGTGTGACTGTATGGACAAGTGGCAACTATGTTTTATGGTGATGATTACTTCTACTAGCCATGCTTAAAAGTGCTTAGTTTCAATCTTCTTTATTCAAACGTTGACTGAATACTTTTTTCTCCCTTCTTCCATGAAATATTTTTAAATGTTTGAAACTTTCAAAAGTTTTCTCTAATACTTATGGATTTCAAACTTCAATATGCCATTAAAAGAGTATTACTGTGGTAGTCTGGACTCCTGAAGACGATTGTATAACAATGTAGCTTACAAGGGGTGACAGTGTGACTGTGAAAACCTTGTGGATCACACTCCCTTTATCTAGTTTATGGATGGATGAGTAGAAGAATGGGGACAAAAACTAAATGAAAAATAGGGTGGGATGGGGGGATGATTTGGGTGTTCTTTTTTACTTTTATTTTTTATTCTTACTCTGATTCTTTCTGATGTAAGGAAAATGTTCAAAAATAGATTGGGGTGATGAATACATAACTATATGATGGTACTGTGAACAGCTGATTGTACACCATGGATTACTGTATGATATGTGAATATATCTCAATAAAACTGAATTTAATTTTTTAAAAAAAGAGTATTACTGTGGATGTAAAAGTGTTCAGTATTTTCAAATGTGATTCACTGCTTAAAGTGTATTACATATGTGGTACAACTTTATGTGAACATGTACTTTCCTCAGAGCATCTCCATTTTAAGTTGTTTAGAAAAATAAAACTACTCAATGTCAAAGTAGCAAAACAGTATCAAATGGAAATAGATTTCAAACATAAATCTCCATCCTTCCTTTCTTATTTGTAATTTATTTTCATTGAATTTTATAATGAACATGTTGTATAAATAGTTGTTTTCTATCAACAGAAAAAAAACAAGATCAACTTAATCTCAGTCTTATAAATAAGACTTGTTGAAAACCTTTAGGTAGGAGTCATTAAATATTTGGTTTTCCACTTTGTTGTGTTTTTAAGGGAAAAACATCCATTTGCAAATGATCTTCATTAATCTATACTCTTGATCAGCGATGGGATAATCTCTTAGATGAAAAATTAATTGATATATAAATTTCACTTAAAAGCAAACTTTCCTCGTGGTCTCATTTTTCCTTAAACATTTCCTCTTCAATACATAATATTATTTTCTTATTTTTCAGAGAAGACTGGGGCAGATTCGGTCCTCGGCATCATGCAAGGCCAAGAGCTGGAACCTTCCCCTCTATGGTTAGAACTGGAGAAAACATACACTGCTCTTATTTTGTTAAGTCACTGTTGCAGAATTCAGTTAACTCTCCTTTCTGTAACCAACAACAATCTGGCTACCCCAGAAGGGTTGTTTAAGGAAAAATGACAGTGGGCAAGGGGTGGGGGTGGGAATACTGCCAAATACATACTTATAATTGTGGGTGTAAGATAAGGACCTAGCATAAGGTGTGCAGGGAAGAGGATCCAAATAGCGACTGAGAATTCGGGAAAAGGAATATTAAATGAACTAATATCCCATATCACCACCATCAGTGGAAGAAGGCTGAGGATTAAAATTTTGTTAGCTATGTGAGCTATGTGCTTCCATTTAAAAGGTTGGAAATTGTAACAAAATGTTTTCCCTGAGAACCATTAACCAACCCCTTATTTTAGCAATAGATTCTCAATGTTCCCTTTGGGCAAATCACCTGCCCTTCATATTAGCACTTACAGTTCAGGTTGAGCTGACCCCACTTCTTTGCTTGGGGTAAAGATAAGACTCAGGACAATGGATCTGAATCCTAAAATTAACCCTGCAGTGACTGAGAAAGTAGGGTGTTACAATCCTCAGTGGGTGCTAAATAGATGACAACTGAAGCTGTATTACAAAGACGGTTTTTTCTAGTCACACAAATAATGATTTACTGCCATTATTGAGACTTTTATAAGACTTGTGAATTAAAGTTTTGAGAGTTTGTTTTTACTCATTAGGAAGAGGGTAAAGCAACAGAAAAAAATATTGCATGAGAATTTTTTCTAAATGCTCCATATATGTTAAATTATTTAGTAGATACGAATGACTCGATTAGTTTTACTTCATAAAATTAGTTAACATGATAAAATTGAATCTTTTTTACCATAGTCATTCATTTATAACATATGAAAATGAATGAAATGCTTTTTTCCCGTTTCAGAAGTCATTTTTATTAGCCTAGAATCTAGCTTCATGATTTTATCTAAGAAATGGTCATATGTACTTTTTATAGCATCACAAATATGTTCCCTACCATTTCATGCTTGATAAACTGCTCAATTCTATAGCAATCCATGAAATAAAATAAATATTTTCCAATGAAATCTACTTCTTCAATTTCAATGGCAACATGTTTCTATTCTAAGTAGATTCGCTGTCAGTTAAGAGAGATTTTCTCTTCTCAGTTATCATTGGCAAAGGTGCAAAACTATCTCTACTTAACACATACTGCTATAAAGATACCTATCTGATGCTATATATACATATATATAGTGAAAATATAAAATTTTCCTTACATGGATTCACAACATAGAATAGATTCAAATGATGACACTCAGGCTCAGCTGAGTTTTTAAATGAAGGTAATGTTAAGTTGAAAGTGAAAAGAAAGCTCTACTTGAAAGAAAATAATAAATACCAGTTATTTTCAAATAAGACAATAATACAAAGGGTATATTGAGTTGCAAAGATAGATGTAAACCTTGAACAATAGACATCATTAGCATTGCTGCCCAGTTACTTTTTGAGGTTTTGCAACTTCAAGCCGTTTGTCTCCAAATAGATACTGAAGGGGAAAATTATTAGTGCTCTAATACACTAACATTTCAAAAACTGCAAGTTAGAAGTTGATCTCATCTTACAGATGCAAAAATTACTATTCTTTCCCTGCCTCTTTAAATACATCTCAGCTTGAATGGCCCCAGGATGCCTTCCCTAACTGACCGCCCCCAATCTTGAAATGTGGTGTGTTACATACTGTGAGGACTAAAGCAACATTACTCAAACTGGACCCCATAAAATACTAGTCCAAAAGGTTGTGAATAGATCCACTGCGCAAAATAAGGCTCTTTGAAGGAATTAATTTAGAAAAACCAGACATGCTACACCTTCTTCCTTTTACATGCATAATTGAACGTTAGTATTTACGGGGGCTCAGAATTCCTAAAGTGCTGTTAAATTTTGTTTCACCCAGCTTTCCCAAACTTTGTACATGAAGTCCTTTTTCTACCCCACAGCCCTCCTATTAATATCCTGAGGAAGAATATTCCATGGAACACCGATGGAGGAAGTATTGGCCTAAGTATGATGTGAGCATACTCAGACAGGAATAAACTCTGTTAGGGCAACATTCTGTGACAGGTGAAGCTTTCCTAGTTCATGTCATACTAGGAAGCAGAATTTTCGCAGTATCAGGTGGGTTCTCTGAGTCTAATAAGTTAAAAGATTATAGAACTTGTGAAAGATAAGATTGAGAATGACTAAATTTACAAGATATATATATATACGTAATAAATATATATATGTATATATGGTGCATAGTATCAAAACAGGCAAATATAGAAAAAGTTATGATATACATTTTAAATTCTTATTCACTGTATAATTTGTGTAAGCCCTTAAGCAAGTACACTGAAAAAAAATTATCTCAATTTTTGTCCAAATGCTCTCATTTCTTATCTTTTTCATACAGAGTCTGATAATTCTTCTTTGTGTCCCTATGGTTAATATTTTTGTCCTTCATCACTCTGTAAGAAGGGTCACTTGATTCTATCAGAATTAACATTCATGTTCTACAACATCATTTATGTTTACAAAACTACTTGTCTATACACACACACAGAAAGAATTATTTCACACAATGATTAGTATAATGTGTTTTTAAAAATATTTTTAAAAATCTGAAATTAAATTTACTAAATGATTTGCAGAAGTTTCATCTAGGAATGGTAATGAATGAGCATATGGATATATTGTACTTTTGAAGTTTTTTAAAAATTGGCATATATTGTTTTATAATTTAAGAAAAAGACAAAAAATAAAACAAAATTTGTATTCTTTCACTATAACTATCAGAAGGTCATATTAATCCATCCATGTTGTAACAACTAACTGCACCCCTTCCTTTAATGCTGCCATTTATTTGTCACCCAAAAGAAGTTCAATTTTAGTTATTTGTCAGGGGGTATAGTCCTCCCTTATACTCTACTTTCCTTTGCCTTTGGCTTCTTCTGTCTTCCTTGAATTTGCCATATGCCGCAGCAGTGGTGGTGGTGGTGGAGGGGGTTACATGCTTGCTTTTTGAGGAGAATCACAATTTTCACAGTTGGCTCAAGCTGAGAGCTAATCTCACACAGTATTCTATAATAGGGGGTGGAATATCTAGGAAACTCGATTTTGCAAGCTCTTTGATAGCAGCAGCTCCAGTGCTCACTAAGTAAGCAATCTAGGACCCCAACTACTGAAAACCACGTTAGCTCACTGTTTTGCTCAAAGGAGACAGGCCAAAAAGACTGGCTGGTAAATATTTATTTTAAAATTGCATAAAAGGCTAATTTGTAGAGTATAATATTGAGATTAAATATTTTATATATTGCTTCCTTTGTGGTTTTTGCTTTGACTTCCAGGTTAGATTATATGCTTTATTGAATCTCCTCACATATTTATTACATCTGTCCCAAGAATTTTGTAGGGCATTTTACCAAAGCAAATGCCCATATAATGCCCATTGTTTGGGAAAATGAACATAAAACAAACCAAATATACAATGGAAAGTTAATGATTGAAATCCTAATTTCCTTTGATTCAGCTTGAATGACCCTGGAAGATTAAAACAGAAAGGAAGGATTTGCCTATGTGAGTTATAAGGGTTTGTGGTACTTATTCATTCACTAATGCTTTCAACCCTTCGCAATTCATAAAATGCCTTTTGTGCTGACGCTGGAAAGCAAAAGGAAAACTTACAATGCTTGTCTTCAAGCAGCTTCTAGTGCAGTTGGTGAGCCATATACATTGAGGTTGATGATTAAATGTACCAGAACACAACTTCGTATTGGGCTGTCTTAAAAAGATTACTTATCCTTGAATCCATTTCTGTCAAGGTGCACCCATGCTCCTTATCCTATGTATCCATTATTGCAACTTAGGAGAAGGTCTTCAGGATCTAGATATCACTTCATCAGGATTCTGCAGTCATCCATAATGCATGCTCCAGGCACCTACCAGAATTTATTTCCAGTCATAAATTAAACTTATATAGAAGTTCATATGTCCAAGGAGACATAGCTTTGACTCAAAACAAGAAACTCCATTTCATACCCAAAAGGAAGGGATGTCTTTATAAAGGTTTTCTCCACATGGTCATAAAAACACTTAATAAATAAGAAAAAAAAATCGTGGGGTAATTTGTCCTTCTTTATTTTGACAGAGTGTTCATTTAGAATTCAGAAGAATTTGCAACTGCTGACATGCTGCTCTTTCGTTGTTTTCTAAAATTCTTAGTAACTTTTTTGCTTCTATGCACTTTTCTTTTCACTTGATTTAAATGATGTGTGTGTGGGTTTAGGTGTGTGCAGGGAGGTGTGTAAGAGGGGTCCACACAAGTAAAAGATGCATTTTAGAGGAAGGATGTAGAGGATCTAAGGTGGTATCCCAGAGTAACTGGAATAATGTTAAAGAAATGCAGAATCACTCCAGGGATCGCCTAAGTGTGAAAGATGATATTAACATGATAGTTATAAAAAATAGATTTTAAAATTGCCGTTGGGTTGCTAAACATCACAGAGAGACGAGATGGAGAATGAAGAAGCAAAAGGAAACTTAGATTTCAGAAACTGAAGCCAGAGGAAGGCAGAATAGGGGAAATGCATGAAACGGTTTTGCCAGAGGCAGCTGAGAATATGAATCAGAACAGCAGGGGGAGCTATGGGATCGCAGTTGTCAAGTCCGATTTTTAATAAGGAGAAGTTTCAGATTTATGGCTCTAGCAAAGAGGGCATGTTAGTGATTCTTCCTTTTGTAATAAACTACCCAGCTACAGCGACTGCGATGAGTTCTAATGATCTGTATCTTCTACAGACGCCAAAAGCATGATCAGCAGATCACCCGCTTTGGCCGGACATAATTTGCATCACCTACAGGTTTGAATGGATGTACCCTCAGGCCAGTGTTTTTCCTCTGAATTTTATGGGTGTGGATTTTGAAAGAAGTCGCCCATACCTTTGGTTAATTGAGAGAAAAAAATCGAATATATAAGGAGGAAATGAGCAAGTATCTAGTGGAGAGCAGAGAGAATTTTCTAAATACCAGAGATTGTTTACTTAATCCTTTATACAAGTTTTTTTTAATAAATAAATAAATAACTGTTTCAGTTGGCAACAACATGAAAGACAAATGGCAGTGTGGGTGAATGCGTACACATCAACTCTTCCAAAATAACATGCCCCACTTTTCTCTCCTATCGCCCATGAACAACCAGATGTAGCACACCCCCCTTTTCCCAAAGGCACATTCTCTGAGGCATTGAGTCTACCACTGAGGAACTCAGTGCTTTATTCCCATCTATATTCTTGCTTAAAATAAATGGCCAGAATTAGGCACAGTAAACTGCACTTGTTGCCTTGATCCATCAAGGTTTAAAAGTCCTTGGACACCAAAGAAATCTGCCCATCTTTTTCTCAAAGCTACTAAAACATTGCTAAGGAATAGTGTCCAGTTTGCCTTAGAACCTGTAGAAGGGGTGGAATCAGTAGGAATACCATACTTTAGAGCTTTTCCCAACTGAACTATCCCTAAAAGGAAAGGAATTATTGCAATCCAGGGTGCATATCAAAGATAGATAATGATTAACTTTACTGCTTTTGGTAGGAAAAAAAAGAGAGAGGTGAATTAGTCAAATTTTAATTATCTTCAGGATGCTAAGAGCAAAACGTAAAGACCTCAAAAAACAGATATAAATATTCCCCTGTGGGGGCTTATCTAATATTTGTTAATTGGTGAAAATTGAACCAAAAATAAATGACTGTTGCTACATGCATAAGCTGTTTTGACAAATTTAACTGTTGTCCTACTTTTACCAGGCTGCTTTGACAAATACCACGCAATGGGTTGACTTAAACAATAGGAATTTATTGGCTCACGGTTTTGAGGCTAGGGAGAAGTCCAAAATCCAGGTATCAGTGAAGTCTGTAACATTCTGTTATTGGCTACCCCAGATCTTTGAAGTTCCTTGTCTTGTATCTCTGCTTCCCACATATGGTGATGTCCTCTCTGTCCTCTTCCTTGTTCCTGCTGACTTTTGGTTCTTCCATGTGGCTTTTACTTTATAAGGTCTCCAGTAATCCAGATTAAGATCCATCCTCATTCAGTTGGGACACACTTTAACTAAAAACATCTTCAAGAGGCCCTATTTATAACGTGTTCACATCCACAGGGATGTGGATTAAGATTAAGAACATGTCCATATTGGAGTGCTTAATTCAACCTACCGTAACTGTCAATGGATTAAACTTCCTACTTGTGTAAATGCATTATAATTGTACCATGTGATATAAAGGAAAGTTTTATGGAGGCTGAAAGTTGCAGATTTACATTCTGGAATATACCACACATTGGTCATACAAGGTAGGCTAATTATTTACCCTCTCTGGGACTTTCCTTCCTTATTTTTAAAACTGAATAGATAATAATAACTGCAGAATTATCAGAAGATGAGTGTGGAGCCAAAGGACAGAGTAGGGACACCATAAATGTTAATTTACTTACCTTATTTTCTTTCACTTCAAGTACTCAGCCTCTTCCTCCCACCATAAACTAATTCATACTTGAAGGATACACAATTACCTCCTGATTAGTTATTTTGTTCAGTGATAATACTGGTGTTTTCAGGCATTGTCACAATAATTATTTATCCTGAAATGTTGCACAGAAAACATGGTAATAAATTTTTCAAGAAGGAAAAGAAAAAAAGACCAATTTTCAGCTATTTTCCATGTCACCAAACACCTAGCTTACTGAGCAGTTCATGTATTCAAAAAACATTTATTGAGCAGGTAAAACTCTTAGCACAGTATTTGGCATATGATTATTTATTTATTCCTTCAATCAGCAAGCATGGATTGCATGATTTCTACATGGAGTACTGTGCTGGACATATGCCATGTTCTCATGAGCTTATTCTGGTCAAGGAAATAGATATTATTAATCAAAGATCATACAGATGTAGAACCACAAACATGACAAGGAAAATTAAAAGAGAATTAAATGTGTTATAGAAATAAAAGAATTTGGCCAAATCAGAAATAGCAGAGTAGATTTCCTTAGTGAAGATTGATCTGATACCTAGGGTTAACTGTGTAAAGGGGGTAAATAATAGCATTATATGCAGAAGAAACAATGTCTAATGTTCTATGCCAGAAAGGAGTATCGCTTATAAGAAGGATTACTTTTTTTAAAGCACGGCTAGAGCAGGAAAAATGAAAGGGTGTGTGTATGAGGTGTGTAGGGGGTGGGGTGGGGCAGGTTGTATAGTATGTCCTGAAGCTGGAGAGATAGGTAGGGGCTAGACTACGCAGAGTCATACAGGTGGGGTTAACAAGTTTTATTTTTAACTCAGAGCAATGGGATGCCATTAAAAGTTTTTAAGCAAGAGGATGCAAGTCTCAAATCTGGCTGTGGAAGATCACTTCTGCTGTAATTGAGTTGGAACAGGACAATAATAGATTTAAGTAAAACCAATTCTGAAAGCTACTGGAGTAGATCAAGTGAATAGCTTGGACCAGAAAGACCGGTATTTAGAAGGCACGATCCACAAGATTGCACATGAGTAATTAAGCAGAGAGGTAACCCACATGACTCTAGGTTCCTGGTTTGCCCAACCAGATGGATGATACTGCCATTCCCTAAGAAAGGAGCACTGGAAGGGGGACTAATTCTTTGGGGAGGATGATCAAGAGTTGGACCATGTTGAATACAATTTATCATTGAATGAGATGTCACCTAAGCGACTGGGTAAGGGGGATCCAGGGCTCAGAAGAGAGTTTTAGACCAGAACTACTAATTTGGGAGTCACATTTAAGTAGAGGTAATAACTGAAGCAACAAATATGATAGAGGGAGAAGACAAATCCAAGGATTAAAATAAAGATACGTCCACATGAGAAATATTAAATAGCGACAGCTAATACATGTTTATTTTTAATGCCATTTGAAATAATATGAATTAAAATCTTGAGTTGACTTAAATTTACAGATTACAAAAATTTGAAATTTTTAAATGAATCAATAAATTGAATAAAATCTCTTTGAACTTTTGGCCTTTCCAAGTTGTCCCAAGTCATGAATTAAGTTATCTCAAATCAATTTATTCTACCCATATTTACCGAATGCCCACTCTGTGCTGGGCACTGACGATACAGGAATAAGTAAGGAGGGCTTACAACCTGTTCCCAGAGGCTGCACGAGATAGTACACAGAGCAGGAAAAACTCAGGACTACATGTGCTAGGGAACCTATAGACATATAAAGTATGGATGTAATTGAGCAATATTTTAGTGGAATCTGGCATAAGGGATCAGAGAAGACTTTTAAGAGGAGTGATATTTAAGCAGAGTCTTGAAGAGTGAATAGAAGACAGCCAAGCAAAGAAGAGAAAGGAAGGTTTCCAAGAATGTAGAAGAGAATATTCAAAGGCCTAGAGTCAAGAGTATGATGCTTTCTGGGGATAAAAGCGTTTGATATGACTAGAGTGGGTAGATGTTAGATCATAAATGTCCAAACAAATTATTATTTTGCCCCTGTTAAATAGCTGGCAAGGAGATTCCTGCCACATCTATACTAGGCAGAGATTCATAAGATGAAAATATAAATACCTTTATAATGATACAACATTCTTATAAGATTTGCATATTGACATAGGGAAAAACATGCTCTTCTGAATGAAGAATTTACTTTTAATCTTCATGTAATATCTAAATAGCACATTACATATAAGTTGGTATATCAAAATTACCCTCTACATTGATAGCATACTTCAGATGGTGTGCCGGTTTGTATATTTATGTCCCCCAGAAAAAGCCATATTCTTTAATGCATTCTTGTGGGGGAAGACGTATTAGTGTGGTTTGGGTTGGAAACTATTGGTTCAGCATCCATGGAGATGTGACCCACCCAACTGTAGGTGTGACTCTGATTGGATAATTTCCATGGAGGTGTGGCCCCACCCATTCAGCAATGGGCCTTGTTTAGTTTACTAGAGCACTATATAAGCTCAGACAGAAGGAACTCATAGCGAGCTGGAGCTGAGAGACATTTTGAGGATGGCCATTGGAGGCTGATGCAGACAATTTGGAGAACACCATTTTGAAACACAACCTGGAAGCAAGTAGACGCCAGCCATGTGCCTTCCCAGCTAACAGAGGTTTTCTGGATGCCAATGGCCTTTCTCCAGTGAAGGTACCCTTTGTTAATGGACATTTTGTGGCCTTAAGACTATAACTGTGTAACCAAATAAACCCCCTTTATAAAAGCCAGTCCATTTCTGGTGTTTTGCATTCTGGCAGCATTAGCAAACTAGAACAGATGGATTGTATGGTGTGTGAATATATCTCAATAAAATTGCATTTTAAAAATACCCTCTAAACTTAGGCAGCAATTTGCTTTTCTTTTTTGTGTTGCAACTCTATTAGAATATTTGTTGATTCTCACTTTTAAATTGAGTGCTTCCTTCTCAACATGAGGTTTTAAAGTCTTACTCATGATGAGGACAGGCACATGCTATGACATTTTAACATAACTTTAACTATGCTTCCTCTGTAAAGTCCTGCACTTGTTCTATCCAAGCAGCTTAGTTCCACAATAAACAACAGACCATCACCTGATGGGAGAGTGATTGGTGATGAAAGTTCAGACTAGAAGACGACCAGCTATCTGAAGTACAAATAGTACATGGGAATAGCTGCGTTAATTCTTTCTTATATATTGATCAGGTATAATTTAAACCAGATTCCCAAACACATTATATTTTTTCCTCCTAAGCAGATAACAGAAGTGTTTCCCTGTCTGTTGTCAACTTCCCCAACCTAAAGCTATTAGCATTTATAATTAAATAACCCTGTTATTTGTGAGATGCATTAAGATAAATACTCTTAAATGATAGAAAACAGTTGGGGGAAAAAAAAATATATATATATATATAAACTAGTTCCGTTGCTGATTTTCCCCTTCCCTAAAATTAAATGAATTCTTCATTCGCTATTATAAACTAAATATTTCCTTTGAGTCCAATTAGCATTGCTGAAAGAAAAAGCAAATCAAGGCTCTGTTCAGCATGCATCAATGTAATGGAAAATCAGGTCTTTTATTCTAGCTTTAATAACTGCAGCTTGATTAAAGGCAAAGGAAAGACTATGAAGGGAGAAGGGGAAAGGAGAAAGACTGCCAAATTAGTTCTGTAAGAATTCTCAACCTGTCTACTCTCTGGCTCACTATTTAAATGCTAATTGAGCCTTTTGGTAAACAGAATGGGTAATCATGGAAGACAAAAACAGACACAGAAAACAAATGAAATATCATACCTTATCCAAAGCAGCATGGCATTTTTCTGATAAGCTTTGGAAGACTTAAAATTTTAAGCCCTTGGGTTTTTTGTTTTTTTTTTTTCCTGGAAAGATTACAATTAATATAATAAAATAAATATTACATAATCAAATAAAAAAAAAAACAAAGATACATTTTGTTTCAACAATGAAACCAGTCATGTTATAATTAGATAAGAGGATTTATATTCACAGCTATAAACATGAAAGTAGACCATGAGGCTGGATAAAGGCAAGTTTTTAATTCTTAAAAATTAATTACATGGCATTATTCTTATCAGTACACAGAATGCATTAATTATACAATTAATAAAAAGATGAAAGAGAATTTCTTTTTCTTTGGCAGGTGTAATGCACATGGGGACATTTGGTTTTATATCCAGAATTGTCCTTCAGGCATTTTTATAATCTTCTTACTAGGCAATGTCAAGACCCTAAACCAGTTAGTAGGAATATTGCATGGAGTGGGTCTTTACGTTAGTGCCTAGACACATTTTGGAAAGTTTGAGGATTTCCTTGTAATTGGGATCTAAGGTATAATAGGTTTAATTTGAAGTCTTCTTTAAAGGAACAGCAGGAAAAGGTATTGTCAGCAACGTTGTAATAGCCACTAAGTGGCAGCTTGCTTGTTCACAATGGGCTTCCTTACGGATGAAAAAGTGATTCTCTAACTACAACAGTTATTTCTCTGAGGGCTTCCATCATCCATGTAGCATGGAAGATGCCTATGTGTGCCACCACTCTATCCTTGAAAACATTTTAAAGCTATAAATAGGATTCATGGAAGAAGAAAAGTGGTAGTGAAAAGACAGCTGGCTATCGGGAGTGGAGCCACAGGCCAAATCCATTTTAGCCAACTCCAAGGGACTGTCCAAATTCCCTTGCTGTCTTGGAATTGTGTTTTATCAACTATTACTTGGAGTAAATGGGCTATCAGCCAGAGCCAGGAAATCTGTTTTTTGTTATAAACAAACTGTTGATTCAATGTACAGCAGATCAGCACAGTCATTTTGTAATGGTAGTTGACTTCACTGATCTGACAGTAATATTGAAAACATATCACTAAGCTGCTTTCAGAGGATACTGTGCACACTTGCAAATAACTCAGAAATAGCCTTCAAATACAAAATCCCACATGTTTACGGTTTTAGAACAAAACTGGGAGAGACATCTAGACTAATAACAATGACTACTTTTTTGTTTGCAGTAGGGAAGGGGAAAGTCCTAAAAACAGAAAATAAAGAATTACCATCAGTGTTGGCTTCTAGGGGTGACTGGGTAGGTCGCTATTATTCCCCACCCTTATCTCCATCTATACCCATTAACTGACTTGGATAATTAATGTTGTATTAACAGTATAAAATGATATGAAAATGCAGCTTCAAACCCCTACCCATTAAAATGTACACTCCAAGAACCTCATATAATATAGAAATTGTGTAGCTACCACTCTTCTCCATTACAAACCACTCCAGTCTGTCAGTCTTTCCCCTTTCTCTCCATCTCCCGCACACATTCAAGCATGCATGCATCTGCACACACACATGTACATATTTGCCTTTTCTATATGTTGTTTTCTGCTTTTCTGTCCCTAGGCATTTCAACGTTCCAAGGTTAACGATAAGGCACCTTGGAAAAGTGGTGTTTGTTTAGTTTAAGGTAGTGTTTTCGATGTCTTTCTATGTGCAGCACTCTCGTTTCTTCTAGAACAAAAGCTACCGGCAATCTGAACCTGAATTCCATGTCAACACCTTAGTCAGATTTCTTCAGTACTTTTTTTTCTGTTTGTGTGTGTATGTGTGTTTTTTCTTCTTGTCCTGGCTGAAAAATTATATGTGAGACTCGCGCTGGCAAACACGAGAATCAGTTTGATAAGTTCAAGTTTTGAAAATCATATTTCTCCAAGCTTTACTATCAAACTGATGTGTGATGTGATGTGTCGTTCCTAAGTCCCCTTAATTCCTGGCAAGTGGAACAAAGGAACTGGATACTTAGTCACAGTTTGTTTATGATTCCATTGAATTTATTAATGTGGATTTTAGCTATATGCATTTATGAGAAAATTTTCGATTCTGATGGGAGAACTTAGCAAATTTTTTCCCTAAATATTAAGACACTGCTACTTAACAGTGTTGCATTTGTTCACAGTACATAATATAGAAGACCTTTGTTTTCCCACTGGTTGTCTCACAGTTTATTTAAAGGGGATTGTGGTTGTCATTAGGGCATGTGAGCAGCAAAGATGAGCTGCTTTCTGACTGAACTTTTAAGTTCCAGTGATTAATTCACCATATTCCCTTCCCCTCTACCAAGAAAATGGTGGAAGCACATGTGGAGATGGAGAGTCCTCAGCCTAGATCCTTGGTAGCTATGGTTAACAGAGTCCCTTACTAACCCTAATTGAAAATGGGAAAGAAATAGAACTTTGTTGGGTTAAACCAGCATAACCCAGATTATTCTGACTGATACACCATCAAAGGACAACCTTTTATTAGAATAATTCCCAAATTCTTAGTGATCTTCTAGAATAGTTTCATGGATTGGGAACACAACCCATATTGTCAAATCTTCAGGGTTCGATAATAAAAGGTGAGATTTCATTAGTATCAGGTATTGTGCTAAGAGTCTCACCAGAATTATATTATTTAATTCTCACAAGAGGTAGGGTTGAAATTAAAACTCTTTAATGGCTACCTTCTCTGAGATGCATGTATTAGCTACTCAATATTTATTTGAGAGTTTTCTTAAAAAGGACTATGAATTTATTTCTAAGAGCAAAAGAAACAAACACTATTATTCTTTGTGCATAACCACTTAATATTGCCACTTTTTTGACAGTCCTGAAGAGAGCATTTGACACTACTGCTATTTGAGAAAGTATATATCTAAAAGGACTATTAGGAAAGAGAAGAATCAACCCTTACTAGGGGTTAGAATAATGTGCTAAAAAGACAAGCAATTGTTCTGACAAATATGCTTATTTAAAATTGTTATGGAAATTTGTTTCCCTTTTTCATAGGCTATGTTTTGAGAGATAAAATAATCCTATCATATTTGAACACCTAGAAGTAGTTACTACTTAAAGATCAACCGGTTATTTATTTTGAAAGCTGTGTGTATTCTATGTAATAATCATAGCTTCTGATTCTGAAGATAAGTTCTCACTTTGACACATCTTTTGGATTTGAATTGGCATCATGGCTGTATAGGTGGATCTATTCAATTGTATGTTTGTATGTGTGTGTGTGTTAAACACTACAGACTTATTCTCTTGCTTGAAGAAAATTTTCATTGCTAAATTCAAACTTTCAAACAATCAAACAAGAGAGTAATTATTCATGAAATTATTAACATTATGCCTCATTGCCAGGATATTGGAAAATATGTATCCCTGTGGGTATAAACAATTGAAGAAAACCTTTAAAGCTCTCTATTTTATAAATACACACACATATATGGATAGCTCAAGGGCAAAATACATTGGAGACTGATTTCCCAGATTCATTCCATGTATTGGAAAGTAACTCAGAACAAATTGAGGAAGCATTTCATCATGAAAAGATAGGCTGGTATGGGAGCAGTTTAACATAAAGTATTTCACCGAGATTGCTGATCCAGTCCAGATAAAGCTGAGTAACTGATTTTTCCTATTCAAACTGTGGAAAATTTTAGACTTAGTCTTCCACTATTCTTCTGGATAAAGAGTTTATGAATATTGTTTGGTGGTCTTTTGTGTCCACCTATACATTACCTATAAAATATTTCCATTTATAACTGTATTTGCCAACATGTGATTACAGTCTTTCTCCATGCGCCAAAGAGATTGAAGGATACCAATGGAAATATGAAGGACATATAAAGCCCTTTGTATTCCGCTGTCTTCCTCCTCCTCTAAGCTCACCGAAGATCACTCAGCCACACGTGATCTACCCTTCATGCGCTCCAGAGACGTTTGGAAACATTATGACTGTTCTAGTTTGCTAATGCTGCAGAATGCAAAACACCAGAGATGGATTGGCTTTTATAAAACGGGGGTTTATTTCGCTACACAGTTACAGTCTTAAGGCCACAAAGCGTCCAAGGTAACACCTCAGCAATCGGGTACCTTCACTGGAGGATGGCCAATGGCATCCGGAAAGCCTCTGTTAGCTGGGAAGGCAGCCGGCGTCTGCTCCAAAGCTCCAGCCTCAAAACGGCTTTCTCCCAGGACGTTCCTCTCTAGCAAGCTTGCTCCGCTTCAAAACATCACTCCCAGCTGCACTCAGTTTTCTTTCTTTGAGTCAGCTCATTTATATAGCTCCACTGATCACGGCCCACCCCCGAATGGGTGGGGCCACGCCTCCATGGGAACACCTTATCAAAATTATCACCCACAGCTGGGTGGGGGCACATTCCAAGGAAATCTAACCAGCACCAAAATTTCTGCCCCACACAAGACCACAAAGATAATGGCATTTGGGGGGCACAATACATTCAAACCGGCACAATGACCTTGCCGTTTTCTTTTGCATATGCAGTTCCTTTTATCAGAAATGTCCTTCCTTCTCTGCTATGCACAGCTATTTCCTACAGATCATAAAGTCTAAACACTCCATTAACGAACATCTTTTCCAGGAACACTATTGGGGCTCTCCGCATGTAAATTAGGAATATCCTTTTCTAATTTTTTTTGCATGCTGTGTTTAATTACTCCAACTATGTTATTTTGTAATCATTCATTGACATATTTGCAAGCATCTTGAAGACAAAGATCTTATGTTTGATCCCTTTATTCATGGTATCTGCACATACAGGCACTCAGTAATGGTCGGTGGGATGAATAAATGAATGAATGCTGATACATCAGTGAAATATTTTAACTGGCAACTCATTAGCTGTGGTAAGACCATATGGACAAACAATGGTCCAGGCCACATAAGGCTAAAAGTCCATGCAGTAAATAACATACCCCAAACTTCTAAGTAAATTGATTGTAATTATTCAGTACATGACATCTGTTCATGTGTTTTTATTCTTTTTAAAAGGAGAATTTTGGTGAAAAAAAAATCACAGTAACTAATTTTAGAAAACAACACATATCAAAAACCATAATTATTGATTGGTTAATTTTTTTTTTCATATTTGCTTTGCCTTTATTTTCTTTTTTAAGTAAAAGAATATTAAAGCCCTACCTCACAGCAAAATATAGGCCCTTAGTCATGAGCATCCTAGCTTACTTCTTTCCAACTAATTTACAAAATGAACTCTCAATCTACTTCTCCAGCCTTTTTAGCACAGGGCAGAACCCACTACAAAAGGAAAATGTGGGGTCCTAGTTGAGAACAGGGAAGTTGATCTCCCCTTCCCATGGACCTGGTGCCCTAACCCATGGCAGAGAGGTGACCCCCATGGGATTGCAATCTCCAAGTCCAGATGCACTTTGTACCTAGATCAGGGGTGAGTTGAGAGTCCCACTGAGATTCCGACTCAGGAATCTGCATGCTAGGGGCCTGCATACTAGAAGTGAGGTTGTCAGTGACTGAGAACTTGTTCCAGGGAGACACGTGACCAGAGGCCCCAACCCAGGCTCATGCTCCATTGTTCCAACAGACTTCACATATAAAACCCAATTTCCAATGAAATGATGAAGAATTTCAAGACAGCAGCCACAGAGCATCAGACCCGAAGTGTGGGCTTTTCTGAGTGCAGGCCCTGTGGCCCTGTGTGACTACACCACTGGCATGGCCCTGAAGTCAACCCTGCTCGGCACCATGGGTTTATTCACTACCTTCCTTCCTTTCTTAGATGCCATCTTTATTTTAAGGCTAAAACTATAATCATCTTAAATTAAAAACAAACAAGCAAACAGAACACCCTCATACTTCTTTTTAGCCTCACTCCTCTCAGACCACTGTCTTATCAATTTTTCCCTTCCCTGGAAAACTCCTTGAAGACCCAACTGTCTCCTCTTCTCGTAACCCTTATCTCTCACTTTTCAACTCATTGCTATTTGGCTTCTGCTACCATCATTCTATATTAAATATCCATCCATTATCAAGTCCTTAATTAGCACTATTTCCTAGAATAATGGTCTATGTGCTTTAAAAAATATTACCTTATTTAATTTTCATAATAATCTATTCAAGTAGGTACTACAGTTGTTCCTATTTTACAGATGACAAAACCGAGGCAGCAAAAGATTAATTAATTTGCCCCAGGTCCCACAGTTAGCAAGTGGTGGATACAGATTTTAATTCAGCAAATCTATGTTTAGAGTGCCCACTTTTGACCTCTATGTTGTCCTGCTCCTCAAAAAGGTCATCACTGACCTTTGAATTGACAAATCCAGTGGTCTTTTTTTATTTCACAGCTTCTTACTCTCTAGACTTTATTTAACACTGTGGAGCACCTCTTCATTTTTGAAACATTGCTCTCTGCCTTCTGCAGTAGCCTTCTTTCCTGATTCATCTTCTACACATCCAATTGTTTTCTAATCCTTTACTTAACCTCCATCTCTCCTTGATTTTTCCACAAGTCTTAGTGTTCTTAGTGAGTCTTTCCCCAGTCTTCTACTCTACAAGATCTACCTGAGTTATCTCTTGGATAATAGCCACTCTTTTACCTAAGGTCTCCTAACAGATTCTTTGGATTAAGCACTCATATCTGTCTTTTCTGTTCATTTTGCCAAATTATGCCCAAAATCTCTTGATGGTCTATGACCAGTTGACTACGATATTTGTCCTTTTTCTAAATCAGCACTTCTTCTCCCACATGGTTGCCATGTTGGCATATCATGTCTGTTGAATTAATTCCCAAGCATGTTTATGTCTGTTGACCTTTTAATGATCAATCATCCTTGAACTGCTGATTCAACCAACACTTAAGTTTGCCCTAGCCCTGAACTCCTTAGCTCATGAAATTATGAATTTCCTTATTTTTTTTCTGGGTGTATGTGTATGTGCTATGTATTGGAGCAGAGTTTTTATGTGTATATATTCAATGTATGTATTCTATGTGTTCTACCTGCTTTGACTATGAATTTCTAGACTAGAAACTAAACCTTTGAACATCTTCATACATTTAAGGCATTAAATTCAGAGTCTGTCACATACTAGGTCTTCAATAAACATTTTATGACAAAATGTAGAAAACTGGAACATGATCTTTCCTAGATATTATGATGGTTAATTTCATGTGTTAACTTGACTAAGTTACAGTGTCCAGTTGTTTGGACAAGCAAGCACTGGCCTGATTGTTACTGTGGGGGTATTTCCCTGGATTTAAATGATTAATCAGCTCATTGCATCTATGGCTGATTATATCTACAATCAACAAAGAAAACTGCCTTCATCTATGAGAGAAGTCTGCTCATCATTAAAGGGAGAAATGATGATTTCACCAGTTAGAAAGGAGAAATTCAATTTCTATTTCAGTCAGTCAAATTTTCATGGGGAATTCAACCTGAACTTCATTGAGTTTCCAACTTTCAGCCTGCCCTACAGAATTAGGACTTGCCAATCCCCATGGTCATGTGAGCCAATTCCTATAATACATTTCTTAATATTGACATATACCTATATTTAGCTATCCATCTATCTATCCATCCTGTCAATTCTTTTTCTCCTGAAAACCCTATTACAGATATGTAAAACGAAGTTTAAATGTACAGTTTTGGGAATCAATCTTATATGGACAATTAGTTAGCTAAGTTAGTCATTTTATTAATAAAACTTTAAAAGTATACCTTAAAAAAGACAAAAGTGGAAATCATAGAAAGATAGTATAGGTTTTTTGTTGTTTTGTAAATGACATCCTACAGTGGTTCTGGCATGTGATTTAAGATCAAAGTAGATCACTGAACCCTTAGGGCAAGTCAGCTATTACTACAAAATGAATCTTTATTTACAGAGAGGAAAAACTAGCACACCAAAATGGGAAATGGTTCTCATTGTAATGGAAGAATTTCAGTAACTATTAGTGTTGTTGTAACTTAGATAACATGGGGCAGAACTTGCCAGCAGACTTGGTCTTAGACAAAATTGTAAGTAAACGAAGTTCATCTTCACAGCCTCTGTTCTTTTTTTTTTTTTTAATCTCCTTGGACAAGTTTCCAGTCCCTCTTGTTACCCTTGGTTCCTTGATCACCCACTTTCTGCTGCTCTTTTAAGAACCTGCTTCTTATCTGAGTCTTTCTATTGCCTTGTCTAGATATTGTTCCTTCTTTGCCTCCCAGAAGACACTTACGCTGACATGAAAAGAGGCACCAGCTTTGGAGTTTAAGAAACTAAATTGTAGATTTTTCAGCTATTAATTCTGTCATCTTGGGCAAGTTACTCTATACACCTATTTTCTTAACAGCATAATCTGAATGCTGACGATAATGCCTCATTAGATTATTGGCTTGAGTAAAGCAGAGAGCACAGGGCAAACAAATGTCAGCTATTGTTTTACTTGGGTATGTGACCTTGGGAACTTTGGTCCTCTGTGAAATGAGGATGACATTCCCTACCCCAAGGAGTTTCGTTGCTGTTAAAAGAAATAACACATTAAGTGCCCAGCACAGAGTCTGGCATACGTTAATTTGGATAACGAGTATTTGTCTGAAAGTATATTTCCTCAATTTTCCAAAATGTTCGCTACTAAAGGATTAATGTCTTCTAATAAATTTACCAAGTTTAAGTGATAATGTTTCTCATCTGGAACAATGGTGAAACAAAAGGCAGAAACAAGAAATTTTTAATATTTATATGATTGATCTGTAAGGTAAGGGATTGAGCATGGATTAAAAAGGGAAAAGATCAGAGATTGAGTGCTGGGGAATCAGGAGTGATCAACACAGTTCATGAAGGAAATGTCAGTGAAGTAGGAGCTTGCTTTGGAAGGCAAGTGAAGAAGGTGCTTCAAAGAAGAGAAAGTGATCAACTCTATCAAATTCTGCTGCTTGGTCAAAACATGCAAGATACTATTTTACTTTCTATTGTCTAAAAGATCCCCTTGCTCTGTGTTCACTATTTTACATCAATGTAAAATGGTGGAATGCATATGCTCCTTTTCAGAGATCTGGGCATGTTAGATGTTAAACAAGTCACATAAGGCAGGGTTCTCAGCAGCCTTATGTGAGCACTCATGTCCACTTGTCTTTCCCCTTGGCCTCATTTCTGACATTTCCCTTTAGATAAGATGCTGCCAATTTTTTCCCTTTTAGCCAATTACAGTATGTAGGAAAGCAGGTCTCAAAGCTGCCCTCAGTCCCATCACTCATGGCAAGTAAAAATTTTATACCAAAATTGCATATTTGGATAAACAGTGAATAGTCTATCTCATTGGGCTACTCATAAATGGAACCTTTGCCAACCTGTGCAGAAATACTTCATTTTAAAGTTTCTAGGTGTTGACAAACACTATCAAAACTACATAAACTTCAAGCTTGATCTAAGTTCCAGGTTTGTAGACAGAAAATAGTTAATACAATGATGTTTCTAACACTGTTCACCACGTAGCACTCAATAATTTCATGCTTTTAGAGGCTAGATTGCTGAGTCTTTCTTAGCAAAATGGACAAAGCTTTCAAATGTATGTGCAGCACACAGTGGCATGGAAGCTGGCTCTCTCTGAGTTTCCTGTTTATATAAACACAAGAAATTACATTTATCATCCAGGAGTATTTTGTGTGCATTTTAAATTACATTATGTTTTTGCAATTGATTCCATGATTTTCCAAAACATGTGAGTAAACAGTTCTTTATACATGAAGGGCTAATCTAGTTTATTACATGTAAACCATTCATAAAACTTGGAGCTGAAAGGAACTTTAATTTTGTTGTTGATTACCACTAACTCATCCTTATAAATCTTCCTCTCTTAGATAGAATTATGCTGTGATTATGGGTCATGAAACCATTCATCTGATCTTCATTTTTCTGTGCTAACTTTTTTTCTTTATAGATTATTGTGTTTTTTATAGATTATTACATTTGCTCCAAGGCAAAATTACTTTGACTTTTTTTTCCTTCTAAACTATTTTCTGAGATTTCTTTTTTTAATAATTTTTTAAATATCAAGAGATGATGTTTGTACCAGTATGTCTCTGAAGTTCAGGTTTTGAGATATAAAATATAAAGAATTGTTCATTTTTGCTTCTGGGATTTTATGGTTGAAAATGCACAGGGAAAAACACAGTGGCCAAGCGTATGGACTCGAAAGCCAGACTGCCTGGTTTTGAATCCCTACTCTGCCCCTTACCAGCTTTGAAACCCTAGGTAAGTTACTTAACATGTCTGTTTCTTTGTTTTCCCATGGGTAAAATGAGATTAATAATAGCATCCCTTTTACAACATCGTTAGGAAGATTACATTAATTAATATCTATAATGCACTCAAAAGAGAATGGCACAGAGTAAGTACCATATAAGTGTTTGAAAATTAGAGGAGATTATTTAATAAATTTCATATGTGGAATTTACTACATCTCTATCTTGTAGATACTTATGTCTAGTTCAATCTTAAAACTTAAGGAAAAGGAATGTTACTTTATTAGTGCTACCCTTGGTTATGATAATGAGGCATAAATATTCATGATCAAACTCTGACAATCCCTTTAACTCTGTATGTGTCTTTCTAATTGATACTAGAGACTATTGAACTGAAAAAAATAAAAAGATATAAGAATGTGGTTAAAAAAAGGGAAGACCAAGGAAATATTAATTATTGACTTTTAAAAGGAGAACCCAATAAGGCACATTAAAAATTAAAAACTTCAAATTGATTGTCTAGGCTACTCTTTACAAAGATATTGAGCATTTCAGTTTTTTAAATAGTGAAATATTATAATAAATTATATATAAATTAAATCCTTAAAGAAACACAAAATTATTAAAATAAACAGAACAAATTTGTACTTATTAAATGTCAAAATAAAATCATAACATGCTTATAACATGGCCTGGTTGATTCATAATACAATAATTTTGAAATATGAAACAAATTTTAAAAATTAAAATTGTGAAATATTAGCTGAAATAATTAAACAAATTAATCAAGCTTCTTGTTTGTCAAAGACTTCCAGATTCTTTTTTCTGTTTCTTTGTGGTTTGTTTTTTGTTTTTTGTTTTTTTGCTGTTTTGCTAGTCACACACAAATGGAAAACAGAAGAGCCAATTATGACTTTATAACTTTAAAACTTACTTTATAAAGTTTAATTACCCCCAAAATAAAAGTAATTACAATGCATTTACATAGAATGCAGGGTTTGGAAGTTATGTAAGGGTACAAGGGTAGATTCTGGGACACAGTTGACTAAGGCATGGATGTAAGGGATGTAGTAAGAAGTAAGACCATGGCTGACATCCAGAAGACTTGTCCCCCTCACCTTTCCCCAACAGGGTCAATTGCCCAAACTTTGTGGATCTGAGGTCATTCATTCTTCAATTGGTTTCCATGTACAAATGTTTAAACTAAATTCAATTAATTTAATGTTTAAATTAAATTTACACACACGTCCTTGACATCAGAATACCATATCCAAATATTTCTCCTGCAAACATTCACAAAGATACTTATTACAGTTTTATTTGTATTTCTGAATGCTCATAACTAGAGAAATGATTAAGTAAAATAGTGCCAGTCATGCAATATTGATACGAAAGAATGCTAATGATATATTAAGTGAAAACTACAAGTTGAGAGAGATTATGACTCTGTGATTGAAAAAAGAAGTGCATATAGTTTTGTAAGACAGACATGAAGTTGAACTACCAAACTGTAGTGTTTTTTCCTGAAAGTGGGATGGAGTGGGGGAAATTTCACTTCTATACATTTGTGTTTAAGCAGGTTCTATTTTTGCAATAAAATATATGTATGTATATTAAATTGTATACTAAAATACAAAGGTAGTACATAATTCTCAAAAAAAGTAATAAACGTGTGTGTGTGTATACACATATAAAGAATCACTTGAGTAGTTTTACAAAGTTCCCATTCCTGGTTCCCACTTGAGACCTGTGGATTGTGTATGAGAAATGCTGGGGCCAGCCCAGGAAATTCGGATGATTTGAACAGCCAAGTTTGAGAGCAACCATTTTGAATTGCATAATACTGGCTATTCATGCAGTTACTTTTATTCATTCATTTCTACATTTATGGTTATTATAAAAGTCTTTTGAAATATGCTGTTTTATTTATTATCAAGAATCTCTTCTCCATAGTAACTAGTACCCTCTCTACAAGAACTTTCAGAAGATATTTGGAGGAATAGTTTATTGATGCAACAAGTACTTTTGGAGTCTGCTTTTCACCCAGTCCTGTTCTACATGGAAGAAATGTGAAGGTGAACGAAAGGATAAAGATCCAACCTCATGAAGGTATGGCTTTCATGAGCAACTGAGTAACTGATTTTATGTTATGGCTAATTCTATAATGTAGTGGTTCCCAAACTTGAGCATGCCTCAGATTCACCTGGAGGACTTGTCAGAATACAGATTTCTGGGCCCCCTCCCCAGAGTTACTGGTTCAGTGTATTTGGGGTGGGGCCAAGAATTTGCATTTCTAATAAGTTCCCAAGTTCCCAAGGCTGATACTACCTGTCTGAGGACCACACTAAAGTGCTTTCTGTTCTCTTCCTTCCATTGGCTGGTACGAAAGGGAGATCTACTCATAGGGTCCTCCTGCAGCAAGAATATAAGTCTTCATATGCTGAGTACTAACCTCACAACTGGCATTCTTTTACTTTCTTCTGATACCTAAATCATATTTTATCTATAATTTTTTTTTGTGTGTGTGTGTATGTATATATGTGTGTGTGTATATATATATATATATATATATATATATATATATATATAGGCATCTAAAATACTATTTGGGGAAAAAAAGTGTTCAGGGATAGAGAGAAACATGGTGAGACAAAGAACAAGAACCCGAACTTTATTAAACACAAGCAATAAGATAGCTAAAGTAAGACTGGACCATTCTGACTGCTCTTTGCTTTCTCTACAAATCATGTCCACCCCACCCGCTTCCCAGAGTGGTTGAAATGAAATGAACGAACATTTGTGAAAAGTTTTGTAAAATGTAAAGGGCTATAAAATATAAGTCACTTAGAGAAAACCTCATCTCATGTCTGTTTCCTAGAAGAAAAGCAAAGAACATTTCTTCCTTCGCCAACTCAAAGTAAATGGTCTCCAATTACCTCGAATACATTGAGTTTGTTTGATCTGTTCACCCCAAAGTGGTACATGTGCCTGGGACATGTTCTTTGGTGCTTATTAAAGGCCATGAGGTGAGTCTCCCCTTTTGAACACTCCACTGAGCATCCAGATGGTGTACACAAGGCACACATAGTCTTACATGCACCTTGAGATTTCTGAAGAACATATGCTATGTGTTTGTCATCTTTTTAGAAAAGCACTTCTGAAGAGCCCTTTAATGAATTTCCTAGAGAAAATCTGAAGGAATGGTAATGCAACTAATCATTTCCTACCTTCCCACTGAACCTCTTATTAATTAACATGTTAATGCTGTTTGATTTCCTAAATTTAGTTTGAGAGACAGTAAAACAGCTATTTTCAAATTAAATTAAATTGAGTTGTGAGAAGATTTTCAACTGATATAGGGCTTTTGGTACTATACTAATTCTAGTACTCATTAAGATTTAAAAAAAAAATCAATGAGCTTGAAATGAAAATGTTGATATTATTGTAGGCTTAATCTACTTCTGAATAACTTCTTCCATGACTATGTTTTACCATGTATGTGACGTTAGAGAAAGCAAATTTCAGTGCTTAAAGAGAAAGGAAATTTTCCTCAGCTACCATAAATGTCACCAAAGTATCTGTTTCAGGAATTAGCACAGTCATAAAACTTAAAAATTAAGATTTTTTTTCTAGTACAGGAGATATCCTAGCTGTTAATGGGTGGCAATAATCCTTTAGTTTTCAATGGTGTATTGCTCTCAGTTCACTGTGCAGGTTTCAGGTATAATTAATTATCTTGTATCTTCCTCTAAGGCTTTTATTTCTAGCCAAAGGGATTTGTTTAGGCTCTACTCAAAAGGATTCTAATGGAAAATGGCATATAAGATAGTCCTTAAGACGAGGGCAATCATATCATTATCAACTAAATGACCATCACTTACTATTCTTCAATAAGCAATTTTCAAATATCTTTATTTATATTGATTTGCAGTCTTTAAATCTTTTATCTTGCTCATTTTATGTTGAACTTCAGCATATTCACCAGTGTTTATAATTAACCATTCTTAGATTAGCTTGCAATAAGGACTTGGGTTGACAGCAGAATTCTACCTACAGGAATTAAGTATGGCTGCACAAGAAAATTTTCCAGTCAATGTTTGCCCTTGGCGATACAAGTGTATCTTGGGTCAGTGCTCCTCAAATATTAATGGGCAGATGAATCACCTGGTGATCTGCTCATGTGCAGATTCCAATTTGGTATATCTGGGGTGGAGCCTGAAATTATGCATTTCTGAAAATCTTCCAGGTGATGCGGATGATTCTGGTCCACAGACCACAATCTGAGTACCAAGAATTTATATGAATTGATAAGTCAACAACAAATTTGACATGGTGTCTCTGATAACTGCAAATACAAGCTTTTCTAGAAAGCAGAATGTGCTAATGAAAAAAATTATTTTCAGCAAGACCAAAGTGCTGTAGTCTAGCAAAAGTGAAATATTTCTATCTTTTTCTACGTCTTAAAGCAAGATATATTATTAGGTATTAATATAGATTTATAAATATATAAATTTTTCTTTGTTTTCTCAGTTTATTTATAACATTTTCACCTTAGTTTGCCATTTGAACTAATCAAGGCGCCACGGTGATTCTTGCTATTCCATTGTGACAATAGTTAAAATGTGTTTGTTCTTCATACTCTTTGAGAATCTTTTGAAAATGAGCATAGACAAGTAGACTCCAGGCGAGGGAAAAACAGTTTTATCTTACAGACAGTATCTCCTAAATCTCAATAATATTTCTTAGGATCTGTTTTAATTTCCTAGGCTGCTTACAATAGATATTATGAAATATGTTGGCTTAAAGCAATGGGAATTCATTAGCTTACAGTTTTGAGGCTGAGAAAAATGTCCAAATCAAGACATCATCAAGGCAATGCTTTCTTCCCAAATACAGGCTGCCGGTGATCCTTGGCTCCTCTGCCACATGGCAAGGCACATGGTGGTCTCAACTAGGGACAGAGATCCTTCAAATCTCAGCTTAAATGTCATGTGTCCGGGAAATCCTCCCCAGACCCTCAAAGTCAGGCCAGGTTCCCTGGTACTGTCACAGCACCCTGTAATTGGCCATCATCATAATAGTTGCAATTGCAATTACATAATTATTTGTGAATATATTTGTTTAATGCCTTATTCCCAGACTGTAATTTTTTAAAGTGCCATAATTGTCTTTCCTGATGACTACTATATATTTCAAAATCTGGCTAGTGTCTGGCACATAGTTGATGCTCATTATCTGTCAAAATGAATGGAGGGAGAAATGTTACAATTCCCTTATTTATGTAGAGACTATAGGCTTGAAAGGCTTTTAGTTAGAGACGGTATTCTCTTGCGTTCATAGCATTCAGTTTTTATTGATTATGACATTCTTGCATGCTGAACTCAGACTTGGCCAGGATTATTTTTAATACAGGCAGCTTCTCCTAGTTGTTACATATGGCATATGAGACAAAATCTAATTGCCGTTCGTACAATGAATTCTATTCAGAATGTCCTTCTCTTTTTTTTCACCCAGTATTCCCTGAGTTTTTGCCTCTACTTTTGCACATGCTATTTAATTTATCTGAAATAGTTACTCTCCTCCAAACACACTCCATTTGTTGAAAACCTATTAATTCCTTAAGTCCTATCTTGAGCACCATCTTTTCAGTGAAGCCTTTTAGAATCCCTTTAATTAGATGAAATCTCTGATGACTGTACCTTACAACATAGTAATTTGTATGCTTGCATTTACTTCCTTACTAAGACGGTCCTTTTTAAAGACAGGGAACACTTATTTATCTTTGTAACTCCAACAATTTCTCCTACCATAACTTCGGTCATTAAACAAATATGTACTGATCCCCTAATCCTGTGCTAGACCCTGAGCTAAGGGCTGAAGATGTAAAGATGAATGAGACCTAACATCTGTCTTCAAGGGGGTCACAGTTTTCTAGGGCATAAAACAAACATGTATAGAAATAACTGTAGAATAATACACCAAGTGCTATACTGGAGAAATTCACAAGGCACACAAGATGAAGAAAGAAATGAAAGAAATAATTATACCTGTGTGGGCAGGGTGTAAAGAGACTACTGTGATCAGAGATAAGTAAGTAAGAGGCTTAAGAGAAGAGGAGGAAACTTTCCAGGTGTGAACTCTAGGTGGTAGATGTTCAATATCTTCCTTCTATCAAAAGTAATTGAATAGATTCTAACCCAGCTCATAAAATTGAAGCTGGTTAAACAAACTCTACATTATTTTCTTATTTCCCTTTAGTTTTCTGAATATCTGTGGCATGAAGTTTTCACGGATCCCATACCTGAATTTTCCTACCATCAGCTGCTTCTCTACAATACAAGACACTCTACCTCAATCCACAAACCCCATGGCTTTACCTGTTAACTGTTTCTCAGACACACCCTGGATGCCCTGCACCCCATAGTACTGACAGTATTTCTAATAGGAAGCACCATAATGGGCCATATCCGAAAGAGAGAGATTTTGACCTCACTGAGGCAGCCATCTTCTCTACCAATGCATATCATTTCATCTATTGAGGAAACTTGTTAAGAACTGAATCCACTTTGCTGCTAAAGGAAGGGCAGGGGAGCTGAAAACAACAATTCCTAGGCAGAGACTAAGTCACTGTTACCAGAATCACCAGGAAGGATTCCATCAAGTGGTCCAAGGCTAGCACTGCCTGCCTCTCTTTCAGAAATACCACCCAACCTCCTGCTGAAAGGCACTGCTCCTAAAGCATCCGATGTTTTAGAAAGTCAGTGAATGCAGCTTGACAAACTTAAATATGAGGACTGGAGTTCACATGAACGCTCAGGAAAACCATCAAAGATGGTTTTCATCAAATGGAAAGTATTTGGTGAAGTAAACAGGTGCCCAGAGATAGTGATTCTTGTGTAAATGTGAAGTCATTTAAAGATCTCTTTGGTTGAAAGTTTGAGGAACCTTAGGGTGCTTCACACTAACCCAGGAAACTTGATTAAAAGAAAAAAAAAAAGATTGTTGGGCCCTATTCCTAGAGATTTTGTTCAGAATGTTTGTGACTAGGAATTTCCAGTTTTAACCAGTATCACAGTGGCTAATGCTGCAAGTAGCCTAAAGTGCATACTTTATTAGACGAGTTATTCCTGATCTTGTGGGGTTAACCTTGAAACAAAGCCAACTGTATAATTTTTTTCCTACCACATTTTTTCTATGTTAAAGAGGGAAAGGACATGTAAAGACATTGAAATTTCTACCTTGTGCCAAGTGGCCTGCCTCAACTCTCTTTTCTGTTACCTCTTTCTACAAAGAAAGGGGTAATTGTCTCTCCTTCATCCACGAAAGAGATACAGAAGCAATTTTAGAATTCCATTTCTCTTACAGGCCTCTCCTTTCATTACGATTTACTTAGGCAGAAAGAATTGAAGCGAGTGTCTCCCATTCCCCCAACAGATTATTGAAGTTTCAGTATCATTTTTTATCTGCTACACAAAAGGTTTCCTTATCTCACTTCTTCCTCACCATAGCTTTGTGAAGAAGGTGCAGTTGTCCTCACTTTACACACAAGGACACAAGATGAAAAGTTAAGGAACTAGCAAAGATCACACAGCAAATATAAGTCAGGATTCAAACCCAGATGTCTAATTCTATAGCCCACTTTGTTTTTACCACATCAGACTGTTGTATTTCACTTCGTGTTGTTGGGGCTATGTACATCATGTCAATGATTAGTTCACACATGCCGTAATCTACTAGTGTAATTATACAAGTGAAACGATATCCTTCCCACATATCCTTCAGTTTTATTCCCTTCCTGAAGCTGGTATCTGTAATCATGTTCTCCAACACTAAGCTTCTTGCCTCTGGTTTTTTTCTCCCTTTGACAACCATTTTTTCCCCTCTTTGTTTAATATTCTGTATCATCTATCTTTGATCTACCTACCTTTTCTCTCTTCTCCAGAGTGTCTCTTCCCAGCAGTCCCCTAGTTTTATTATTTGGGATTTTAGACCTTCCTATCTCTTTCAGCTTTCAACTTTGGGCTTTTCTCTTACCCTTCATCCGGGGTGGTAATATGCCCATGCTGTTTCTTTCATTTAGTTTTCTTTTTCATTTTCAACCACTTATACTTTTCTGTTCCCTATTAGTCTAGATTTCATCACACTACCTTAATGCTTACTAATAGGCTGGAAAGATTTTTCCCTCCCTAGTAATTTTGGTATCAACCTTTTAACTATGAGGAAGAAAGGAGTTATCGACATCCTTATTATTAATTTGATTGATCACATAGATAGTTCTCCAGGCTTTGTGTGAAGTTTTATTTACTCAAATATGCATATCTTATTTGTGGCCTAGCTAAAATTAACTGTCAAGCTTTGATATACCTACCATCGAGGCTCAAATTCAACAGTGAAAAGAATTTATATTAAGAGGATAAGGTACTCACACCTGAAACTACAGACCTTATTAGTGACAAACATAACATTTCCAGAAAATAGCTTCTAGAAAACAGGCAGGTTTCCAGCCATTTCAAATTTGTGTATCTTGCTACTTTAAAGCATTTTCGTAATAATTACTAAATCCAATTTTAAAAAGCAATCTCTTCTCTATCAGGTCTACAGTCCATTACAAGAGCTGATATTAAGCTCTGTGTTTGAAATGATTTACCTCTCATTGTCATGTAACATATAAACAAGATAGAGAAAAGCCTGATGCTTTGTTGTTGTTGTTTTTATCAGGAGTCATCTCCCTATTCTTGCAGTGGTTTTAGTTTAGTTCTCTGTTTCTATTTAGAAAAGGAACTGAAAGCCAAAGAGTTTCCAAAACAGAGGAATCATAGCAGGGAGAACTAGAAATGCAATGCATTCAAGCAACACAAGATGTCACTTTTAGATAGCCCAGCACATACTGGAAAGGACTAAGTCTGCATTGTGCATAAAATAACCTGTGGAGGGGAAAAGTGCCAAGGTGATTTACAAATGCTTCAGAAGCATGAGTGGGGGCCCAAAATCTTGGTTGTGTTTTCAGTATTTGTAATAGTGACTTGAAAATTATACCCAACCTGGAATGCTTCTCGTGTACCTACGTCAGTCTACACAATACATAGCCCATGCAATAATTACATGTTGTCCCACTTTCTGGATGGCACAGAGATAAAAACTAAGCCTAGTCACATTGCCTAGTTTTTATTTCCTCTGTGCTTCCTTATTTCTGCTCCATTAGGTGCCTTCCAACATCTTATTTGAGGCCCTCACCTGATCTGTTATAATAATCCCCTGCCTCTCTTTCGCTGTTCCTGCCCAATTAATCCATTTTACACATTGCTCACAGTTTGACCCCCTTGAGGTAGTTCTGATCCCAGTGCTCATATGTCCTCCAAGGAGAGGTTGAACATGGTGTAACAGTTTTCTATTGCTGCTGTGACAGATTACCATAACCTTAGTGACTTAGCACAAATTTATTATTTTACAGTTCTGGAGACCAGAAGTCTGATAGGGATCTCACCAGGCTAAGATCAAGGTGAAGGCAGGGCTTTGCTCCTTTCTGAAGTTCCAGAAGGGAATCTGTTTTCTTGCCCAGCTTCTAGAGGCCACCCACTTTCCTTGGCTAGCGGCCTTCTTCCAGCAGTTGGAGCTGAGTCCTTCTCATGCAGCCATCTCCATGGTTCTCCATAGTCACATGCTCCTCTAACTCTTTTAAGAACATACCATTACATTGGGATCACTCAAATAATCTGGGATAATCTCCTTATCATGACGTCAGCTAATTAGCAACTTTAATTCCATCTTGCAACCTGAATTTCTCTTTCCCATGTGATATAATGTATCAACAGGTTCCAGGGATTAGAGCTTGGACATCTCTGTGAGGGGGAGGACATTATTCCACCTACCATATATGATATTGAAAGTGCTTCAAGACCTGACCCCATCCTAACTCTCCATCCCTCATTCCTTTAAAGGGTCCACCCTCATTTCTTTTGTGCCAAGCACTTCAGTCAAACTATGAGCAGGCCATTGCCCATTCTTTATTCCTTAAACTTTATTCATCTATTCTCACCATTCCCCACTTCTTTGAAAATTCACCTTCATCCTTCCGGTTCCCCAGTCTGGGAAACTTTTTGTAACTCCTCTAAGCAGAATTGATCATTCCCTCATTTATAAATCAATTGACTATCTCTTCCACAGATTTGTATGCTATACATGTATTTTCTTCCTTGCTTTTGCTTGGCCCCTCAAGACAAACTTGACACTCCCAAGAGTAGTAAATATATCTTCTTAAATGATTGAAGAGTAACATTATTTAGAGTAGGCTAAGCTACCATCTCACACATACCTCAAATTTCAGTGGCATACCATGATAGAATGATATTTCTCCATCACTTACAACACAAAGCAAATGCTTCTGGTCTACGAGGCTCTTGTCCTTGCTGATTCTGGGAATTGTTTCCTTCTACCTCCTGGCTCTGCCATCCTACCAGGCCCTTCTTGTTTGCAACCAGAGAGTAAAAGGAAAAAAAAAAAAAAGAAGCTTTCCAAGAAGTTCACTTGTATTTTAAAAGCCTGACCTGGAGGAGGCCACTTCATTTTTATTTACATTCCATTGTCAAACACTTATTCACAAACTGCAAAGAGGTTAGGAAATATAGTTTTAACATTTTCCAGCAAAATCCTATTACCATAGGGAGGAAAGTAAGGGGTTTTGGTTAAAAACAAAACAAAACTGTGATCTCTGCTACAAGAGTGAATAAAGAGCCCAGGCCTCTAGGATATGCATTCTCAGTTGGCAGCCACACTTGCCTCTAACTCTTAGAGAATTTGAACATGTAACTCTTATGTAAATTATAGTATTCCACCATGTGTTTTATTTCTTCAAGATATATGTCCGACTTCTGCCAAAGTACATGAATCAGGTCAATTTAGCAGAGTAATGTTAAAACCAGACATAAATCTTTCATTTATATGAAGTTTCCTTAAAAATATTTATTAAATGCCAATACCATAAAACTATTGAGTTATCCCTTTGATGACAAATTTGATCTGGTTAAATAAGGTACATATGATTTTGAAGTCTTCAGGAATGTTTTTAAAAACCGAGAGGAAAATTAGGTGTTATTCTGTGGCGTAAGATGGCTAGCAAGGTGGTGAGAAAAGAACATCAGAACTTGACAGAGGGTGAGATTTTAGCAAGAATGTTAGTTAAGAGCATGATTTTGTAGTCTGGTGTGTTGGTTCTGCTTTATTAATGGCTACGTAACCTGAGCAAATGAAACTCTTTGAGGCTTAATTTCTGCATGTATCAAATGGGGTAACAGCTAAGAAATTTGGAAAGTTTAGATTAGACAAGTATTGAAAAGTACTTAGAATATCCACCCTTACAAATTAAAAAAAGAAAAGAAATGTGCTAGGTTAAATGGTTCTTAAACATTGTTGAACAAGAATCTCTCTATTAACCTTAGATTTTTAAAGTGCATGTGCAAAAGATAAAGGCAATAGAAGTTTCTGACCTAAGAATGGAGGTCACGAAAGCTGAAATCCAAAGAGCTGATGTTTACAAGGATAAACAAAAGCTTTTTCAAGATTTTTATATTTACAAAAAGAAAACAAGAGCTTGAGGTTAACAAGGTAATTTTTTTTTTTTTTCAAAGCATAAGTGTACTTATTTTATCACTCTCATTTCAAGAGTAGAGCAAGCACTTAAGAGAAATGATTGAGGGACCTACCTATGCAGGCAAAGTGGTTGGGGAGTGCCATCAGGCCCTAGAAGACTCTGTGGCCTGGCTTATGGTCACCACATCCCAAAGTGAGAAAACTTACAAATGAGATTGACAACCTGCTGTTGGGTTAATCATATGGAATAAAGGGCTAAGAAGAGAAATGAGGAGGGAAATGCAACTCTAATTTTCAAAAGGAGATGAAAAGGGATAACTAAAGACTGGAGCCTGACCTTTAGCATTGTGCCAGTTTGGATATATTTGTCCCCAAAAAACCATATTCTTTAATGCAACTTTGTGGGAGCAGACTGATTAGTCTGTTGATTAGGGTGGAAACATTTGATTAAATTATTTCCATGGAAGTGTGGACCCTGCACATTCAGGGTGGGTCTTAAATCACTGGAGTCCTAAAAGAGCTCACAGATAGAAGGAACTCAGAGCAGCTGAGAGAGACTTTTGGAGAGATGCTTGGGAGCTGATGTTTAGAGATGTCAGGAGACATTTGGAGATGCTAGCCCAGAGTATGCTCTGGAGAAGATAAGAGACAACCCCTGATGCTTAGATGCACAGGAGCTGAAGAAGCTAAGGGAGACAAGCTCAGAAGCATTTTGGAGAATGCCATTTTGAAATGCAACCCAGGAGCAAAAGAACAGCAGACACCAGCCATGTGCCTTCCCAGCTGACAGAGGTGTTCTAGACGTCATTGACTGGTTCTTCAGTGAAGGTATCCTCTTGTTGAAGCTTTAATTTGGACATCTTTATGGCCTTAGGACTGTAAATTTGTAACCAAATAAACCCCCTTTATAAAAGCCAATCCATTTCTGGTATTTTGCATAACGGCAGTATTAGCAACCCAGAGCAAGCATTTAAAACATTCTAGGAGGATTACACTAGCTCTTCAATGGGACATCATCAGTTATAACACAACCCATAGAAATACTCCTGAATTAAATGCACACATCAGTTTTCAGATGTAATGAGATTTCAAACATGAGACAATGTGAGTGGGCAAGAAAAGTGTCTTAGGACAACCCTATGAGTTGACTAGAATAAGGTTGGAAACTATAAATAGACATAAATGTTATGCTGAAATCCACATATGTTTATCCAAGCCTTTAATTATATTCTCTGGACATGTTTCTTTAAAAATTGAGATGGTAAAATTCTTTTATTTAAGTCGAATTGATTGTGTTATCTTACTTAAGCTAAAGTGATAAATGGTGTGTCACCCAAGAATAACTTTCCTCATGTGTTGAGACTTTGACCCAAGTCCTACCGCACATGTTATCTATGGACTGAAAGATCAGGAGGAATTCTTTTCAAATTTGAGATAAACATTATCTGAATATGGTTAAGAGTTTGGACTTTAAAATTTGGTAGTGAGGATAGAGTACCAGCTCTAGCACTTACCAGCTGTGTTCCTTTAGGGAAGTGAGTTAACCAACCATTTCTGAACCTCAATTTCTTCATCTACAAAACCATAATTAAGGAAAGAGCGTCTACTCATTGTTTGGATAATGTGGGATAACACATAACTGCATTTAGCACATATTCTATGTCCATCCTGATGGTAATAATTGCAATGACTGTACTCCTAAACATACTGCCTCTCAATAATAGAGTTTTCATAAAGTTAAACAGTTTGCAGAAATAGATGAACAAATTCAACAAGATTGAAATGAATTGTATTAGATCACCTGAGCTCAAAACAAAAACAAAAACAAACCTTTTTTTGGTGCAAGGATAGAATAAAAAAAGGCATAGCCTATCTGAAGCAGATGTAAAAGTGTTTGAATGGATTAAGTAACAGTGGTCAATATGAATCAATAGAAAAATATAAATCAGTGGAAAGATACAGCCACCAAAATACCTACTATCCTCTTAAACTACATCTGTAGAAATACAGAAAGTAATATAAAGCAGATACCATCTCCATTGTGCTCAGCATTGTGAAACAATGATAGAAATTTAAGGTTGATTTTAGGTCCATTCTAAAGGAAAGCAGAAAAAAATCAAAGCATATTCAGAGGAGAGTAATCAAGCAAGTGAGGAAACATGCCACCTGAACAAGGATGTGAAGAGCAGTGATGGGTTTCTTTCCAGTTTGGGGCTATTATAAGAAAGAAACCATTGTGAATATTTTCTGTATAAACCTTTTTTAGATGCATGTTTTCATTTCTCTGGGGTCAATCTATAGGATAGAATTGTTGGTCATGTTTTAGGTACATGCATAATTTCATTAGAAATTCCCAGTTTTCAAAGTGGCTGTACCATTTTACACTACTTTTTAATTGTCTGTATGTCCATTTAAGTCTCTTTGATGAATTTGTGCCAATCCTAAAAACCTATATCCCTGGCTTTCTTGCAAAAATTGGAAGATGTGACAACATTGAATCTATATGGCCAAAAAATAACCAGAATTGTATATCCATAAATCCTTTTAGATGGGGCATGAACAGTCCAATTTCCCTTACACCTCATCCATTGCTCCTACCCAATCTGATACCAACTTCTGATACCATTACTTCTCCTATCTGATACCAACTGACATCTATATGCATGAGTTTGCACACCTTGATGTAACAGAAGAGTAGCGCCATCCCAGCCACTTTATCTTGCCAATAATAGAGCACTGTTGGTATTTAAATTTGAACCAGAACAGGAACTTCATGGTGTGTGTGCTCTGTTGTTGTTCTTGTTAAGTATAATGTGGTAGACATTTCCATTTCTCCTCTTGACAGCCTCCTCCTTCAGCTGCACCCAGAGTTTGGGGACAGAAGCTGGGCAGGGCTATTGCTAGGGAAGCAGGCTCTGATGACAGTGCTAGAAGTTATGATTAGTGCAACCTCAGGATCTGTCATCCATTCAGCATTGTGTTACTTAATTTACACCTAATGATATGAAAAATTATTTTTGCAATGCCAAAGTTTTGTTTTTGTTTTTATTTAATCCCTTTCAAGGTTCCCTAAGGAAAGAACCAAGCAGATGGGACCTATCAAGTTGCAAACGTAGAAGAGCTAGTAGGAAGTATGCTCTCTGTCCTTGCTGTGATGATCCTGTCACTTTTAATTCTCTCGCATGTTTACTTTTCTACTACATAAGAACTGGAGCTTGTTTTTAGCAGTGATTTTTAAGATAGGAAACAGAAATTTCAAATTTCTCCCCATGAATCTAAAGCAAGTCAGATATTAGCATCAAGATAAAACATTTGCCGTGACAATACTTACAGAACTGCTATCATTCCAAACCTTTCAATGCTCACAAAGAACATGTGGAATCCAGATGTCAATACTTGCATGAGTGTGTATCAGTTTTATTTAATGTAAATAAATGTATCAACATGCTTCTAGCCCAATGAATGGAGAAGTTTATTTATTCCTGTACATGGTTGTGTGTATTCAAAATTTACCTCTGTTTATTTTCTATCAGTCAATAGAAGTTGGTCTTAGTATTAACAGTTAAGGTGCACTGAACCGGACCTTCTGCTAATCCTTTATAGCACTGTGTGAATTAATCCTCACACAAACCTTTAGGGCAGGGTTTCTCCAGTTTGGCATTATTGACATCTTTGCTGTGTGAGGCTCTCCTGTGTATTGTTGGATAATGAAGAGCATCCCTGCCCTCTACCCAGTAGATGACAGTAGTACAACCACCACCATCACCACAATCATGGCATCCAAAAATGTCCCCAGACAATGAAAATGTCCCTGGGAGGCAAAATTGCCCCCCAGTGGAGAATTATTGCTTTAGGGTAAATATTATTTCTATTCTGTTATAGAACTTACCTGGCGACATACGGCTAGAAAGATGAATATCTACAACAGGTACTTATATGTATTTGGATTGAAAGCCCAAGATTGTTGTAATAATTTATCTTGTCTCCCAGCTGGTGTAAATATATATGAATAAGGTTGTACATACTTAGATGTGAGGAGTTTATTAGTTTTACATAAGGTAATGATAAATTTGTCTCAAACACAGCCATCAAAAAACATAAATCTTATCATTGGTAAACAGCTAATTCACAATTGAGGTTAGAAATTCAAATGTATATAAAGGTTGAAATATGCATTAATATTTCTTAAAGTTTGCCTTTTAGTCATTCCTGTTCCACTAAAGTCTCAGCATCATTGCAGAAATGTCTTATAACAGATGTGAAATTATTACTTGTGGTAGATTTGTGTAATGAGACATGAATATATACATATAATAAGTGGTTAGAAAATCCAGCCCCCTACCTGTTTTTGTAAATAAAGTTTTATTGGGACACAGCCACGCTCATTTCTTCACATGTTGTCCATGGCTGCATTCATGATACAATGGCAAGTGAGTAGTTGTGATAGAAGCCATATAACCCACAAAGCCAAAAATATTTGCTATCTGGTCATTTAGAGAAAAAGTTTACTATCCTTGTTATTGTATTTCAATGTGATCAAGTTTTTTTAGATAAGTAATAAAAGGTATTCTAGACATCTGTGTTTGTGATTTATATATATTTAAATGTATATTCAACTGAAATACATGATTGTCTTTACATCTACAAAGTACAAGAAATAACATTTAGTCTTTTCCCCTCTTCAATTGCTTTAATAAATAATATTTGATTAAAATATATTGAAGGTTCACTTTGTGCCAGCCAACTTGCCAAGAGTTTTAACATGCATTATACAACTTTTTTCTTACAACGCTGGGAGGTAGGTAGGCATAGTCTCACTTTTCATGAGGTAACTGAGGCTTAAAGAAGCCATGTAAATTACTCAAGGTCATGCAGAACTAGCACTCAGTCCCTTCTGAATGTAAAACCCAAGTTGTTAACTGTTATGTTATACTCTGTGCCCAGAATAAAATGTTAATTAAAAATTTTTACTTAGTTTTACATATGTTTAAAAGATCTAAGCAGATAAATGGTTTTATTTCTCAGAGTTGATCCTATTTCCTTAATCTTCCTGCAAAGAAGATCTGTTACCTGCCCAAATGAAAGAAGGCCACGATTACTGAATTATTCATTTAGCAAAGACATATTGAACCCCTGTCCCCCACTAGGCACTGTGCTACAAGCTAAGGATATGACGATAAAAGACTTGATCCCTGCCCTCACGAAGCTCACATCCTAGTGGGGAGCCAAAGTACAAGAAGAAAACCACGACAATACAAAGCAGTAAAATGGCCATAATACAGGTACACGCAAGGCACCAAGGGAGGGTGGAGGCTTCCCAAAGCATTTGGAGCCGAGACTTGATGGATGAGTAGCCACTGGCCAGGACTGCTATTTGGACCCTGGCAATAATGTGCTTACAACTGCTTTAAGATTCAGAAGTCTCTGCGAGCTTGTGTTTTCATTGGGGAACCCAAGACTGAACATGTCAAACATCCACCAAGACATTATATAAGTAAGTGCTAAACTATGTGGAACAGCAAAAAAGCACAAAAGACATGGAAAGAAGAAAAGGATGAGCAGAGTCCAGGTGAGTCAGACCACAGTCCAGAGAGAAGGTGGGATGGAAGTTGGATGTTTAAAGATAAGCAGAGTCCAGCTAAACAGAGAAGAGTGTAAGTTGGGCAGGGTGAACATTTTCAGTGCCTGACTACAGCAGGGAGAGTGTCCCAAAGCTCCTGATTCCCAGAGAGATTCAATAAAAAGAAAGTGTTAAGAATAATGGGAAAGAAGGTCTTACTGGTAACTTGGGGCAAAACCGTTGATACTTTTGAAAACTGGTCGGAAGAAGTAAGAGTGTATTCATCTAATAAATGGTCATTTGTGAAAAATTTAACATCTTCTCAAATAAATAAGTGAAGAAAAGACCAAAAACATTTAATAAATCATTACTGTGCCAGTTTGGATGCATTATGTTCCCCAAAAATGCCATGTTTTTTTAATGCAATCTTGTGGGGACAGATGTATTAGTGTTGATTAGGTTGCAAGTTTGGATTAGGTTGTTTCCATGGAGATGTGACCCACCCAACTATGGTTAATACCTTTGATGAGATTATTTCCATGGAGGTGTGGCCCCACCCATTCAGCATAGGGCTTAATTTAATCACTGTAGGTCCTATAAAAGAGCCACACAGGTCCAGACGCTTGAAGCAGCTAAGAGAACATTTTGGAGGATGCCGTTTTGAAACACAACCTGGGAATAAAGGAGGAGGATGCCAGCCACATGCCTTCCCAGACAACAGAGGTGTTCCAGATGCCATTGGCCATTCTTCTGTGAAGGTACCCTATTGTTGGTGCGTTAGCTTGGACACTTCATGGCCTTAAGACTGTAACTTTGTAACCAAATAAACCCCCTTTATAAAAGTCAATCCATTTCTGGTATTTTGCATAACTGCGGCATTAGCAAACCAGAACAGTTACTTAAGACAAATTCTAAAAATTTAATCAACATTGAATTTGATTCCGAAATACCAGAAACTTTTATGTAACATATGCCACATTGAAATTAAGAAGCTACAAGTACTTTAAAATTATTTTTCGTTGTTGTATGAAATATTCAGAATAGGGAAATTCCTAGGACAGAAAGATAAGTGATTACAAGGGGCTCAGGGGAAGAGGGGGAAGGGGAGTGATTGCCTACTGAGTATGGGTTTCCATTTGAGGTGATAAAAAAGTTCTGGAACTAGATAGTAGTGATAGTTGCACAGCATTCTGAATTTAATTTATGACGCTGAATTGTACACTTTAAAATGGTTACAGTGGTAGATTTTGTGTTTGTATTCTTTGCCACAATAAAAAAATAATTCATATCTTAAAGTAAACCTAAGTTACCGTTCAACAAAGTTGAATACCTTACTGTATATCTGATACTGTGCTAGTAAAAATGTCTGTGAGTCATCATCACCTCCTTAGCTTCCAGTCTAACAGAGGAGGCAAGGTATAAATCAAATTACCATGCAAATGACCCTTATTTAGCAATTACATAAGGGCCCTTAATGAAAAGAGCATCCACCTATGAAAGTTTATCATAAAGAAAGCTACTGACCTAGGCATAGGGGTAACTGGGGGAAGTTTTCTGGATCAAGTGGTATTTGAGAAGTGAGCCAAAAAATAAATATAAGAATTACCTATAAGTGAAAGTGGACTGGGCAAGAAAGAAACATCTAGGCTGAAGAAGTAGCATGTGCAAATTCCTGTGACAGGAGGGAGTACAATATATTCTAGCTGTGAGTGTGAACATACATTTGGGGTATTGGTTAATGGTCCCAATTTCTTACTGCCAATGTAAAATTTCAAGTTTACAGACAAAAAGCACATGGCATCCTTTATTATCCAAATGTAAAATATGGACATCTGTAACAAACAAATATAAATAAGGCATAAATAATTTGGAAATGTTAGAACATTAATTTAAAAAAAGAGACTAATTTGTGCTTCTGTCCCAGAAAACAGAGCTTAACACATTTTTTTTTCTTTCTACCTGGAGACAAAAATGAAAGATAATTTATGAATTCTAACTCAGGAGTTGAAATACAATGGGTCTTAAAATTGAAATGGATAGTGAGGATTCATTGATCCTGATGTTGATTTGATCTAGGTTGACTAACCTCTTCTATATTCGTTGATACAGTTCTTAAGTCAAAATTCTCCTTCTCTTTTTTCCTTTGCCTCATCTACCACCTCCTCCTCCTCCTCCTCATTCTTCACTTTAGTATTTTTAACTTATTTATTTTGGGATGTGATTTGGATATCAATTTTAACAACCATAACAACAAAATTTACTGATAACTACAATTGGTTCAAACCAGCATCTTTTCTACTTCTCTTAAACTTATGAGATAACTCGTAAGTTTCCAATGATAGAGATAACTACCCAATCAGCTATCTCTATCAATTTGGAAATCAAATGTATATTTTATAATATAAACTTTGTGGAAGGCACCATGGGGGATATTGCCCTCTTAGATCTAGTGGCTCGTACTCTAGTTGGGAAGCCTAAACCCAGATTGAACATGCATAAGGTAAAGACATGTACATGTATATGTGTGTCTATATTGGTTACATATTAAGATAAATATAACATATTAAATAAAAATGAGTGCTAGGTAAGTTGCTATAAAACTTTGGGGAAGAAAGTGGTCTGTAGTTTTCATAATATGGACACTCTAGAGTTGAAACTTGAGCTGGATGAAGATAGGAGACAAAAGCTCTATCAAAAGAAGTATGAGGATTTGAATTCCATGGCTATTCGATTACACAGTCCATATTTCTATCTACTGTGCTATATTATCTCCCTAATGGCACTTTTACATTTGTGATAATTTTTCATCAAATTCGTTTTTATAAATAAAAAAACATTTTCTTGTTTTTCAGGCACCTTACTTTAAACAGAAGATAGGTGTGAGAAATTGAACACTAGGAAATAATGAGAAATAAGGTAACTGTGCTTAATATATATTCAACACCTTCTTAGCTCACTTATTTTCAGCCTTCTGTGTCTTATTTTTACGAGTATAACTCTTCCAAAGGGCATTAAGTTTTGACTCTTGTAATTGCTTGCTTTTATGCGAGGTTTTCATTATGAAGTGAATTAAAATCAAAAGAGAATTGTTATTCAACATTGTGCTGGAAGTTCTAGCTAGAGCAATTAGGCAAGAAAAAGAAATAAAAGGCATCCAAATTGGAGAGGAAGAAGTAAAACTTTCACTATTTGCAGATGACATGATTCTATATGTAGGAAATCCAGAAAAATCTACAGCAAAGCTACTAGAACTAGTCAATGAATACAGCAAAGTAGCAGGCTACAAGATCAACACGCAAAAATCTGTAGTGTTCCTATACACAAGTAATGTGCAACAAGAGGAGGAAATCAAGAAAAAAATCCCATTTACAATAGCAACCAAAAGAATCAAGTATTTAAGAATAAACTTAACCAAGGACACAAAAGACCTTTACATAGAAAACTATAAGAAACTGCTAAAAGAAATTGAACAAGACCTGAAAAAAATGGAAGAACATACCGTGTTCATGGATTGGAAGACTAAATATAGTTAAGATGGCAATTTTACCTAAACTGATTTACAGATTCAATGCAATACCAATTCAAATCCCAACAACTTACTTTACAGAAATAGAAAAACCAATAACTAAATTTATTTGGAAGGGTAAGGTGCCCCGAATAGCCAAAAATGTCTTGAGAAAGAGGAATGAAGTGGGAGGTCTCACACTACCTGACTTTGAAGCATATTACAAAGCTACAGTGCTCAAAACAGCATGGTACTGGCATAAGGACAGATATACTGATCAATGGAACTGAACTGAGTGTTCAGAAGTAGACCCTTACATCTATGGACAACTGATCTTTGATAAGGCAGTGAAGCTGAAGCAACTGGAAAAGAGCAGCCTGTTCAATAAATGGTGTTTGGAGAACTGGATATCCATTTCCAAAAGAATGAAAGAGGATGTCCATCTCACACCTTATACCAAAATTAACTCAAAGTGGATCAAAGACCTAAACATTAGCACCAAGACCATAAAACTCTTACAAGAAAATGTAGGGCAATATCTTAAAGATCTTGTGGAAGGAGGTGGTTTCTTAGACCTCACACCCAAGGCACGAACAACCAAAGAACAAATAGACAAATGGGATCTCCTCAAAATTAAACACTTCTGTACATCAAAGGACTTTGTCAGAAAAGTAAAAAGGCAACCTACACAATGGGAGATGATATTTGGAAACCACATATCAGATAAGGGTTTAATATCCCAAATATATAAAGGAATCCTGCATCTCAATAACAGAAAGACAAACAATCCAATTAAAAAATCGGCAAAAGACATGAACAGACATTTTTCTGAAGAGGAAATACAAATGGCTCAAAAGCATATGAAAAAATGCTCAACTTCACTGGCTATTAAGGAAATGCAAATCAAAACCACAATGAGATATCATCTCACACCTACCAGAATGGCCATTATCCAAAAAACAGAAAATGACAAGTGCTGGAGAGGATGTGGAGAAAGAGGCACACTTATTCATTGTTGGTGGGAATGTAGAATGGTGCAACCACTCTGGAAGACAGTGTGGAGGTTCCTCAGGAAGCTAAATATAGATTTGCCATATGACCCAGCTACTCCATTGTTAGGTATATACTCAGAGGAACGGAAACTTAAGACACAAACAGACATTTGTAAACCAATGTTTACTGCAGCATTATTCACAATTGCCAAGAGATGGAAACAGCCCAAATGTCCAACGAAGGACGAGTGGATAAACAAACTGTGGTATATACACATGATGGAATATTATGCAGCTGTAAGACAGAACAAAGACATGGATCATGTAATAATGTGGATGAACCTTGAGGACATTATGTTGAGTGAAGTTAGCCAGAAACAAAAGGACAGATTCTGTATGGTCTCACTAATATGAACAGACATTAATGAACAAACTTTGGGAGTTAAAAGCTGACAACACAGGTGACCAGGAGATAGAAAGAGGGCAGAGATCAGCCATTTGATGCTGAAGGACTACAGAATGTTTAGGATTGGTTGCATAGATCCAGAAATAGATAGCATAATACTGTGTGATGGTAGCACGGTATTGTAAGTACACTGAACAAAGATGTCTGTGAGTAAAGCTGAAAGAGATGGGATAGGAGAATGTATGACACCAGAGGTAAAGATAGATGATAAAGACTGGGACTGTATAACGTGGTAAAAACTGGAGTGGCCAATGACTGTTACTAAATATACAAATATAAAAATGTTTTTGCATGTGGGAAAGCAAACGAATGTCAACCATGCAGAAATTTGAAAAAGGGATGGTATTCAGGAAAAAACATAATCAAAGCAAACTGGAGTCTATGGTCAACAGTAACATTGTAATATACCTCCATTAAATGTAACAAAGGCAATATGCCAATGCTAAATGTATATGAGAGGGGGATATAGGGGAGTAATATGGGATTCTTGGTAGTGGTGTTATTTGCTGTCCTTAGTAGTATATTGTATTGTATGACATGTTATTTTTCTTTTTATCATTTTTTCTTGTTGCTAAAAAAATAAAACAATTTTTCTTGTAGTAATCAGTACGTTCAAGTGCTGATTGTGGTGATAAATGTACAACTTTATGAGGATACCATAAACAACTGATTGTACACTGAGAAAAAAAAAATCAAAGGAGAGCACACTATTGCTTGCATTTATGTAAGCTTAAACTTTAATTCAACAAATATTATTTTACAAGAGACAACAGTCATTTTAGACTACCCTGATTATCTACATGAGTAAAAGCAGTTACTATACTATTCTTCCAAATTTGTCACCTTCTTGTAAAGACAACTACATACATGCAATGCAGTTTCATGGAAGGTTCACATTAGGATTAGTGAGAGATAAATTGGTTTAGAAAAGTAAATTGGGGCCTAAGTATGTGTGTGCTGATTTGACAGGTTAAGTCATTCAGACATGAGAGAGGGATATTAAGAGAGGGAAAGCATGTGTGTTCCAAGTTATAAATTGGCTATTGTTTAAGGGAATTGTGAAAAGACATTCGGTAATCAATGTTTTATCATGTGAGTGTAAGAAAGGACACCCCAAAGAAAACCTGTCACTTTACAAGTAATTTCTGCATATAGGGACAGAAAATGATTATCAGTAAAATTTACTTTCAACCAAATAAAATATTAAAATAAGTTATCTTATAAGGATACTATTTTCTTCTACATTGTGAGTTAAATGTGGGATCATTTGATAATAATTCCCCTATACTTTCATGAAGTATCACTCTCCAATAAAATATATTTTCAGATGAGGTCAGGTAAGTAGTATGAGGTACAGGAGGAAAAAAAATAACAAAGAAAGATACCGTTACATAACAATTAAAACATCAGTTGTCAAAATTTAATATTGAATGGAAGGCACTGAATGGAGAAACACATGAACAAAAATGCTTTTATGACTGTTTCTCAGCTGTCCACAGCAACAAAGGACAGTTAGAGCAACCAGAATTTCATCCATTGGTACTTAGATTTTAATACATTGAATATTTTCAGAATGTACTTCATTACAAATAGTGAAAAAACTACACATAACAGAATGATTTGAACTTAAGGGAAATTTCTTAATTCGTTCTGTCAGCTGTGATTCAACTAACCTATCAGCCTGAGGTTGACCATTAACTTCATATTTACCTGGTGATGATAATTTTAAACAATATGTGATAACTGAAAATGAGCAATTGTTCAGTAGGCACCAGGAACTATTTTAAATCCTATGCATTACTTCCCTAAATCTTACAACATTCTTACATCTCTAATGAATATATTGTTGTTATTATTATTGTTATTATGTTACATATAAGAAACATGAGGCTTACAGAATTTAACTTTTTTCAAGTAACCCAACTTGTAAGTCATCAAGCCAGGATTTGAACCCAGATTTCCTTCATTACAGATTAAAAATTAACCATCAAGTTTTACTGCCATACATAGGAAGGACCACAAGTACCTTATAGGTATAAAAGTTCCAATAACTGGATTACAGAACCTCCAAGAACCACTTATTAAGTAAACTATTTCACTTATTCCCTCTAAGCTTCAGATACTTATCCATACTACGGGGTTAATATTAGTACCTACCACCTCCGAGGGCTAAGATAAGAATTTAGTAATGCAATACACAGATATAGTTTAATAATTTAATTTCTAATATGCTTAGCCTTGAGAATGTGTGCATTAACAAAATGGCTTTCATTATTATTCTTCAATTCACGTATGTATATTTATAAAATTGAGTATCTTAGATTTGTTTAGCACACTACGGCTTTCAAAGTATTTCCATACATAATGTATTCATATACATGTTATAAAATGCATTTTATTGATAGGGTTAACATAGGTGATTTTAAGAATTTGGAAAAGCATACACATTTCAGGTGTTCTAACTCGGCTTTGCTCCTGGAAAAAAAAAATTGCAGAATACTCTTTATTTTTTGCTAGGCTGCCTAGGTTTGAGATTCAGTTCTAAGTATTTTTCTACTTTCAGTTACAGACTTGAAATGCTTGGCTTTCTTTCTATAAATCTGTGGAATCAGCAACCTCTCTGTTTTTGCTTTTCTGACAATTGAATACATTTCTAACCTAACGTCATATGCACTTTTATCTCTCCTATGAAAAATTTCTCCCAATCAGAATAAATATGTATCTCTCTTACTTTGACTACCATATTTTAGCTATGTCTTTACTTTTCTCATTTGAAAAAGATATCTATGTTTTATCAAAAACAGGATACATCACTCAATTGCCTGTTCTGTGGGGTCAGGGATCACCTTTCATGAGTATTCAGGGATCACCTTTCATGAGTATTCTCTCAATGTCTGGAATGTTGCTTGTGTAGGCTGTCAAAATTCAATCAGCAACTGCAAAGACTGCGGCAACTCAGCCCAATTCAGTGCTGGCTCTGCCCAGGGATTGGCCAGGCTCTGCAGGTTGAGGGCAACCGTCCTCAAGATTGCAAGCTCGGGGACCCAGGCCACCTACACTTCTGACCAACTGCCTACAAACTTGGGAGTTCCCACTATCCCCTCGGGTTCGATAATTTGCCAGAAAGAGGTTCGATAACTTGCCAGAAAGACTCACTGAATGTGCTACACTTTTGATTACAGAACAAAGAAGCCAGAAGAAGAGAATGCATACACTAAGATCTGGGAGGGTCTCAAAAGCAAGTAAGTGTCTGTGTCCTCTCCATGCCCTGTAGGCATAGAGATTTATCTTACCAATCATGGAAACTCATAGGGGCTTCAAGTGTCCCAAGATTATACGGGGTCTTATTAAGTAGGTTGGACTCATTAGGTAGGTTGAACTCAATCTGCAGGCACCCTCCCCTCCCAGAGGTTGGGAAAATGGGTTGACATGCCATGGCTGAAAGTCCCAACCCCCTAATCACCTGGTTGGTCTTTCTAGTGTGGTTATCCCCCACCCAAAAGCTGGAGATGTGGCTGGCCCCACCCTGCAACTATTAGGGGTGATCCTAGGTCCACCCTGCAGAACAAGACATTCCAATCACAGAAAATTCCAAAGACTCAAACGTTGCTTCCTGGGAACTGGGGACAAAGACCAACCAAGTTTTTCATTTTACTACAGTTGTGTTTGTTCCCTGTGGTTCGAAAATTGCTGAACATAATTTGTGTGTCTATAAGCATGGAAGCTTTGAATAAAATTATATAAGTCATCAAGTAACTTGGAATTTTGTTGGTTAAAATTCTCTTTTAACTTTTTTTTTTTTTTTTTTTTTGGTGCTTTAAGCTTCTGAATAATTTAAGGAAAAAATTTCAGTACAGAGAAATACAAAATATTAAAAATGTTCATATACCCATCTCTATTCTCTTACTCTCTTTCACTCCTGAAAAACTATCATTTTCATGAAGTATAGCATATCCTTCCAATTCAACTTTTTGTATGTTACTGAAATTTATGTATTTGTACTCAACATACAATATTAGGTCATGGGTTTTATTATTTACATAGTGTTATATTGTACCAATTACTTTTATTTTTTCCTGCAACTTCCTTTTTAAGATTAGCCAAGTTAATACATACAGATCTATTTCATTTTAATTGTTGAGTAGTATTATATGATTTAAAGTTATGATAGTCAGTTGATCTATTCCCCTAGTGATGGGAACAAAAACAAATGATAATAAACAATGTTGAATTGTGTATCCTTGTGTAACTAAGGAATTAAAAATTAACAAATGCTTATGATTACCAAATCATTATATAGATTTGTTGTCTTTATTGTAGAATAGGCAGAAGTTAATATCTGAAATTACTGAAACTCAACTATTCTCGGTCCTGTGCATGCTTACTATTGTAATGGTTATTATAGCTTAGTCTCAGCCCTGTTGACAGTTACTATTGTAATGGTTATTCTAACCCAGTCTTAGCCGGCCTGTGTAGACTTACTACTGTTACGGTAACAACTCCATCCCCCTCCTTGTTTGAATCCATAAAAACCCTGAACTCCTTAGACTCTGAAGACAAATTTGGGGGTCAATAGGCCATCTGATCTGCTTTGCACAAGTAACAATAAACTCCTTCTCTCTTTGAAACCTTGGTGTCATAGATTGGCTGTTTGTCGTTTGTACCGAACATTTGTTCGGTATCACTTGTACATGTTTATGCCCATGTAGGCAAGAACGTCTATACAAGTTGAATTGCTAGACTGAAGGATGTGTGCATTTGCAACTGTTTTCCGTGTCAGATACTACTTTGGCTCACAACGCATATTCACAGTCAGGAAATCCTAACTGTGGTACCTTTAGATGATGCCCAGAATGAGACCTCTTCTCACTGCTTCCTCTCCTCTCCCCTTGGTGTGGACATCATCTCTTGATGAATTATTACAACAGCCCATTAGCTGTCTGTTTCATGTACCCTACCCTCTGCAGTCAATCCCCCATGCAGCAGCCA